>NW_004567131.1:23393505-23511604 GCF_000260355.1 Condylura cristata
AAAAAAATGTGCAAACTGATGTAAAAATAAACTTTTGTAATAATTAAAAAAAAAAAAAGCAGTTTAGAACCTCCCAGGTGTATGGGTAAAGAGGCAAATGGGAGTCCTTATCTAATGGTTATAGAATTTCTGTTTGGGGTTGCAGAAAAGCATTAGAAATATATGCTGATGATGATGATTTTACAGACTGTGAATATCCATTAATGCCATAAATTATACAGTAAAAAATTATATAGGAAAAGGAAACAATTGATATATGGGGATAAATTTCTAATCCCTCTCCCATCACTGCTTTTACATGAACAGTAATATAGTCTTCACTTTCCTTCACCACTTAACAGTAATATGCATAGATATTTCTTCTCCCTTTCACAACTGCAGAGTATTCTATTATAGGAATGTATCATAATTTACTCTGCCCTAAAAATGGAGACTGGTGATTTTTAAGGTAAAACAGTTATATAATCTGATTTAGACTTCAAAAAGATTCCTCTGGCTGATAATGTGGAAGTGGATTATGGAGGCAAGAAGGGGAGTAAAAGCAGAAGCAGAAATATGAGACATTTCCAAACAAACATAAAGAAACCTGAAGAACAGCCCTGATGTGGGGTGGGGTGGAAGTGGGGGCGGCAAGAGTGTGGTATTTGGAAAAATGTGTTAAGAAGGAGGGACCTGTCCACATTTACAGTTGGGTCAGATGCTATGGGTAGATGATGTTAAATGCCTGGAAGATATGCACTGGCTTAGACAATGGAAGGCAATTAATGACTTTCACAAGAGAAATTTTGACAGAGGGATGTGAAAATGGGATCTGAGGGAGAAGGGAGTGAGAGGGTTGTCAAAGCAGGATTTCAGATGGCAGGTTCTCAAGCACCATTATGAGGTTTCCCCTGTGAAAACTAAGGGAGTGATAATACAAAAAGGAGAGGGACAGTTGGAGGAGAAGGATTTGCAGCAGAATCATATGTACGATATGCCTTCACTTATGAGTTCTGCTACTACTTCTCAGACACTTTATCGTCATCTATTTAAATTAACTAGAGAGATCATCACAATATTCAATGCCTGTCCTACTCCTTGTACTTCTAAAATTCTTCCTATCTTGAGCTGTTCTTTAATATTAAGTTTGTAGTTCTTTGGGTATTTTCTTCTGAAAAAGATCATAGCTATAAATTTGTCTGAACTCTTTATGAGTTGAGAAAGTACTTTCTTTTGCTAACACTTGGCTTTTTGGATTTCTGAATCTCTCACTGTTCTATAAATACCTTCTTTCTTCTAACTTCCAGTATGGAAGATGGGAAGGCTGATACTTGTTTGATTCACTTTCCTTTATAAACTTACTATCTCTGAAATCTTACAAGACTTCATCCTTGGGATATAGAAATTTCACCAGGACATGACTTTTTCATTACTCTGGCCTCTGTCATTATTCTGGGATCTTAATCTTGCCAAAGACCCCAGTCTTTTCTTCATTGTTTTCTTTCTGGGGCTTCTAAAATTGGTAATTTTTTCTCATGGCTCCTGACTTACTCTTAATAGTGGAATATGTTCTCCACTCAAGGGTACTTAAATTCTGACAGAGTATTAAGAGTGACCGTTTTAAAAAAACATTTATTTATATATGCATAAAGAAATGGGGTACAAGCCAGAGGTGCAGGGGTGGTAAGAGGATTCACCAGAGACAGAGTGGGAAGCAGAACAGGCAGATCGACTAAGTACACTGCTGAGCAGAACAGTGGGTGAGACAGGAGAGGTCTGCTGCACTATGTGAATCACCTCCCTGGCTGAGGATCGAACTTGTGTTGAAGTGCCTGTGGCTTGCAGCTAGCTTTGTGGTGCTGCGCTTTAACCCACTGCACCACAAGGGAGGGCCTTAAGAGCGACCATTTTTAAAATCATTTCACTGCCTTTTAAAATTTTAATTGCACAATTAAGCTCAGAAAACTTTTTTGTGCTTTAATGTATGTCCTTCAACAGCCACTACATAATATTGAAGTGATTTTTTTATTAAAGATTTATTTATTTATTCATACAGAACTGGGATACAGGCCAGAGATGCGGAGGGCGAGAGGATTCAACCAGAGACAGAGTGGGGAGTAGAACAGGCAGATCGACGAAGTACACTGCTGAGGGGAGCAGCGGGCAGGTCAGGAGAGGTCTGCCATGCCATGTGGTCTCCTCCGGGGCAGGCAGGGATCAAACTCATGTGGAAGTGGCTTAAGCTTCTTTGTGCTGTGCTTTAACCCGCTGCGCCACCAGGGAGGGCCTGAAGTGATTTTTATTGTTCAATTAAGTTTGCTTTCTCAGGCGCCAACAACTTTGAATGTTTGGTAGCACCTGTCCTTCAAGTTACAGTGTCTCGGTAAGTGGTCAGTGGGATTGGTTGACCAATATCTTTGGCATAACATCCTTTAATAGGTTGTGAAGAACTGAGATCATGTTAGACACTTGGTGGTGACAGCTGGCACCTTTCACATGGGGCACAATGGGGACCTGTGTCTTTACCCCACCATAGAGACACCATAGAAACAAGTCTCTGTCATAGCTCTTGAGTCCTAACTTTGTACACAGTGATGCTATACCTATCGTTTCTACCTCAAAAAGCAAGAGCTCAGATGTACATGGGAAATTCTCCAGGCTTCAATATCAATGGACAATTATCTCAATGGCCTCAAATAAAAAGGGAGAGGAGTCAGGAATTTGTTCTCAAAAGTCCCTTAAATTTCATTTGAGTTGATTTTTAAAGCTATGATATTTATCTTATTGCCCCAGAAGGCAATTATATTATAAAAATGTAATATATAATATTATATAGAAGCAGAGACATGTATATATTCATATATTATATTAAAAAGTAAAATTATAATACTTATAAATAATATTATATTTCTATTACAGATAATATAAATTTATATTATAAGCAAAATACTATTTATAACATATTATTATGATACATCAATATCACCCTTTTGGGGCCTTCCCTGTTGGTACAGCAGGTTAAAGCACAGCACTGAGAAGCTAAAGCCACTTCAACATGAGTTCAATCCCTGCCCCGGAGGTGACCACATGGAGCAGCAGACCTCTCCCCTCAGCAGTACATGCTCAGCAGTGTACTTCATCAGTCTGCCTGTTCTGCTCCCCACTCTGTCTCTGGTGAATCCTCTCACCATCCCTGCACCTCTGACCTGTACCCCAGTTCTATATGCATAAATAAATAAGTCTTTAAAAAATATATCACCCTGTTGGAATAAAAGGTTATATAACATAATTGTTGGTAGAGTTGTTAAGTGTATATAATTAATTAAGGTATAATTATTTGGAGTTATGAGAGCAAATTATATTTTAAAATAAGTTAAATCCTACATACATTTTTGTGTGTTAAGTAAGAACTTTGCCACGATATACCACATCATTTTAAAGTGTCCTACTGGAGATTAAAGATGATTATGATTCAGGTTAGGGCTTATGGTTTGTTACCACATAAGAGAAAGTGCATGTTGATTTTGGAATCATTTTTGCTTAAATTCAGCCAACTCCATCATAAGCAAACGTGCAGTGTGAAAACTTAATAGATCAGATGTTTAAATTCCAATGGACTTATTAGACATGTTACATCCAGACAGACATTGCAACACACTCGAAAACTGCAGTGTCAAGTTATCTATCCTAAACTCTGCTAATTTAAACACTTTTAATCACTTTGGTTTAATTGATGTCTCTCGATGAATTCTAAGTTAGCAAAATGTTTGTCAGGCCAAACCCTGCTCTGGGCATTCCTCCGTGTGATGAAAACTGTGGCCTGGGCCAAGGACGCTGGGTGCAGTCATGCTGAAATACAAGCTTGGCTCGGGGAGGCCTGAAAAGCTAAACAAGCTGGGCCTTCTCACAGCTTACTACTTTCAGTTTTTATATCAGTCTTCTCTGGATTTCTACAGGAAAACAAAACATACTGTGTACTTTTCCTTAGCAGAGTCAAGAAAATCTTCAGGATGAGCACCCAATGTTTTTGGTCAGGAATGATGCCTCTCTTGCTTCTGCTGTCTTTCTGTTTCTATTAAAAAAGTTTGACTTACATCAAGAGTCTTAATGTACTTTTTTCCCAGCTGATGCCAGGCTGGAAATGTATATCCCTCTCACATTTGCCCTACTGAAGTGACCTTAGAGTAGGCTACATTTGAACCGAATTGGAATTTTTGTGGAGAAAGACCCTGAAGCATGATTTCTCAAATGTGCCTCAAGGAATTCTGAGATGGGCCCTCCCTGACTGTGCAGTTTAAAGAGATTTTCAGGTGATTCTGTAATAATGGTCTTGGCTCACTATGAGGAAACCCCCCCTGAAAGCTTTTCCAAATAGTTCAAATAGTGTGTATATCACAAAATATCAAATTGAATTGAAATAATTTCTATGTGCTAATAGTACTATAGAAAACTGTCAGAGTACACAAAGAAGAATGATGCCTCTCATTAATTATTTTTTTGCTTAATACATTGATGACTTCATAAAGGAAAATAAAAGGTTAACATTAAAAATGAATTTATGTGGAAAGCAGCAATTAAAATACTACCTATACATAACATTAAGACATTTGAAAAAAATTCTTTTCTAATTCCCTCAAAGTTGATATAATACTTTTCAGATGAATTTCCTAAAAGTTAACTTCGTGGGAAAAAAATTAATAATAAAAGTGGTTTTTTTCCTTAAAGCAAAATTTTCTCTAATTTGTAATAAATATTGCTGAATAAAGTTGGATTAGTATCCTTAATCCAATTATGTAAGTAGAACTATTGACTTCTAAAGAACTAATGATGTGAATTAATTTACCATTAAATTTAAATTACATAATGTCTTTGCACTGTAGAATGCATGATTTACTACCACTACCCTTCAAAAAACTCTAGGCAATTTTCTTAAAAGTTGGTCTAGACATTCTTTTTAAAGATCTTTTTATGCATACAAGACCTGGGGTACGGGGCAGAGGTGCGGGGTGGGTCTGTGTGTAAGAGGATTCACCAGAGATAGACGGGGAGCAGAACAGGCAGACTGACTGATATACAGTGCTGAGGGAGCAGTGGTGGAGGCAGGAGAGGGCCACTGCCCTTCGTAGCACTGTGCTCCAACCCGTTGCACCAACAGGAAAGGCCCTGCTTTGCCTTTTTACAGGCGCTTCAAGAAGTCCCAATAGACAAGTAACTGTCTTTCGAGTGAAGGTTTAAATCCTTCATTTGTCAAAGTGGCATGCTCTGAAAGGAGGATACTGGAGGGCAGGGGCAGGGACCCCACTGTCCTAGAGGTTCTGAAAACCATTCATTTGTTAGTCACACTGGGGTAGCCACCAGCTCTTCCCTTGCTTTTATTTTTTAGGGAGTGATAAGCTGAGTTGTCTTGGGAAGGGTTACTTTGGGCTGCTGTTTTATTCTGCTGTGTTTTCTTCAAGCTTCCTACCCTGCTGCTTCCTTATTCAGGATTTCCTCAAACTTCCTGTTCTAAGGTGACTTCCCTACTCATTTTTTTCTGTTATGTTTTCATTTCTTAAAAAAATAAATTATTCTTACTATTTCAATAGACATTGGGAGACAAGAAAAGTAAACAGGAACACTCATTTCTGTTTTGAAGTGGAGGCTTATCATTTTTGAAGGACTCTATCATAAACAGAGCATCATGAAGTCCCTTTTCTTCTTGCGTTTCTCTCTTCCCCTCACCTTCCCTCTTTCCCCACCTTCCAACTTTTAAACACTCAGCCCACAGACAAACTGCAGGTCAGCAAATGCTATTAAAAATAAAAGGAAAAAGAATAGCAGTTATTTTTATAATATTAATGTTCTGTCTCTCATTGTTTCAAAAAGCATTTATTGAGCCACTTCAGTGTTTGATATTATTGCAAGCATCAGAAATACAAATACCTGTCTATCTCTAAATTCTCTAGGGTTCAAAAACCAGTAAGAGGGCCCTTCCTGGTGGTGCAACCAGTTAAAGAACAGCACTGTGAAGCTTTCTGCAGCCACTGCAGCACAGTTTGATCCCCAGCCAGGGAGATGACCCACATGGCACAGCCGAACTCTCTTGTCTCGCCTGCTGCTCCCCTCAGCAGTGTATTTCAGCCCATCTGCCTGTTCTGTTCTCCACTCTGTCTCTGGTGAGTCTTCTCACCCACCTACCCCCCTATACCTCTGACTGTGCCCCAATTATTATATGCATACATAAATAAATCTTTAAAAAAAAAAACAGTAAGAGAGAAACAGACACACCAACAAAAATGGGAAAAATGTAAAATTCATATCACACGTACCTTGCAAGGCATGACTTTACAGACAGCAGGCTTGTAGGTCTGGATGACGTGGCTCAGCAGCATGGTCTTTGGGTGAGAGAGCTCTGAGGTACCAGCCACGGTAGCTTGGAGCCTTATAACCAAGAGTCTGTCTACCCAGTGATGGCTGACTTGGGGTGAGGCTTCTTAGGGTAAGCAAAGCAAGCGGGTTCTACATGACTAAACTACTTATTTGGATCCCTTTGTAAACAATTAGTATTTGTAAAAAATTGAATTTGTTACCAGTGGGCTTTGGAACTAGCAGTCTCAGTTTGCAGAGAAGAAATAAACAATCTAAGGGCCAAGACACAGCGTCCATCTTTGGCTTATTTACATAACAATATTTGTTCCATTGAGTTCCTAAACACTATAGTTTGTGAGTATGGTTTATAGCAAAATACTTATAAAAACTAAATGAATGAAATCACATTACAACATAGCAGTTGAACATTTCTTTGAAGCTGTATTTCTTTTCATCTACTATAATTTAAAATAAACTGAAACAATATAATTTTGTTTTCAAAACAATTTGCATTTCATTGAAGCTAAGAAGTTGGCCTGTGTTTAAGGACATATTTGAGTCAGAGAGATCTGAACCCAATGTCTGGCTTTCTAACCTAGGCTATTTATATAAACTTCTGTGTCCTGTAACATGAAGTTAATGGTAACAGTAATTAAAATACTAAGATGTTGGAATACAAATAGACACACGTTCAATGGAACAGAACAGAAAGTCCCAAAATAAATGCACATATATATGAACACTTAATGACAAAGGAGCCATAACCATGCAATGGGGAAAGGAGAGTCTCTTTAGTAATTGATGCTGGGAAAACTTGATGGTCACGTGAAAAAATGAAGCAGGATCACTCTCTAAGTCTATGCACACATGCAAGAGTAGTTAAAATGCCAAAGGAGGGCCCTCCCTGGTGGCACAACTGGTTAAAGCACAGCACTATGAAGCTAGCCACAGCTGCTTCAGCATGAGTTTGATAGCCACCTAGAGAAGTGACCCACATGGCATGGCAGGTCTCCCCTGACCCACCCGCTGCTCCCCTAAGCAGTGTACTTAGTCTGCCTGTTCTGCTCCCCACTCTGTCTCTGGAATCCTTTCAGAGCCCCTGCACCTCTGACCTGTACCCTGGTTCTGTATGCATAAGTTAATACATAAATTTTAGGGGGCAAAAAAACTATATGCTCTATAATGTTTATTTATTGTAGCTTTATTTACAATAGTTAGGACATGGAAACTACCTAAATGCACACTGATAGAGGATTGGCTCAAGATATGTCATAGCTACAAAATGGAATACCATTCAGCCTTAAGGAGAGAGTACCATTGCCACTTACAACAAAAATGGAAACAGAGGGAAGGTAGCAAAGCAAGTTAGAGTGATTTGGTAAAAATAATTAAGATAAATATTGGATGTTGCCATAGCAGATGACGCACAAAACGAAATACTTGTAAAAATTAGCAAACACAGGCTCTCCCTGTGGTGCAACAGGTTAAAGCACTGCATTATGAAGCTCTTGGAAGCCTGCAGCACAAGTTTGATCCCTCTCCAGGGAGTTAACCCACATGGTATTGCAGACCTCTCTTGACCCACCTGCTGCTCCCCTCAGCAGTGTATCTCAGTAGATCTGCCTGTTCTGCTCCCTACTCTGTCTCTGGTGAATCTTCTCACCCACCAGTTTTCTGGCCTGTTACTCCAGTTCTGTAAGCATAAATATATAAAACTTCAAAAAAAAAAAAACAACTAGCAAACACTAATAAAGTCAAGCTTCAAAGGTTTAAAGGAAGGAGGACAAGAGAAAGAAGAAAGAGTATTTCTGTAAGGGATGATGGTGGGGAAAAAAAAGGAAAAGAAAGAAATAAAATCAGATTAAAACAAAAAGATTAGAACCTATTCCTAGGGTTAATTGTACTTGATGATGGTAAATATATCAGGCATAGAAAAGTGGTAATTAATTATAGATATTGTCAAAATTACCTTTACCATCCTACTAGTGATCTAAGAAACCTGTGTACTTACATGGACCTATTAAGAAACTATTTAAGAAAGCAGGGCAGATGGTAAGATGATGCCAATTACCAGGTATATTCATTTTTTTTTTAAGATTTGTTTATTTATACATACACGAACTGGGGTACAGGTGAAAGGTGTGGGAGGTGAGAGACTTCACCAGAGTCAGAGTGGGGAGCAGAACAGACAGATTGACTGAAATACACTGCTGAGGGGAGCAGTGGGGGAGACAGGAGAGGTCTGCTGTGCCATGTGGGTCACCTCCCTGGATAGGGATCAAACTTGTGTTGCAGTGACTACAGAGAGCTTCATAGTGCTGTGCTTTAACCTGTTGTGCCACCAGAAAGGGCCCATCATGGATATTTAGAGAGGAGAGGTGTTCGTGTCTGTGATCATACTAGATAGGGAGGGTATTGCAAGAATATAAGACTACAAGGGCCTGTCAAGGATGGATTGTTGAGAAAAAAGGATTGAAAGGACAAAATAAAAATATACTGTTAGAATTCTACCATTTAGGGCCTGAATGATTTGACTTCTCTAAAATCTGTTCCTCAACATAATTTCTGCAGAAGCGATGGAACTATTTATATGCAATACTGTTTGGAACTATCATTGTTTTATTTGGAGTAGCAAGGGTTTAAAATTCAGCGTGAGTCACTTCAAATCTATTAGTTTAGACCCCTGAACATATTTCTTAGCTTTTCTGTCAATTTCCTGTTCTAGTAGAGGGAAAATAAGGCTCCACTAAGTAAGTTGCAGGGAATAAAAAGGATGACGTATACATTGCAGAAGTATTTGGCATATAACAGGCCCTCAGTAAAGTTCAGCTACTATTATTTTAACATTACATCAGGCATACATTCATGTTTTCAGTGCCACAGTCTTGAAAGTTCATACCTCTGCCATCAGCAACGTCATCTCCTTGATTATCAAGACATGACAGAGCAAGAAGGGAAATCCTGCTGCAGAGAATGGAAAACAAAAATGCTTTCCATTCACACAATCAAACAAAGCCCTTAAAAAAAATGTCATTTCGTTTTCTGTTGCCACAATTTTAAATGGTCCACAACAATAAGTCCTTCCACCTCCAGTAAGCATTTAAAACCAGGCACTGATTTGGCACATGAGCACAGCTGTGTAGCTGCCATGCTGACTGAGTGGCTCTGTGATGCAGCTGCACTTGCTTATGTTCATCTGGGAAGCAGCTGGCGATTGGCCGATGTAGGGTAGTGTTGGCTTGGTCACGTAAGTTTGCCCCACCTGTCTTTCATCTCCTATGGGATGAGCAGCCTGCCTGGGCAAGTTCTTCTCATGGTGATGACACAGGTACCAAACTGAGTAAGTCCAATATCCCAAATGGTTGGCAAGACTCTGCTTGTATCACATATATTCACATAAAAATAAACAAACAGTATGACAACTATAACTAACACTGATGCATATGTTGGAAGGTTGTGAAGAAAGTATATATCCTAAGTACCCATGAGAAATTCCCTCCCTCTTTATTTTATTGTATCTATATGCGGAGATGAATGTTAGTTGGACCATTTCATAATCTGTATTTTTTTTAAAGATTTATTTATTTGTGCATATACGAACTGGGGTACAGGCCAAAAGCCCAGGGGATGAGATGATTCACCAGAGACAGAGTGGGGAGCAGAACAGGTAGACTGAATGAAATACACTACTGAGGGGAGCAGTGGTCAAGACAGTAGAGGTCTGCCAAGTCATGCGGGTCACCTCCATGGCCAGCGATCACACTCATGCTGCAGTGGCTGCGAATAGCTTCATAGTGCTGTACTTTAACAGGTTGTACCACCAGAGAGGGCTCCATTTCATAATATATGTAAGTCAAAATTTTACTCTGTGCACTTCAAACTTTTACAGTGATATATGTCAATTATTTCTCAGTAAAACTGAAAACGATGGCACTCACTGCAAGATAAATTTGCTCAGTTATGTCATAAACACGGGCTCATCTGATGACTAGCAGGAAGAAAAATGTCTTTGCAATTTCAGCAGCACCTGTGTTTTTCTGAATATTTACCATGAAATGTTACCAAAGTCTTGTGTAGCTCACAAGACATATTAACGCACAAGGCAGGAAAAAGTGAAAGGAAAACAGCATGTACTAACTTGTAGATGAGTTACAGAATGAACTTTTAATTATTATATTGTAACAAACTTGCAAATACTGGTGCTTAAGTATCTGGTTTTAAAATTTATAAAAAGTCCATATGTTCTTTTGCTTATTTAAGTATCTGATTTTTAAAATTTACCATGAGTCAAAATGTTCTTTATGGCTAGCAAATAGTTTTACTCATACCCTATATGGAGGCTTTGAATTTTGCTGCTGACAGCTACTCCGAAATAGAGGCATGTCTCTCTCCTGCTCCATGGCACATGTCTGTTAGTCATTAGAGAGGCTGCTCAGAACATGTCCATCTCAGGGTAGAAAACAGAGCAAAAGACACAGGCCCTTGTCAGTTTATCACAGGAGTAGCCTGTGTAGGGAAAATGGAGTAAGTCAGGCTCTTTTCTGCCTTAACTCTTCTAGCCTCTACTGCTGCCACCTGGGCTCTGCTTTCCTACAAGGTTCCATTGCCCACACATGAAAACGTGTTATTGCAAACAACAAAACAAAACAAAACAAAACACTTGGGAGTGTGAGCCATCAGCTCAGTCACCTGAGCTGGGCTGAGAAGCAGAAATTCAGGAAGAAAGAGAAGAAAAGCTAAGGGGAAGCCATAGAGAGTGGAGATTGCAGAGGCTGAGAAGCTTAGAGCTTAGTTGCTGCAGAGAAGGCTTCCTAGCCTCCCAACCTCCCAGCCTCCCTGCCTCCCAGTGGAGATTGCAGAGGCTGAGAAGCTTAGAGCTTAGTTGCTGCAGAGAAGGCTTCCTAGCCTCCCAACCTCCCAGCCTCCCTGCCTCCCAGCCTCCCTGCCTCCCAGCCTCCCAACCTCCCAACCTCCCTGACTCCCAGATTCTCTGCCTCCCTGCTTCCCAGCCTCCCAACCTCCCAGCCTCCTTTTTTCCCTGCTTCCCAGCCTCTCTGCCTCCCTGCTTCCCAGCCTCTCTGCCTCCCAGCCTCCGAGCCTCCCAGCCTCCAGCCTCCTTTTTCCCCTGCTTCCCAGCCTCCCTGCCTCCCTGCTTCCCAGCTTCCCAGCCTCTCTGCCTCCCTGTCTCCCAGCCTCCCAGCCTGATGGTTTGCCTGTGCATGCAATTGATCCTCTGCTTCAGCATTAAAGGCTTGTCAGATCCACCTAAGGCTCCAAGATCTTTTATCTGTGCTGGAATCAACCATGAACCTGTCCACTTCTTCAGGACAGGAGTGCCAATAAATGCATTTGGGAGAGAGTCTTTATAAGGAATCTTTAAAGCTCTGTCTTATGGGAGTAGTGGCAAGGGGAGGGTCCTGATCCCACATTATCAAGGGGTCAGATGGGCTGCTGTTATCTTTCTGGTCCTCTGATTAATCATTGTTATTCAATAGCACATTGACAACCATAAATATTTACTTTAAAATAAAGAACTCAGCCACAAAAGAAGTGTGGATATGGCATAATTTCCTATTCACCAAGATCATATGTTCATGGATATTTAGCTCTTACTGGGATAGTAAAAGGATTCACCTGACTTACAATAACAAAAAGTGTGATTTCACTCAATTATAACCAGAAAGTGGGGGAGAACGAAGGAGAGGACAGGAGCTGTAACTAGAACTTAACTAGCTAGGAATTTGCAAAACCAGGGAACTGCCTCCCCCGCCAAAGAAGGGTTGGGACTAGGAAGCTCCTGCTGTTGGTCTCTCCACCATGCCTGAAATGCAAACATCTTTATTGTTCTTCCACACTGGCTAATTAAGATAATTCTGTTTGAAGTTACAAAGTCCTGTCTTGACTCTAAGAGGCCTGCTTTTATTTCTTGAAACTGCGCCCATGTTTTGTAGGTTTTCTGTATGGCCTGTCTTGCTGGATGACTGGACAATGTTTTCAGGAGTTGTCAAGCATGCGCGGCCGTGAAGAGTCAACAGTGCGCGTGCAGCAATTGCACAAAGAGGCAGCGTGTCACAGATGACAGACAGTATAATTTTTCCGAAGACCCCTTTAAAGCTACTCTGGGGAAACTGGAGACTTTTAGTGTAAATGTGCTTTAGGGGTCACTTATTAGGGAGCTGAAGGTTGATGAGACCATACTTTAGATTCCCTCTGTTTTCTACAACATACTTGGTTTCTACTGATTTTAAGGATGCATTTTGGAATTAAATCCCCATGTTGGTGTGGTTGCAACCCTACTCAAAGTCAAACAGTGCACAGATGTTAGGAGGAGCTGCTGTTATAATGGAAGCATGTAATTGTTACCTCTTGTCCCCCAAGTTTTGTAGACCAAGATGATCTCTCCTTGCTTTGGGTGCAAAATTCAGAGATTTCAACCAAGTACCAGTGAGTCCTGAGCAGAATGTAGACTGTTTTTTAAATCAGTACAGCTGCTATGGAAAACAGTGTGAAGAAGCCTCAAAACACTACTATGTGATCCAGCAATCCCACTTCTGTATATATAACCAAAGTAAAAGGAAACAGGATCTCAAGGAGAGGTCGGCATCTCCATGCTCACTGCAGCATTATTCACAATAGCCAAGATATGGAAACAATTTCAGGGTATGTTAATGAATAAATAAAGAAGCTCCAAGAAAAATATACAAAATGAAAGACTAAGCCATGAGAAAGAAGGAAATTGCAATGTGGATGGAACTTGAGGACCCTTACAGGAAGTGAAATCAACAAGATGCAGGAAGACAAATACTGAATGATATCACTTATATGTGGAATCTAAAAAAAAGAAGTCACACTCATAGAAACCAAGAGTACAAAAACACTTGCCAGAGTGGGGGAGAGTGAAGACTATAGGGGGTAGGGAGAGGTTGGTAAGATGAAAAAGGTCTGCGCATCTAATCTAACACATGGTGACTATAGTTAATACCAGCTAAGTGCAGGTAGGACCACCACTAGGCATTTTCTTTAAAATAGCAAAAGTCGACCTTGCCATTTACTTAGCTGATCTCAAAAATAACTCATGCTATAGTTCAAGGTGGCCACTGGGACACTGATTCCAGCTTCTTCATTGGTGATAATGATAATAAAAGTCTGACCTCCTGGAGGGCTGTTGTGAGGAGCAGATGAATCAACTCATGAAGACTAATGAGTACTACATCAGACTATTTATGCATATGTCATCCTTGACTCCGTTACTAAGCATTGGCAAATCATCTCAAAGTGCGTGCTATCTAAACCTGGCCAAAAGCATGGTCTCCATATCGAAGAGGTCTGTAGTAACCAATCATGCCTTGGTTCTTTAGTTTTCTTTCTTTAGATAACCAAGAAACCACATATTTGGACAAACTATTTTGACTGCCTATATTTAACTATTTCTGTTTCATATTATTTAACCAAGTCATGTATGTATAACCAAATATGTTTTAAACATTCATATCTGGGGAAAACATAGATAAGAGGGAAGATAACTTATAATATATAATTTCCTATGATACATATAATTTGAACATGCTAACATTGGTTTACAACACTGTATATGATGTATGTGACCACATCACAGCCACTACCAAGTACCAATATTCCTCCACCCTAGTCCACGAGGCCCCCCCTTTTCACCATATACCATCACACTCCCCTTCATGAGCCTCAATTCTACCATCAGTTTTCTAGGGTTTGTTTCAGTTTAGTCTGCTTTGGCTTTTGCTTTATATTTCACATATGAATGAAATTATGTGTTATTTTTCCCCCTTCTGATTCATTTTACTTAATATAATTCCCTCCTATAATTTATTTTTAAAAAATAAATAAAACTGAGTGTGGAAATAAGTAGTACATGGAAATGGTGCACATAAAGATAAGGTTGTTATGTAAAGTTGCTTGTAAGTTTCTTGAAAACCAAAAATAAGAGAGAAATAAAACCAAAAAAAAAGAGAGAAATAATTTTAGTTCCATATTCATGTAGTCCAAAAGAAGACAGGACACCAGTTCTTCAGGCAAACAACCAACAAATACACAAGAACCTTTCCTGACACTTGGGTATTTAAAAAAGAAAAATGTCTTGCCTATTTTTTCATGTGGAAATGCTGAGAATTTCTGTGGCAAATGTCTTTATATCTGGACAATGAATGAGGAGCTGATTCAGCATGAGATTATCATCACATCCTTCAATGCACTCTACTGAGCAAGGCCAGGCATGGTGAACGCAAATGTGGGCATTCAAGACAACGTGTCCCAATTTGAGACATCTCTTTTTGACCTGGCTTAACCTTGGGGAAATCATAGACAATGAAGACCAAATTTGCTTCCATTTTAGTTTCTCTCAACTGTCTTTTATTTGCCAAACCTGGCAATCCTACTCCAAAGAAGAAGAAACAACTTTCACTGTGCCATGCACTTTCACCAACGCTGAGTCTTTTAATTCTTTTCTTCTTTATTAATCTGATAAAAAAATTCTCATTTTAGTTTGCATTTATTTAACTTCTCATAAGACTATCAGTTGAATTTTGTGGTATATAAATATCTCCAAAAAGCTTCTACTCTAACATTGTAAACAGATGTTGTTCAGCATTTTTTCATTTTACTTTTTTTTTAAAAAGATTTTTATTTATTATTCATATAGAACTGGGGTACAGGCCAGAGATGCAAAGGGTGAGAGGATTCACCAGAGACAGAACGGGGAGCAGAACAGGCAGATCGACGAAGTACACTGCTGAGGGGAGCAGTGGGCAGGTCGGGAGAGGTCTGCCTCGCCATGTGGACCTCCTCCAGGGCAGGCGGGAATCGAACTCATGTGGAAGTGGCTTAAGCTTCTTAGTGCTGTGATTTAACCCACTGCACCACAAGGGAGGGCCCTCATTTTACTTTTTAACATTACATTCTAGTCCTAACCTGACTGGGAATTTCTGATATTAATACTTAACCTCCTACTGAATACCTCCACTTTGGTTTCTGACCAGCATCTAACAGCTTCCAGAGCCAAATCTGAATTGTGCCTCCTCTACAGAGCTGTGCTATCTCCAGTCTTCCTAGTTGGAACAGATGGCACTGAGATTTCCCCAGGTGTCCAAGCCTAAAATACATCCAATAGAAGTATTCTGTCCCTCCACCTCCAACATCTAACTCATTAGACCTCCAAGCTACATCCCAAATCCATCCGTTATCCCATTGCTACTAATCCCACCTGTGCCTAAGCTGGCAGCCTGTCTTCCCTGAACTAGTGTAGACTGCTCTGCTTAGTCCTGGTCACCAAGGTCACTGTTTTCAGAAATGTAAGAAATAGGGTCCTCCCTGGTGGCACAGCAGGTTAAAGCACAGCACTAAGAAGCTAAAGCCACTTCCGCATGAGTTCGATTCCTAACCCGAAGCTGACCCACATGGTGTGGCAGACCTACCTTGACCTGCCCGCTGCTTCCCTCAGCAGTGTACTTCATTGATCTGACTGTTCTGCTCCCCACTGTGTCTCTAGTGAATCTTCTCATAGCCCCTGCACCTCTGGCCTGTACCCCAGTTCTGTATGCATAAATAAATCTTTTTTTAAAATGTAAGAAATAGAATGTAGTATTTCCAATACAAATAGCCTACAAATTCTAAAGAGTAACTAGTATCACAGCATTTCTTTAAAAATAAAATAAAATGTGAGCTGTACACCAAGTTACATACCAACAGTAATGAAACAGATCAATAACCCTTACCACAGATTTCCAGGCTCTACAATGCCTGTACCACCAAAGGCTGTCTGATTCCATTCTTTCTTCTTTCCCTCTAGTCTAGTGTTCTCCATCCTGTTGCTCAGGGTCTCTTGCTATTATTTCTGCCTAGTGAGTTTTCTTCTCTCAGATCTTCACATGACAGATCTCAGTGAGACTGTTAACAGTCTCAGCTGGGCTTTCCCTGACCCTCTGTAAATGTTCCTATCTTCTTTTCCCTCTATCTTATTTTATTCCATCATAGTACTTGCTGTTATATGAAATTTTCTTCATTTTTGTGTTGTCAGCATATAAGCCAAATGAATAGTCTCCATTAAGCATGGGCTCCAGGTGTAGACTTTTCAATACAGGTTGCCACAGGGTTTAGTGATTCATTTTGGCTGTGATGGGGAAGGCAGACTAAACTGGGGTGAAAGCAAGAGCAGGGGTCCCAGAGAGAGGAGAGGCCAGAATGAACCTGCGGCTCTATAGATCAAGCTCTGTGCCTTACAAATTTGGGTCAGGTACTTCCTGTCAATGTCTAATTTTAACCTGTTTGAAATGTATTCAAAAAGTGCCAAATGCTTTAGCCCTTTTGGAACTGTGACAGACGGGAACGGTAGTAGTAGAACAAACAAGTCCTATCAAAGAGGAGCCCTGTGTTTTTTTAGAAAGCCTCAAACTTAGAAAGAAAAAAAATCTGATAAATATATTCTTTTCTGAATTTCCTGTCTGTCCCTAGCCAACTCTCATCAAGAGAAGCCAAGTTCTCTTGACCTCTGTGAGGAAGGCAAATAGGCTGACAGCTGGATATCAATATTTACATTCTGTTATCACATCTGTTGAGGAACCACAGGCCTAAGTAGCTAAACTAAATTACTCTAGTTTTATCTTTCTATGACTGCATTCTGAAAAACATACTTTCTTTTTGGAAAAAGCACATGTTTTGGTAAGCACAACAAAATTTTTCCCTCTAAAATTTCACAAAGACTTCTCCAAGAGTTAACCTTTCTCTAGCTCAACTGGTATTCAGCATATTTGTAGTACAAACTGATTGACATGACCTGTTACAAACCAACATTAAAACAATCCACCATCTGCAAGACACATTTCTAACACTTTAGGAAACAAGGAGGACAGGCTTTAAGTGACCACTGACACAAGTCAGCTGCACACAGCAGCGAAGAAAACTTGTGAAGGGTCCAGGAGCCTCTCTGGGACTCAGATTTTGTTGACAAAGGAACTGGCAAGTGAAGCTTTTAGGAGGCTCAACTGACCACCCAATGTAGGAGCAGTTACCTTGCACAATTCATAAGAAGGCTGAAAAAACCACATTGGAAAAAAAAAATAACAACCTCCATGATAGCCTCGACTAGATAGTCCCATAGCATGCCAGATCATTTAAACAATTTGCCCTTCTCCAGAACCAGATCATCTCTTTTCTTTATCTTCCTTTTTCTTCTCCCATTTCAATTGTTATAAGACATGTATAGGTGCAACTTGGAACCATGTAGGTTTATTTTGAGGAGCTGTGCATGGGCTCATTTCCATGGGTCGATGCTCAGAGCAGGCAGCTATGCTAAGACTTTCTCTTGCAAATAGCTTAAAACATCCAGAGGTGTGTTTCCCAAAATGTAAAGATGGAAGGAAACATCTTTGATCTTTGAGTCCCGTCTTTTCATTAATTTCTCTTTTGCACACATGAGGTGTTTCATTGTTTCAAGTACTTTGACCTTCTTTAACACTATGTTCAAGGTTCCCACAATTGCCACTATGATCTGAGCCAACAGGGAATGCAGTTATTCATGGACCTATATCCCCAAAAGAGAGTGAGGGTTAAAAAGTTCTTAAAGATTCATTTGTTATCATAAAGCAAAATAACGTCTTGAAGGCCAGAGCTGAATGGAGGAAAAGGCTCATAATTTTAAACTGTAGATAAAAGGTTTTTCTTTACCCGCAACCATGGAGGTTGTTGATCACAGTTTGATGGCAACTTTCGCCATATTTTAAGTTATGCTGCTGTTCACTGTTCTGCTTCCTAAACATGGTGCGTCATAGATATTTTTAGAATTTATTTCTACATTTTCTTTTTGTTTTTCACCGTTTAGCCTCATAACCTCTCTGATATGAGACCAGTAGGGGAAACATCACTAAAAAGGTCAGCAATCAAAAAAGAAACTCATGTCTTTTGCAGCAACATGGATGGAGCTGGAAGGGATCATGCTTAGTGAAGTAAGCCAGAAAGAGAAAAAAAAAATACCGGATAGTTTCACTCACAGCAGGAGCATAAAGGACCAGGGGGAGAAATAATAATAATAATCATGAGCAACTATATACCAGAGACATTTTACAGGGGTGGAATGAGAAATGGGATCTAAAATGGGGAGGAGGAAATGCACAGGACTATAGTGATGGCACAGGCAAATTAGTGATGGGAGTCCATGGAGATTACAACTGAGATGCAAAAAGGCACAAAATTATGTAAAAATAAACTTTTATTTAAAAAAAAATCAGCTTCTCCGCCCCCTCCCCCCCTCCCCCCGGTGGCGCAATGGATTAAAACGGAGCATTGTAAGGGAGCAGCAGCAGCTTCAGTGGGAGCTTGATCCCTCCCTCGAGGTGACCCACATGGCGCAACAGACCTCTCCTGTCTTACCTGCCTACTGCTCACCTCAGCAGTGTACTTCCTCAGTAGGCCTAATCTGCTCCCCACTCTGTCTCTGGTGAATCTTTCACTGCCCCTGCACCTCTGCCCTGCACCCAGTTCTGTATGCATAAAGAAATCTTTTTTAAAAATCAGATTCTCGGCCCTCCCTGGTGGCGCAGCGGGTTAAAGCACTGCACTGAGAATCTAAAGCTGCTTCCGCATGAGTTCAATTCCCGCCTGCCCAGGAGGTGACCACATGGCTTGGCAGACCTCTCCTGACCCGCCCACTGCTCCCCTCAGCAGTATACTTCATAGATCTGCCTGTTCTGCTCCCCGCTCTGTCTCTGGTGAAGCCTCTCACCGCCCCTGAGCCTCTGGCCTGTACCCCAGTTCTGTATGCACAAATAAATAAATCTTAAAAAAAAAAATCAGATTCTCATGCTCTCAGTGTCCTTTGCAGCTGGGAGCAGACTCGTGGCCTGGCGTAGGCCAACTGAGCCACCCCAGACATGAGCCAAGTGCAGGGATGTAAGAGCATACAGTGTAGCCCATTCAGCGCTGGGGCGCAGCTGCCTGGATAGAGTGTTGTCATGGGGCACTCAGGGCATACTAGGTTGCCGCACGGACACCATGTGCTCAGTGAGGTGGGTCCTGGCAGTACTCGGGTGCAGTTCTGCTGCTTCCTATCATTGCTGTTTCCTGCTCATTCCCCAAAGGTAGTGAGTGCTCCAACATCCCCAGCCATCACACAGGCTCTCCGATATCCTTTCAACACTTTAAAAATCCCTTCAGGCCAATTTCTGCGTCTCATATTAGCCAAGGAAATGAAAGAACACTCTTCATGGGACAGTGGCCCAAGCCCATTAACTGTCTAGAAAATATGTCTCAGTATAAACGCTTAATTGGACCTCGAAGCCCTAGCTCAGCCCAGTTCTACTTGATTGGCAGCATTATGCTGCTGTCTTTAAAGGCAGCTTGATTCTTGCCTCAATTCTTTCTGATGACAGACCAAATCAGAAATAACATCACTCAAATGAAACAATATAAAACTAAACACAGAGGTTCATAGCTCATTCTGATTTCATGGATACTTTTTTTTTTTTTAAAGGATAACTGCAGGTTACTACCTATTTTCTCAATAGCTAATTTTAATTATAGAGCTTTTTTTTGAAGCAGCACTCTAGTCACTTTATTTAAAAAGTTAATATTCACAACAAAAAGCTGAGAACAAAGGGTTAGTGAGCAGAGGAGCCAGCGGCTGAGAAGCACCTTGCATAGCTCTACCTGCCTGGAGACGCGAACCCGGATTTTGCACTGAATGCTTCTCATGCCTTCAAGTGTGAAGATGGCCAACTGCCACTGGACAGGAGCAGCTGTTATAAGCAGGAATTATCTATAGGATTGAACAAGCATTTGCTTTATTCAGTTTTCAAACTCAAGTTTCTCTGAGTATGACTTTTTTATTTTCAATGGTGTTGTACTCTACTTCTTCCCTTAATTCTTTAAGGGAGAAATTTATGAAGGTAACAGCTGTATGCTCCCTAAAGTCTCCTAGACAGATTTCTGGGAGCTTCTAGGGTGTTTCCGAAGAGCTCACACCCCTGTCCAGAGTGCCATCACGTGGCCTGTGGTTTCTCTCCTCTTTATTCCTGCCTCAGCATCCATTTCCCCCACCAGTTTTTCCTGCAGAAGCTGCTGCTGCTGGTTTGGCCCTGACTAGACTTGTCTGCCCTTCCTTTTAGTTTTCTAAATTCTTCACATATTACATATTCCATTGGGGAATATTTTTAAATGACAACAATAAAAACTAGCTGGAAATTTGATTTACATCATCTAGATTAAATTTAAATAGATTCATCATGTTTTTAATTCAAGCATTTGGAATTATTCTTTCAGAAATATATTTTCTGGTCCAGGCAATTTAGATTTGAAGAATTTCTGTTTCCTTTTGGTGTTCCTGGATTTAACATATTTGTCCAGAATCTGTTTTGAAGTCTGTGAATGAATATCAATTAGCTCATACAGGCAAGCAGAATGCACACTGTGATGGACTTTGTTTCCCTATAGTATGTGAAGAGTTCTTTATGTAGTAGGCTATTCATTCTTCACCATATTTTTTTTTTAAATTAATATGTTTAATTTTCAGCGTTTTAACATTTTTCCTTTTAGCACTTCTACCAAGCTAATTGTAATTATTTATATGAATCATTGTGTAATGCTTGTTTGATAAAACTTCTTACTGGTTCCATCTCTACCCCCCAAGGTAGTGACCATCATCTCTCACCTAGGGACTGTCATCTGCTTTTTTTGTTTTTCTGTTCAAAATCAATATATCTTTTCTAACTATTTTTTTACTTACTGGGAATGACCTTTAGAAAAGTTTTGAAGAGCAGCAATGATCGCTGGCATCTTTGTCTTGTTCCTAACTTTAAAGAGCATGCTTTTAAAATTTCACCATTAGATGTTTGTTGCAGATTTTTATCAGAGTAGAGAAATTCCCTTTTATAATATTTTGTTGAGGGATAGGCTTTTTTTAAATCATAAATACATACTGAAGAATAAACAACACAGCCTTGCCTTGCCATATATTCATATATTACAAAGCTATAATAATGAGTATGGGACTAGCGCAGGATAGCTCAGACAGTGGCGGTCTTGAAGTAGATGCAAATGTATATGAGAACTTGGCTGACTTATTTGACTCCCTCTGTTTCACTTTTTAATATCTTCCTTTATTATTTTTTCTTTTTAAAATTATGTTTCTTGAGGTAAAGTAGGTTGACATTATTGTATCTGCTTTGGGAGTTATAAGTCTAAACATCTACAAATGTAGAGTAATCCTCCAATAATCCTCCACCATTTTCCATGGGGCCTGCCCCCTCCCCCTCATCACCGCAATGGCTTTCCTCTCTGGTTGCCTCAGTTTTGCAGTCAGATATTAATAATTTATTGTTCAATTGGTTTTGAATCTTCCTTTGTTCTGTTTCTCTATACAAGTGAGACCATCAAGACTCTGTTTCTTCAGATTTACTTTGCTTAGTATTATCCTCTCTAGTTTCTTGACTGTCTTTACGGCTTCTCTTTCTGGTTCACCACAACCATGCCTTCTTAGAGCTTTCTGAAGCTCTAAGGAGTAGTTTTCTGGAATTTGCTTTTGAATTCTGCAACAGATTATTGTCAGAGATTTCTTTGATTCTTTCCAATGAACTCCAGTTTTCATTTAATTTCTAATTCTGGAAGATATGTTTGAAAGCTCAGTCCTACTACTTAGTAGCTAGTGGTATGTGGTGTTATTTTTTTCTCAACTTCATTTTCCTAGTCTGTAAAAAGGACAAGAACTCCTTTATCACCAGGTTCTTGGAAAGAAGGAATGGGCTTCTGTGTATGACATATCTGGCACAGTGCGTAGCGCTGGGTAGACTCCATACAGCTTAGCTTTAATAAATACATCTCGGTCTGACTCTCGTATTCCTCCTCAGTCACAGTAAGGTCTGGTTAAACTTGAAAAGGGTGCATGCACTATCTTTGCCCTTGTACGAGAGTTAATTTTTTTTGCTGGTCTGCAGCACCCTATCTAGTTTCTCGACCCTAACAGATTTTCACACAGTATACCTGCAACATGTAGAACTAACACCTGTCATGATACTTGGTTCTCTGATCTTCTGCACAAAAGTTACCGTAAAAAATGAAAATCCATTCATTATTTTAAGATTATTCTGTCTCATCCAAGAGCAATTTACTCAGAGACTGTATTCCTAAAATACAATAGCTACAAAAATGTGAGCTTATCCCTGAAGAATATCAGCTCATAATGATAATGACGACAATGGTGATGGCAATGTTTATTGAATATTACATTGCAGATGTAAAAGTTCCTACTTAACTCACAGACATTTGAGTTAGCAGCTAACTCCTCAAACAAAAATATCACTGTAGTTAATTGTAGTGCTCCCGTGAGGACACACATTCCCGGCATGTGTTGACTCCTGTATTGGCTCCTTCAGTCTTGATCAAGCCACCTGAGGAGCTCACAGCCTAGAACAGTTTGTCCATTATCCTGATGTCCATTTATCTTCCTTAGCCCATAGGTTATGTTTGATCTCAAGATGCAGTTCTAGGGCCCTCCCTGGTGGTGCAACAGGTTAAAGCACAGAACTATAAAGCTACCACTGCCACTGCAGCACAAGTTCTATCGGCAAGGGAGGTGGCCCACATGGCATGGCAGACCTCTCCTATCTCGCCCACTGCTCCCCTCAGCAGTGTACTCCAGTTAATCTGCATGTTCTGCTCCCCACTCTGTCTCCGGTGAATCCTCTCACCACACCTGCACCTTTGGCCTATACCCCAGTCCTGTATGCATAAATAAATAAATCTTCAAAAAAGGCCCTCCCTGGTGGTGCAGCGGGTTAAAGCACTGCACTGAGAAGCTAAAGCCACTTCCGCATGAGTTCAATTCCCGCCTGCCCCGGAGGTGACCACATGGTGTGGCAGACCTCTCCTGACCCGCCCGCTGCTCCCCTCAGCAGTGTACTTCGTGGATCTGCCTGTTCTGCTCCCCGCTCTGTCTCTGGTGAAGCCTCTCACCGCCCCTGAGCCTCTGGCCTGTACCCCAGTTCTGTATGTACAAATAAATAAATCTTTAAAAAAAAAAAAAAGATGCAGTTCTAAGCACAGATCATAGCTGAGACAAGGAACAAGCCAGGAGCTTTCTCTTTGCATCTGGCTAAAGAGACACACTTATCATCATCAACAGCAACAAAAGTTTTAAACCATCAAAGAGAACTTTCTATGGTAGTTGTGAAAATCTGAAGATACTTGGAATAAAGCAATACAGGGTTTTTGGGCATTCTTCTCCTTTCCTCATATCCCTTTTAACCACAGAAACCTCACTTTGTTCATTAGTGTTAACTAGTTTTCATAAGTATTTTACATTGTAGAATTTCTGCTATGGCAACAATCATTGTCACTGTGACTTACATTACTACACTTAATTCCCTTGAAATCCTATTTTATCCATGTGGGCCACCTCCCTTGCCGAGGATAGAACTTGTGCTGCAGTGGCAGTGGTAGCTTCATAGTTCTGTGCTTTAACCTGTTGCACCACCAGAGAGGGCCCTAATGTAGTGACTTACATTACTACACTTAATTCCCTTGAAATCCTATTTTAAAATAGGAATGTCCACACATTCCATTGTGTAGACCATATTTTCTTAATCTAACATTTGTCATTTGTTCTTCTATCTCTTAGTTATTTATACATACAAGACTGGTGAGTAGGTCAGAGGTGCAGGGAGTGAGAGGATTTACCAGAGACAGTGGGAAGCAGAACAGGCAGATCTACTGAAATACACTGCTGAGTGGAGCAGATACTAGAGCATTCCAATCACTACAACCACCCCTATCATCATCATTATCACTGATAATTATTCACTTTTACTGTAAGCTAAACATTATTATAAGAAGCTCATATGCGTTATTTGACCTCACTCTCATGTCAATGCTGTGTTGTAAATATAATGTTATGGATTCATACACTGAGGCACTGAATTGGAAACTTGTCCAAAATTGCTCAACTATTAAGTCATAGAACAAAATATGACACACAAAGGTCATGCTCAATTTAAAAACATAGCTGCTTTAAAAGAACTGCTTGAGCAAACAATAGCATATAAGGGAAAATGTGTAGAATTTGAAGAAAAACCATAAATCATTGACTAGACACTAACAAGTATTTAATCTCTGGAGATAGAATCACATTCAAATTATTTCACTCAATTTGCTTTTATAGGAGTGTTCTGGGGCTAGTAGGGAATTATCAGTTTTCCAGTTAACTGAATGGTGTAAAATCTGACTTAGGGAGGCAAGTTTGGAGATAGTGAACAGGGGCTATATGACTTTAATTTTCAGTTCTCTTCTCTCCTTGTCAATTTATTTACCTACTAAAGAACTTAACATTCAATTTACTTTGAGTTTAACACAGATTCTGAAATAATGTAACTATGACATTGTTTCATATAACTATGTAATTAGACCTGATTCATTATAGATTAGTAAGTATATAATAGTGAATTTTGCTAATTTTATGAAATTATTATTGTCCACATCTCCTTTTTTTATGGCATACATATGTAGTTGCCTCTAATTACTGAATATGCTTATCAGCTGCATCTTTATTAAATAAAGAAATAAAAAACTAAATAGATTTACTCTGCATAAATCTTTTCCCTCCACTCCAGGCAAGCTGCAATTAGCAGGCAAAGCAATATTGAAAAGGGCTTAGAAAGAACAATCAAAGATGTGTGAATTATGTGGATAGCTGAGTTTAATTAAATCCCTTTGCTAAGAGAAATGGAAGTGCTAACAGTTACTCACACTTTTCAGCTGCTCATATCAAACCCCTAACAGAACCCTTTGAAGGAAATTGCAAAAGGTAGAAACTCTGTTCTCAACTATTAAAGGGCTCAGACCACTCATGTTCATAGTCTCCAACCTTTGTTGTGGGAGAGATATATTACTAAAATTTGATTGTTTGTAGTTAATTATCCAAATCCATTAAATTACTGAGTTGTTTAGTAAGACTTGGTTATTTTGGCAGTAAATCAAAAAGTATACCATGCATGCATGTGTGTATGTACACACACATATATTTTTTCTTATATTTTATTTTCTAATTCCCACACACAATCAGTTTTGTAGGCCATCCCTAGCTTTTTAAAGTAAACACAGGGAGCCCTCCCCGGTGGCACAGTGGGTTAAAGCACAGCACTAAAAAGCTAACGCTACTTCCGCATGAGTTCGAACCCCACCTGACTCGGAGGTGACCCACATGGTGCAACAGACCTCTCCTGACCCGCCTGCTGCTCTCCTAAGAAGTATACTTAGACCATCTGCCTGTTCTGCTCCCATTCTGTCTCTGGTGACTCCTCTCACTGACCCTAAACCTCTGGCCTGTACCCCAGTTCTGTATGCACAAATAAATAAATCTTTACAAAATTTTTTTCTTTGAAGTAAATACAGGGCATAATTGAAATATATGATAGAGAAATGAAAGCAAAGGACTTGCAATTTTTGGGCTAGCATGTAAGGGGCTTGAAAAAATCACTTGTGAACTGACAACAGGAAAAAAGCTGAAAAACTAAACTTCAACACTGCTACTAATTCAGTGAGACAAGAGAAGGAAATGAAACGTCTACAGATCAGAAAGAAGGAATAAATTTTCTTCTTCAAGAGAAGAAAAGAAGAATCTTTTTCAAGATTCAAGAAAAGAATTTGTTAAAGTAATAAGCAGTTACAGCAAGATTGCAGGATACAAGGTAAATATACAACTGTCAATTGTGTTCTATATGCTAAGAATAAATAATTGAAATTTGATATTAAAAATATAATACCACTTCTTACATATATGCAATGGAATATTACTCAGCAACCAAAAAAGAGAAACACATGTCTTTTGCAGCAACTTGGATGGAGCTGGAAAAGATCATGCTTAGTGAGATAAGCCAGAAAGAGAAAGAAACATACCGGATGGTTTCACTCATAGCAGGAGTATATAGTGGACCAGGCGAGAAAATAACAAAAATAATGAACAACCATATACCAGAGACATGTTGCGGGGGTGGAGTGGGGAATGGGATCAAAAACGGGAGGGGGGGGAGGGAGGGAAATGCACGGGACTATGGTGGTGGCACACGGGTGATTTGGTGATGGGAAACCCGCCGGGATTACAATCGAGATGGAAAAAAAATGTGCAAAATAATGTAAAAATAAACTTTTGTAATAATTAATATATATATATATATATAATACCACTTCTATTCACCACAAAAATTTAAATATTTAGCATAAATTTAATAAAATATGTACCAGGTCTATACAAGGAAAATTACAAAACTCTGAATGAAGAAATAAAAGATCTAAATAAATGAAGATATATTCAATGTACATAGTATAAATGCTTAATATTGTCAAAATATCAGTTCTTACAACATGATTTATAGATTCAATACAAGTCTAATAAAAATTCCAGCAAATTACTTTGAAGCTATTGACAAACTGGTTTAATATGGAGAGACATAGAATAGCCAACACAGTTTTGAAGGAAAAGAACAATTTTGGAGGAGTGATTGGAGATTTTTGTATCATCCTTCACCCCTCCTCATTATTAACATCATACATTAGCTTGGTATATTTGCTATAATTTAGGAGACAATATTGATGTACAGTATCATACAGAAGAGTTTCAATTACCCAGAATTCTCTGTACTCTACCTAATCTCTACCACCCCCCTCTTCAAACCTCTAACAGCCACTGATTTTTTTTTTACTTTCTTCATTGTTTTGCATTTTTCAGAATATCATACAGTTGTAATCATATTTTATATAGCCTTTCAAAATGTCTTCTTTCACAGAGCTAAAATCATTTAAGTTTCCTCTGTATCTTTTTTTTTAAGATTTATTTATTTATGCATACAAAACTGGGATACCAGCCAGAGGTGCAGGGGTGGTGAGAGGATTCACCAGAGACAGAGTGGGGAGCAGAACAGGCAAATCAACAAGGTACACTGCTGAGAGGAGCAGCAGGTCAGGAGAGGTCTGCCATGCCATGTGGATCACCTCTGGGGCTGGGAATCGAACTTGCACTGAGGCAGCTGCCACTAGCTTTCAGTGCTGTGTAACCATTGCACCACCAGGGAGGGCCCTCTTCCATATCTTTACAAGGCTGCATAGTTCATTTCCTTTTAGCATTGAATAATATTCCATAGTTTGTTTATCCATTCATCTAGAGTAGGATAGATTGGTTGCTTCCAAGTTTTAGCAATTGCAAATAAAATTGTTATGAACACGAATATGCAACAAACATGTTATGTATACACCCATCCACACATACACACAATAGAGAAATGTATGTATGTTTTAAAAAATATTAATTTCATTTTACAAAATTATGTTATATTTAAAAAGTAACAATGCAAAGAATCTTATGTACAAATTTATGGCAGGGATGAGTTTTATGAAAACAGTCAAATTGATTCCAAAGGAAACAGAACAGTATGCTATATCAATATTGAAAACACTTGAGGTTGCTAAAGATAGGACTTTCAAATAAGCCACCATTTCACATTTTTTTTTAGTAAAATGACTGTCCTATATGCAATCACAAGCTTTTAATGTTATCTATCTTCTGCACTATTCCTGCAAGCTTGCTATTAAATTAAATTAACTAAGAATAAAATAAAAGTAGAGCCTATTCAATTCAAACATAAACTCATGCCACTTGCAGCAACGTGGATGGAGCAGGAAGGGTTTGTGCTAAACAAGAGAAACCAGAAGGAAAAAGATAACTACCAGATGATGTCATTTATATGTGGACTATAGAGAAACCAAATAAAAGGTCAAAGACAAACACTGAAACCAATCCTGGAAAGCTGACCATAGACCTGAGACATGCGGAGTGGAGGGGAAAGAGTGAGAAAGGGCAGGAGGCAGCATCATGGGTGGGGTTGGAGGAATGCTGATGCTTCTGTGGAAGGTGCGCTATGACGACTACACCTGAGGAAGGAAATCCTACACTTCCAGAACACTAACGAGGTTGCAAATCAGTGATACTTCAATTAAAAAAAAATGTAGCTCCTATTTAAAGCAATAAAAAATTAATTTTAAAAATACTTGGGAATAACGAATAAATATATAAGAACTGGAGATGAAAACCATAAAACATTCTTGAATGGCACAAAGAAACTTAATAAAATAACATGGCTGTTTTATCGGAAAACAAAATGTTTCCCGTATTGACATAAAAAATTAAAACAATTTGAATCAAAATTTAATTAGATTTTGTAACTGTAAATTGACTCTTTAGCTCAATGAGAAGTGTAAATAATCAGTGAACATTTGGGATAAGTGATCAAAATGTACATTCTAAAACTATATTAGTAAAATAGTGATCACATAATTTTTTCACAGAAAAAGTGTGTTCAAGGACAGATTCATGTGTGTGTGTGAATATGCTGCATAAAAGAAGAATTTCAAGTTAGTGAGAAAAAATTATCAACCAGTAGAATTATCAACCAGTAGAATTATCAACTCATGGAATGGTCTGAATTACCGAATTAAACACAGGCGAAAAGTGAATCATGAAAGAAACTTGGAAATATTTGAATAGTCTTTATATGATCCAGGAGGGGCAGAAGCTAAAAACAATTCCAAAATAAAACCAAAGGAGGAAACCATGAATAAGGAGAATGACAAAACTAGTTATAAAAAAAAAAAAACAAAAAACTAGTTATAAGCAAATTAAATGCACAGAGATGTATAGGAAAAAAATGGAGGATTTTTATTCCCTCTGCATGGGTGATAATTTTCTTTCTTTATATTTTCAATAAAAATGTTACTTGTGTCATGAGGAAATGCTATTAAATTAAAAAAATGAAAATAAAGAACTTCACAAAGAAACTTACCTGAATGAAAGGCTATTCTATGTTGCCATAGAGCTGACCTGTGAGTAAAGTCCCTCTTGATTTCTTGTCATGATGAAATTTATTGCTTATGTAAAAATTTATTTATTTCTGTCATCCCCTCTCATACCCAAATACATCAGTTTTTTTAACCAAGGTGAAAAGGGAAAATTAATTCCTAATACCATATGACTTCATTCCAGATAATGAAATAATTTTTAAGTTTCCAAAATGGTGCTTTTTAGTACCATCCTTGGAAGAGCTGAGACTGTGTTATGTAGTTCAGAGAAGAAATTATGCTTGAAAAAGACATAGAGTAGACTTGAAGCTTCACTGAAGCACAAGGACAGAATTTATGCTTCATACCTGATACTATAAATAATGAGGTCAGTTGATAGCTGCTCAGTTATCAGATCCATTTGATCAGATCCATCTCTGCTCTGGGAATGGCAGTCTTTCTATCTGAAACAAAATGGGGTTCACTTTAGAGCAAAGCAGGGGAAATAATTACTTTCCGCATTCTTATGTTTCAGTGACAAATACATTCTTAGAATCTTGAAAGTACTGGGCATTTGGACTCATAGGTAGTCAATTCAGGTAACTGGATTTTACTTTTTTTTTTTTTTTAAGAAGGAAATATGGATTCATACCAATGGAAAAAAGAAAACAACAGCATCTATTGATACTCAAAGTCTTCGTGATTGCTCTCTAGCCTGGGTAAATGTATAATACATAGAGACAATGTATGAGCTATAATTTTGAGCAATTTTCCAAGCGCTGCATCCGATTAAGTTAACTTAACAAAAATTCCAATAATTTCAACTGGGAATTAGGTAAAGCACCTCTGATAAGTTCTCGATACACATTAGTTTGGAAGCATTATTTTTGTTATGCATTTGGAAATATATCAATAAGTTATTTACTGAAATCTTAATTATAACACTTTGGTTACCTTAAAAAGCTAAGGGCTGTATAATCTCAGTGCTTCACATACTTAGTATCATTAAGAGACCTTTTCCTCCCTTTGTTATAACAACTTCCTCATTCATCATATACCCTTGATATCCAGTTATTCACTCTATATTATTTGAGTCTGTTGTTAAGGATCAACCATTCTTCAAACTCCCAGTTTCATGTGTTACATTCTTTTCCACTAAATCCAAAAAAGAAATAATTATCTGAGGACCACTGTGATGTCGGCAAATGTAACTTTTAATTCTATTGGTATTCTCCTAAGTATCCGGGCACAGTTATTTATGGATTTCTTAAGACCACACTAATAAATATCTGTCCTTAACTTTACATTTCTTAGTATAGAATTATAGGAGGAAAGTGTGTGTGTGTGTGTGTGTGTGAGAGAGTACATTCTCTAATTCAATACACAGAAAGATAAAACAACCAACTATGAATTTATACTTATTCTTCTAGAAAATATCAACTAATTGTTAGAAAATTTTGGAGGCCAAAAGAAAGTACTTTTACCTTCAAGAAATTTTCACTATTTGAGGTACTGAAAGAAACAATAAGAAGATATGGAACAGTCACAAACCTTGTGTGTACCAGAATGTTTGATAGGAATAATTCCTAAAGGGAGTTAGAGAAAAGAGGAAGTTTCCTAGAATAAGAAGCTGTACTTAAGAATGGCAGGATTTGAAAATACCGTTAAAATTGGGTTGATGCGGCCCTCCATGGTGGCGCAACAGGTTAAAGCACAGCACTAAGAAGCTAAAGCCACTTCCACATGAGTTCGATTCCCTCCTGGCCGAGAGGTGACCACATGGTGCAGCAGACCTCTACTGACCCGTCCGTTGCTCCCCTCAGCAATGTTCTTCCTAGATCTGCCTGTTCTCCCCACACAGTCTCTGGTGAAGCCTCTCGCCACCCCTGAGCCTCTGGCCTGTACCCCAGTTCTGTATGCAAAAATAAACAAATCTTTAAAAAAAAATTGGGTTGATGCACAATCCCATTTTTAAATGAAAGTTTCCTTCCTAATCTTTTGAAAACATGGGGTTGATGTCAGTCCCCTACAGCCATTACTTTTTCATTACCCACAAAAGCAATATGCCCAGGGAGAAAATAAGAATGAGGTAGTCATTTGACCCCATGTTGTATGAAACAATCTCTTTCACTTTCTTGCTTCTTAAATACTAATCTAATTTTAAAATAGATTCTAAAATACTCCTCAGAGACACAGGACAAGCACAGAGACAGAAAAGAAGTGCCAGAAATTGGGTCAAGTGCAATGTTTAGTTGTATTTGAGACTCAAAGTACCGGAGAACATGAACAACTCTAGGAGACTGGATAAAAAGAGATGATATAAAGAAGAAAAGGAAATTTAAAGGTTGTGTGAGACAAAGTAAAAACAGTGAAATAATTTTTTTTCAAGCTTTAGTTATTTATTCATACAGAACTGGGGTACATACAGGCCAGAGGTGCAGGGGCAAGGAGAGGCTTCACCAGAGACAGAGTGGGGAGCAGAACAAGCAGATCGTCAAAGTACACTGCTGAGGGGCGCAGCTCGGGGGCCAGGAGAGGCCCGTGGCACCATGTGGCTCACCTCCCCGGGGCAAGGGATCAAACTCACACTGAAGTGGCCAAGGCTAGCCTGCAGAGCTGCGTTCCTACCCTCTGAGCCACGAGGGAGGGCCCAATTTTTTTCATGTTTTATAAGTTATTAGAAGATGGTATAAAACCAGGATTTTGACGAGGAAAAAGTCATTTCAATTAGCCAAACCACCAAATTGTGAACTGACTGCACATAACATAATCTCATACAACACAAGCATACACACACTCAATACTGGTAGCTGAATAGAATAAAAAAACTTACATGAGGCCCTCCCTGGTGGCGCAGCGGGTTAAAGCACAGCATTAAGAAGCTAAAGCCACTTCCGCATGAGTTTGATCCCTGCCTGCCCCGGAGGTGATCCACATGGCCGGCAGACCTCTACTGAGGTCCTCCCCACTTCAATGATCTGCCTGGATCTGCCTGTTCTGCTCCCCACTCTATCTCTGGTGAATCCTCTCATGGCCCCTGCACCTCTGGCCTGTACCCCAGTTCTGCATGCACAAATAAATCTTAAAAGAAATATTTACATGAAAATAGTAAATTAATGTTCCCTTCTACTGTGAAATTAAGATCCTCTTAAATAATTTTACTTATTTTAATAAGTAACCATCCTAGAAAATACACACTGTACTAAGATATAATTAATGTAAATATTCAGACAAGAATACCAATGTTGCATGAAGGATTTACTTGTGGCAAAGTTTACAGACACTACTCTCAGAAATACTACTGTAGAAAAAAGTTAGTAGAGCTTTCAATGAAACATGTAAAATTATAAAAGACAGTATAAACCGATCTAGATGATCTAAGTTTTTACTCCAATACAACCAAGGACACACAAAAAAAAATTCATAAGTTTTAAAAACAATAAGTTCAGAGGAGTAGTAAATACTGTAAAACAATTCTTTGTGTATGAGAATTGCTTCTCAAATACCCCAGCATGAAAAACTATTTAAACAAATTTAGGTAAAAATAGTGTGGTATTTTAAGAAGTGGGTGATATTTAACAAATGTTAACAAATAAATATCCATCAAATATTTACTAAACTGTTTACTTTGAACAGGATAGGTTGTGTCTCTATTTTCATTGAGCTATTATTCTACTGGAAGAGACAAAACAAACAAGTACAGAATCAAATAAATATTTAGTTTCAGACTGTGATAAATGTGATGAAGGGAAAAATACAAGATAGAAAGTGACTGGGGATGTGGGCTCAATTTTGAACAATGTGGTCAGAGGAAAGTTTTATAGGGTTATATTTGAGCAAAAGATGGAGTGATAAGGAAAAAGAAATCTTGTAAACATTTGGGGGAGCAGTATTCTAGGTCAAAGGGAATACTAGGTATAAAGGTCATATATAGAGATAGAAAAAAAGATGGGAGGGGGTGGATGGGTGGATGTGAAGGGAGAGAGTGAGGGAGGATGGGTATTCTATATAGACCTAAATGAAAGGCCACATATAAAAAAAATAATGCAGAACACTTCATCCAACTGTGCCAGAATACACATTTTTCTTTAGTGCATATGGAATATTCTCCAGGACAGACTACATGTTAGAACATAAGAAATCATGACAAATTTTAAAAGATTGAAAGCATACAAACTATCCTGTTTGATAACAATGAAACAAACTAGAAATCAATAACAAAATGGGAACTGGGAAGCTCACAAGTATATGGAAATTAAATACTACATTATTGCACAATCAATGAGCTAAAGAAGTCACAAATGAAATTAGAAAATATCTTGAGATAAATGAAAATGAAAGACCACACACCAAAAGTTATAGGATATAAAAAAGCAGTATTAATAAATAGAGTTATTAATAAATAGGCATACATTAGAAAAAAAATATTTTGAGTCAATAACCTAAGTTTGTAGTTTGAGGAACTAGAAAAAAGTAAATTGGTAGGAAAAACAATAATGAAGGTGAGTATGGAGAAAAATAAAAGAGAAAAAACAATAGCATAAACCAATGAAACCAAAAGATGATTCTTTGAAAACATCAACACAATTGACAAATCGAGTTGAACTCAAATTACTACAACATAAATGAAAGTACAGACATAACAACCAGTTATAAAAAGAATTGTAAGAGAATAGTGTGAACAATTTACACCAATTAGTTAACCTAAATGAAATTGGTCAAATTCCTAGAAACATACTATCAAAATTGAATCACAGATAAATGGAAAATCTGAATAGACCTATATAACATAAAGAGATTGAATCAACATGGGATCAAAAACTTCTCAAAGAAGAAACACCTTAGAGCAAATGGCTTCATGCATAAATTCTACCAAAACTTTAAAAAACAATTAGTGTCAATCCTCAAATTCCTCTTAAAAACTGAATAGCAGCAATACTTTCTAACTCATTATGAGGACTACATTACTTGGCTGCCAAAGGTAAAGACACTACAAGGAAAGAAACTGCTATCAATAACCTTGATGAGTACTGATGCAAAATTCTCAACAAAATCCTAGAAAATTGTATTCAGTAACCTATTGAAAGGATCACATACCATGACCACGTAGGATTTATTCCTGGAATGCATGGATGGTTAAATAATATGAAAAAAAATCAGTCAATGTAATATGACACATTAATAGAATGAAGGGGAAGAAAACATGATCATCTCAATTGATGCAGAAAATGCATTTGATAAAATTCAACACTTTATGGTAAAAGCACTCAATAAACCAGGAATAGAAAGAAATTGCCTCAGCACGATAAAGGCCTTTTTTAACATTTGCCTAACAGTTGTAAACATCTCTCTGAATACTGCCTTCATTGCATTCCATAAATTTTGGCATGTGGTATTTTGTTATCATTAAGCTAAAAGGATTTTGTAAAAATTCTATTTCATCTTTTCTACCTTAACAATCCACTGCCAAATCACACCTGTATCAGGACTGCATCATATCAGTAACACTAATCTATGTATGCCCTCTACCAACCAGAACTTTCTGTCTTCAAGTATCTGGAATATAGCAGGTTTTGTCTTTTATGCCTTTGTTAAATTAACACTTGTTAAGCAACGCCCCAGGATGCCATTCTTCATGTCTTAGTACTCTCCCAGAGAGGCAGTCCCACAACTTCAGAAGTTCAATCAGCTCTCTCTCTTTTAATATTTTATTTAACATTTTATTTTTCCTTCAAAGCACTTTCTAGTTATATATATTAATATATTTAATATATGTCTCTCTCATTATACTAGAAGTATTGTGTGTTTACCCTATCATCCCTAGTCTTATGGCATTTTGCCTGGAAAAGAGTGTGTCCTTAATAAATATTTACTGAATGAATAAACAAATGAATGAGGATATAAAGATGAATAAGACACAATTCTGGCTCAGAAAATCACTCACAAATCTTTCCTTCCAGTCTCAATGGTTTGTTTTCCTTACCAGGGTTGGAAATGGCAATAGGAGCAAGATGACATTCATGATGCTAAAGTCATATTCCTTGGTGAGAAGACCTTTTTAGGTCAGAAACTGACTGATAAAGGCAATTACAGCAGCCTGAATCTAGGCTAGTGAAAAATGGCAGGAGAAGCAGGATAGATTGGGGCAAGAAATTAACTACAGGATTTATTCATTATCTAGCAAAATTCAGAAGCTAGAACAGCTTAACATACCCATGGCTGGAATTCATTTGTGTGCATTTAGACTTAGACAATTCAGTTTTTTTTTCATATGCTTGATATTTCTCCTACTCTTAATAAAAGTACTTTTTATTGTGGTGCATGTGTCTAAGGGCAAGATCCGGGCTTTTATTCAAAAGAAAAACAAATGGCAGCATCTGTTACTTTCCAAAGTCAGAAGCAGCCTGAATGGCAAATGTCAGTCCCTTTTAGAGATTTTATTTTGCTTCCTCATAATCAAGGCTCCTTATACTTCTGCCCTAGGGGCCTTCATTTTATTTCACTTTGCAATTTTACCCTTGTTTTCTCTCTCTATGAGAAACTTGAGCTATAAATATGTTTGTTTCTCCTTTCTGTTACTTCCTATTATCATTTGGCTACTACATAATTTATATTTTCTTTCCTTTTTCTTTAAAAAAAAGATTTATTTATGCATACAAGAGCTGGGGTGCAGGCCAGATGTATGGAGGGTGAGAGGATTCACCAGAGACAGAGTGAAGAGCAGAGCAACTGGATCTACTGCTGAGGGGAGCAGCGGGCAAGGCAGAAGAGGCCATGTGTGTCAGCCCCCTGGCCAGGGATCAAACTCATGCTGCAGTGGTTGAGGATAGCTTCAGAGTGCCGAGACTTAACCCCTTGGGCCACCAGGAGGAAGGCCCCAGAGCCTCTCCATTTTTATACCTTCCCCTCCTTTACCCTCTGTAATGTGGTTTCTATTTCAAAAGAACGTCCTTGGAATTACTTTCTATGGGAAAATCCATAGAGCATTTTCTAGTCTTGATCTAGTGGTATGCAGTAACTGTTGAACAACCAGCTTCTCAGAGAAGTAGTTGAGAGGCCTGGATTTATAGTGTATTTCCACTAAGAGAGCCTTTGAGATGCCTCCTTTTTAAAACAAAACAAAACAAAAAACAAAAACAAAAACCATCCCTTGCCTGTTACATTCTTTTCTCTTTCTTTAAAAGTCGAATTCTAAAAGGTCAAGAAAAAGACAAAACTGACCACAGACCTGAGGCAGACAGCAAAGGAGGGGCCAGGAGGGGCCAGGAGGGGCCAGGAGGGGCCAGGAGGGGCCAGGAGGGGCCAGAAGGGGGTATAAACAGGGGAGAGATGAACACAGGAACATGGTGATGGTTCATGAGTGATACGGTGGTGAGAGGACTATGGGAACTACAGCCATGTAAGAAAAGTTTTTTAATTAATTAATAATAAAACTTAAAGTTGAGTTTCTTAGAGGTCTGTGCTCTGTCCAATGCCACTCTCTTTTGAACAAACTTTCCTGGTGAAATGAAATAAAGTTTTATGTTTCAAATCCATAGCTTAAACAAAAGCTCTATTATAACTCCCTGATGGATATTTCTACCTGGAGGTCAGATGTGTTCCTCAACCCTAAAAGGTCATAATCTTTCCCATCATCTGCCTTTTCAACCTATGTTTGATCAGTAAAGCAGTGTTTTAGCTCCTAACTAATTCTTAAATTCATCTCTACTTCTCTATTCTTTTCGTTTCTGCTATTTCCTAGAACTGGAATAACCTATAAGGCAACCTATAAAACTCAAAAGTTAAGTATGTTCTCCCTAATTTCACACTGGCCAGTGGATCATTGTTCACTGCACTGTGTTCTGAGAGGAAAGAAATAAGAGGTTTTGTGGTCAAATAAGCATAGGAGTAGTACTGAGTAAAACTGAAGTTGTGTTTTGTTTTTACTCTTCAGAACTTTTAATATGCTAAATGTGCATCACAGATTTCAAAGAGGAATAGTATTTGCAGGGAGTTTCAAATAAGTGATAAGCCCAAACTCTTGTTGTTTCCAGTGGGAGAAGGAGGTGAGATAAAACTCTATTAACTGAAAAAAATACTATTAGCTGGTGTGGGGGGGGGGATGAACTTACAGTAACAGTAAAAAAAATAGTTGTCAGGGGGTGGAAGGGTGGAAAAAATAAGGAGAGACTGGTAAAAGAGTAAAAATATTGCCAATAAGATGGATAAAGCTTAAGGATCTAATAGATAACATGCTGACTATAGTTGATAACACTACTGCATAATTAAAATTTGCTAAAAGTGAACATAGACACATGAAATTCTAACTAAAAAAGGGGGGATATATGAGATGAGGTGGTAGATGTGTTAATTAGAGGGTGAATCCTTTTACAAAAGGGGATCTTTTATAATATACTTGTATATCAAATCATATGTAGTCCTTTAAATACCTTCCAGTTTTATTTACCAATTATACCTCAAAAAAACTACTGACTTGGAATTAAGTCCAATTGCTCTCCCCTGTTGCAGTGGCCTTGAATAAATTATTTCTTAATAATATTTTAGAAATAACAATATTTCTAAACAATACTATTACCACTTTGCAGTTTATAAGTGTTTCTCAGAACACAATTCAGTGTGATTCTGACCTGCATAACAAGAGTTAAAACTTTCCAGAAATACAGCATCATTTGGACTTCATGTCTCCCTGTTACTTCAACCTGAAATCTCTGCTCCTTACCTTAGATCTTAAATTTCAATATAAAACTTTTGTAGTTCTTCATATATGGAGTCCGCCTCTAATCTTTTGTTCATGCTTTTCTCTAAGTGGGAGTTGTTACTCTTCATTAGCTTTCTTGCCTAGATGATGCTTATGTCAGTTTCATTTCCAGTAAGAGTCTTCCAGAAATTCCTCTGGTTTTTCCAGCACCCTCCATCTGAGTTACTTTTAGTGTTGATGCCCAATGTATACCTCTGTCATTGTATACTTTCTATGTTGTTCTATGAATGGATGTCTATGTTTACTTTCATTCCAAATTGTGAGCTACTTAAAGGCAAGGACTACATCTTATTCATTTTCACCATTTAATGTAGGACTTGTCTATATTAAGCATGTCTTCATGTTTTGATGTTTTGACATCTGGGGCCTCGCCTACCCTGGAGAGATTCATAAGATAGTAAGCCTGCCTGCAAACACAAATACAAAAACAAAGCCCAAACCCTCAACAACCTTCTTTTTTAGACTTCCACAGGTTTCTTGCACTCAAGGCCACCATTTCCCTGTGCTGATCACCTTGGGGCCAAGTAATAGACATCTGGAGACAATCCCTATACCCCAGAGCCTACTGCAATTATTCTAACTAGCCAATCTTAAATCTGTTTCTTCTCAATTCCTTCTGAAGAAAACACAACCAAGGCTCTTGCCCACATTTTCCCTTCACTCTCTCTGCTGTTTGACCAACCCTGCAAGGCATATCCTGCTTCCTAATTCTAGAAATCTGTGAATAAACATTCTTATGACAATCATTTCCACATAGTTGTGTCTTATTATACCTAATTAAAACAAATCTCGGTACCTTTTATAACACTGTCACATGATTGATATTCAATGAATTTTGAACAAGTGAACAGAATAATGAACACATTTATTGTCAACAGAGAATATAACAGCTATTATTTTGAATTAGCCTGGTAGTTCCTCTAGTCCTATACTGTGACCTTAGCGGAGCCATTGTAGAAGAATATAGTTGTCCTCTTTGATATCAATAGCAAAGTCAAATCTTCATTAAAAAAAAGAGAGAGGCCTTCCCTGGTGGCGCAGCGGGTTAAAGCACTGCATAAGGAGCTGAAACCACTTCCTCATAAGTTCGATTCCTGCCTGCCCTGGAGGTGACCACATGGTGTGGCAGCTCCTGACCCGCCCGCTGCTCCCCTCAGCAGTGTACTTCGTGGATCTGCCTGTTCTGCTCCCTCTGGTGAAGTCTTTCGCCATCCCTGAGTCTCTGACCTATACCCCAGTTCTGTATGCACAAATAAATAATCTTAAAAAAAAAAAGAGAGAGAGAGAGAGAAAAGAATCTTGGGCTTTTCCCAATATTCATTCCTTGAATACAAAATAAAAATAAGGGGGCAGGTGGACTTTGGCTGCAAATAGAGAGTTAGTTTGTTCTCTTTCATTACAACAACCTTTACATCCAAACTGTAAGTTTAGAAATAGTGAGGAAAGTCTATAAATTAAGATAATGTTAACACTGAGACAGCCTAGTTAAATCCCTGTCTAAGTAATGGCAGGAGAATTCCCTTTGAGCCCTTACAGCCCATCATTTTTTTACAAGAAGCTCAAGTGCATACCAATGTTGCTGCAGGCCATCCGTAAACATTCTCAGTTCATTGAGCGAATGTGGAAGGAGACCTTGTCCTTCACTTCCAGTTAAGCCTGGTCATTGAACAGTTATGAGTCTTTATATTGTAAGTGCTAGAAAAACCTATCTCAAACCGGCTTAAATAATAACTTGCTGGCACACAATGGATAAATCTGGAAGTAACTAATTCTCTCTTAAGGTTAAAATAAAACAGAAGATCCTTTCAAGACAACATAATAAGGCAATGAAACAATATTAAAAGGGAGGAAAAAAAGGAATGGATTCAGAGTGAGGGTTACTTGAAGTCAAGAAAGGTTAGGGGATGAGATGGGAAAGAAGCCATGTAGCTGGTTATCTGTCAAGGTCTCAACTTTGTTTTTACATATTGGGTTTGAGGATGTTTGTTACATGATTGAAAACATAATAAATTACTGAGTAAGCACACTAGTTGGAAGCAAAGTTAGAACTACAATGAAAAATTTCAGATCCTAGTCAAGAGTTCTAGGTCACACTGGTGGAAAAGTAAAGCTATTTTCACTGTGCACTCCGAACTCTGATGGCTTCTTCTGTCCCTGGGAAGTGCAGAGTGACTCTGTAACCTTCTGTATTCAGGTAGCAAAGTCAGGGCTTCAATGTATGCTAAATGAGCATTTAGCTGAATAATTTTAGATAAAATAAATATGTATTCTGGGGGATAGAGAACACATTTTAAGAATATCTATTCCTAAGCATAATAAATAGATTGATGGAATAAAATCAGTTATCCAAGAACAATTACCAATTAGTAAGATCTTCCATTATAAATTGATAGTTTGCAAATGATGAATGGTTAACATTGGCATCAATAGTTAACACTATTTAATCATAGGAGAGCTCTCTGATTAAATATCTTCATTATGATCAGTAAGACCCATAAGTCCTATGCTTCTTTTATTAAATTAATCTCAAATGAATAGTATCTTGAAATTATATGATATATGGGGCTTACCTTACATGCATCAGAAAAAAAAAGCATTTCAATATTTTTACCTTTTTTGTTGGTGTTATTGGGGGTTGGGTAAAAGTGGCAGTAAAAAACAAATGTGAACATTGCAGAAAATTTGCCTCCTTTGGCCATGTTTATAAATTTCTCATAATGGTTGATCAGTACCTGACTAAAACTGTGATTCCTCAAGCACAATAAAATGGAGTTCACATTTTTGTAAATTTGATCAATATAAGCAGCTAAACTAAATTGCATAAGGAAAAAGGAACTCTCAAAAACAGGTGTTTGACACTATCTACCTATTTCCCCCTCCATTCTGTTATACTTGAGGAAATTTTGTCTCCATTTAACTTTTTTTTCTCTATTTAAGACTTAAAACTTAATTTGCTAATAGTGTAGTGAGTTCACACAGTGTGGAACTGATTTACTAGTAAACTAGATCATCAAGCATTGCAAAATCAGAACAAGTTTCTTTTTTTGATAATGATCTGGCTTAATTAGAGAGAGACAAAGCCTCACCAAGTCATAGTGAATATTCTAGGAATGACTGGATGAACACCCTGTAATCTGCTTCATTTTGACCATATGGACTTGGCTGTGTATTGCTAATGCTGTACTGGCTTACCCCTGGTTAAGGACCTTTAAATCTAGTCTGGAAGTTTAACTATAGATCAGTATGAAAGAAAGTTTACCAACAAAGGTAACATATTCATGATTTGGTGGGGCACTTATCTGACAACAGGGTGTAGCATGAATGTCAGGGAGTACATATATGTGAGGGAGTTACCCTGACATTCTTTAGAGACCATAAAAGAGTCCCAAGTTTGGCAAGTCAAGATTAGTAGGTAAGGAGGAATGATCAAGGGAATGTTGAGAACAGTATTAAAGATGTCGAATTTAATTTATTGGCAGGATATCTGATTTCAACATATAGTAGGAATACAGAACTGGTACTTTGGAAGGTAAGATTAGGATTTAACTAAAGTGATAGCAAATTGTCTAAGTAGAAATCACCATGGAGATGATCTAACAGGTAAATCTGAAGTGTGAATACCTGATCTCAGTGACTCAGCAAATTATATTAATTGCACAGGGAACAGTGCGAAACTCTCCCCCTCTATGTTTTATCATCAGAATCCCTTTACAAATAAAACATACACACACTGGGCTCTCCCTGGTGGTGCAACGGGTTAAAGCAACACATTATGAAGCTTTCCAAAGCCATTGCAGCATGAGTTCAATTCCCAGCCAGGGAGCTGGCCTACATGGCTTGCAGACCTCTCCTGACCCACACGCTGCTCTCTTCAGAAGTGTATTTCAGTAGATCTGCCTGTTCTGCTCCCCATTCTGTCTCTGGTGAATCCTCTCACCTACCACACCTTTGGCCTATACCCCAGTTCTGTAAGCATAAATAAATAAATCTTAAAAAAATAAACATACACACACACAAGCAAAGAGATTTTCAAGGCTTTAGGGAAAGAAGACATGTCTTGGTTATGAAATATTTGTGTAGAGGACAAAAAACTTTCTATTACCCTCTTAAGTTCGATGGCTAGGCTTAAGAGTTAAATTGACAAAAGGCAAGTTAAAGGAGAAAAGCATGCAGACTGTCTTTGACATTAATATTTTTGTGCATACCCATGGGACTTCATAAAGAGTAGTACATAAGCTTGATTTATATGCTATTTTAACAAAGAACAAGAATGTGTAGAGATGTGAAAAGACAGAGGAAAAAGGTTTGGACAAGAGGCAGTAAATTGTGGGGAAATTACTAGCAAGTAAATGGGGAAAAATAATGGAAAATAAGAATTATTTTAGCAAAGTTTCTCTGTTTGGATTCAGCTTGGCATCAGTTCCCTGTTTTCAGTAATAAGAATGTTCTCTTCTTTCTGCTATAGGGAGGGAACCATTCTCACAGGAGATTTTTATGACCTGCTTTTAGGCCAAAAGAAAGAGGACAGAGAGATGTTCCTGCATCTGCCAGTTCTTAAGTAACTTCTGCTCAAAATAATCACTGTGTCAAATTGGGCTGTGGTATGTTCACTGCCATTATTTGCCATTTGTGCCTGAGCAAATTTTGCTGAAATATAACACAAATATATCAAGATGTAGCCACACATGTACTGAATACATCACAACATAAAATTTGAATATATAAATGTTATATATTTGTTTTTTATAAAGGAAAAGTATAGATTGATACACCCTTTTAATGATTTAAAGGTCAAACTACTCAATATTTAAGTACATGTTGTAAACAATGAGAAAAATGTTAATTCTTATTACATTAGCCATTTCTGCTCAATTCATCAAGAATAAGGGATCTAATCCACTTATTTTGCATTTTTAGATTTTGTCCAGAATTAAATATATTTTTTCTGCTAAAATAAATTCCTTTTTACTTCTAATTTAATGATAAAATGTTATAACATTTTATGTAAAATGATAAAAAAGTCACACCCCGATGATCATTACTACAAATAAACATTTATATTCCTCTTAACATTTAGCTCATAAAATAATTTATTTGTAGTTTACACAAATCATAAAGTAATAAACTGCCTTAGGTTGTTTTAGTAAAGGGCATTTCTCAATAAAGAAAACAAACAGTAATATTTACTCAGTTTTACGATATTAAATGTTATCATCTTTTAACAGTGCAAGTATGAAAGATACCAAACAGATAGACTGAAACTAAAAGTATTTCATTACTACATTATGGTATTAACTGAATAGTTAATTCTTTCAGCATTGCTGTATCCTGCCAAACTAGAACAATCTTAAGCATTTTGGAGATAAGAAAACGCAACAGTCCAATTCTCAGTGATTATTTTTCAAAATAAGGGAAATAAGCTATAGATAAGTGGTGAATATAAAGAAGCCTAATATAGAATAAAAAGCCATGTCTTAAGACAGGGAAACAAATGATATTTAGGATGGGGACTGAGGCGCAGGTGCTTAGGAAGGCTGCATCAAGGACAAAACAACTGAGCAGGTGTTTGACGCTTAGCAGATCCTGGAATGTGGCGTGAAGGGAGATGACAATCACTGACACAGCTGGGAAACTATAGCTCTGAGGTAAGGAAAACCAGTGTTTGGTTTAAACCTAGGGCACGCTGACTTAGGTCAAGTCCTAACAGCCTCAAAGGTCATGTCCCAAGGAGTGTGGACTTGATTCTGAAGCCAGGAAAAACCACCTCAGGTTTTCAGGGGATAGGAGGAGGCCTGGCATGACCACAGCTGTATCTTCAAAAGACAAAATGACAACACTGTAAAGAGAGGAAGAGAGCCTGGAGGTGATAGAAATGAGGTTCTGTTAAATTAGGGTGCAAGATTAAATGTCTTAATAGTGTTATCAGTGTCCACGTTTCATAATGTCACTATACCCTATTTAAAATGGTGGCGTTTTCAAACTAGATGAGAGATAATTTTCTGTCTTAATATGGATGTTAGCCTAGGGATATTTTGTAGATGTTAAATGACACATCTTCACGGAATAATGGTCAGAGCACAGAATGCCATGGAAATCACACAGGGCAGTGTCAACTGCTTTCAAAGATTAGAAATAACGATTTTGACCCTTCAGAAACACCCTTGACCCAATGTCACAGGTAAGGCAGCATTAGGTTTTATTTTTAAGTTTGACTGTTTTATTTATAAGGATGGTAACTAAGAGAAAAAAATCTATCAAAATTTAAGATTGTTCAATACCACATTCAATGGTAAATGATGTTAATGGCTAAGCATTTTCTTTTATGTAAGTTTTTTTTTTTTGAGGCCAAAGTCTGAAGCAACATTAGGCAGTGCCATCTGAGGCCTTTCGAGGGCTCCAATATTGTGTGTAGAAATTTTCAAGTTTATTAGATCTGATGTCTCTGACTAATCTTCAACAAATTTAAAGCTAACAGAGAAAAGTGGAACCACAGTCATTGTTATAATGTCATTCACGTTTGTTCTGTCATCCCTGGCTCTTGTAATGAAATCGAGAAGATAACATTGACCATACACACACAAAGTAAACATAAAGTGAAGTTTGAAAAGAAAGCACCATGAAAATGAAGGAGGGAATGAATGAACAAAGGGAATCAGGGAAATTCTTTTTGAGGAAGTAGTACTTACACTGTGGCAGACATCCACCAGGAAAAGGGGGGAAGCATTTCACAGTATGACAAAATCCCAAGTCTGGTTCACCATAATAATTTACAATGAAATTACATGACCCTGCTCTACATTCTGTTGCACCTAGAGGTATAACATAAAAATATTATAGATCATCTAACAATATGTGAAAATGTCACTCATTAATTTTAAATAGCAATTTGCAATCCTATGGTTATAAACTATTTGGCTTGGGGCAATATATTTCCATGTCTTATGAAATTATTAATTCTCATTAAATGCTAATGATCCTTACTGCAAAGATTAGAGCTAATTAACTACTCCTTTCACCTACATGAATTTATTAGTTACTCATGATGAACCCAGTAAATGTTTCTGTGTGAGTTGGCCGAAGTAACTTTAATGGGCCAGAAATCAACACAACTAAGTGTTAACATAAACAAATACTTTTAAAAATAAGCATGCTATTGTTTTAGAATAAAGTCAGAAAACAGGTAAACACGGTACTAAACATTATGATATATTACACAGCGACCCATTTAACTTTTGTCTGGTGACAAAACATGTTTTCATAGTCGTAGGTACCATGAGATGAGCAGGGAACCATTTCAGAAACAAAACTGGATACCAGGTCTTCCTTGGTGGCCCAGGGGTTAGAGTCTCAGTGCTACCAAGCTATAGCCAGCTAACCAGACATCTCAGCAGTGTATCTCAGTGCAGCCACCTGTTCTGCTCCCCACTCTGTCTTTGGAGAATCTTTTTCCCTCCTCTAGCCACCCCCCCCCAACCCTGCCTCTGGTCTACATCCCAGTTCTTATAAGCATAAATAAATAAAAATAAAAATTTAAAAGGTGGGTACTAGAAATCAAAGTCTTTAGCACTGAATTCCTTGATTTAAATACTGACACTAGGTAGAACTCCTCTTGCAGTATTTTTAGAACCAGGAAGATTTCAAACAAAGAAAACCACAATGACACTAAAACATCACCGGCAAAAATAAAGAGGAAAATTTCAGTATTTCCCTAAGTGTGAGCAAAATACCAGCATCACCTGGGACCTTGTTAGAAATACAAGTTTTAGGTTCTCCACCTTGGCTACTGAGAGAGGCGCAAGGTGAAGTCTTGACAATCTACATTCTTCCTCACCTCAATCTGGATGATTCTGATGCACTCTGAAGGTCTTAGCAAAACTCACTGATTTTAAAGCCAAACCACACTCAAAAGCAAGTTGTGGTTTTCTTGCATTTTCTATAAGCTATTTTCTTTAATTTCTTTCAACTGGGAACAAATTAAAGTCATGTATAGCACATTCTCTACAGCCATAAATGCAAAAATTTAGCAATAAGTTGTAATTGTTTAACTTTGAATAAGCTGAACTTTGAATGTTTTGAATATGTTGTAAATTTTAAATTCTGAGGATTACAAAGTATGCTGTTTTCAGTCAGCACAACTTAAATTTAATGATAAACTGTGCCATTTATTATATTTCCATTTGCAAAATTTTATTTTTCAATATATATAAATGATAGCATTAAAACTGATAGTTACCTTTTTTTTTTAGGGGAGCCTATATTAGAATATATTCAATTGTTTTTTTTAAACATACAAAGTTGAGTTATAACTTCATGTTACAAAGAGATCATTTATGGCTTTAACTTTTTTTTCTTACATTACTTAAAAATTCTTAAGAATTACAGAGGAGACTTGAAGGAGACACGTGGAATAGAGAGACATGTGAAAAAGAAGCCGTGTTTGCTTCTCAGTCTCGGATTTGCACCAGGGACTTGGAAGGTATGGAAGGAGACACTCATGTGGTGTCTTAAGCAGTTGCTATTTACAACCCATGAAAATGAAGTTCAGCACTGTTTCAAGCACATGGAGTAAAAATGGACAGAATCCGGTCATTCTAAGGCCTCCCTGGTGGCACAAGGGGCTAAGTCTCAGCATAAAGTAGCTATGGGCAGCCACTGCAGCACAAATTCGATGCTGGGCCAGTCAGGAGCTGGTCCCCGTGGGGTATCAGCAGATCGCTCCTGTCTCAACTGCTGCTCCCTTCAGCAGGTGACTCCTGCCTCTGGTGACTCCTCTCACCTCCCACCCTCTGGCCTATACCCCAGTCCTTGAATACATAAGCAATGGAATACTACTCAGCAATCAGAAAAGGATAAATCATGCCATGTGCAGCAACATGGTTGGAACCGGAAGGGCGCATACTATGTGAAATAAACCAGAAGGTGAATGATAAGATAGGGTGATCTTACCTATATGTGGAATATAGAAAACCCAAACAAGGGCCAGACAAACTTTAAAACAAACCCCTGAATTTTGGCCATAGGTTTTTGGCTTTCAGAGGGGTGGAGGAGAGAGAGGGGTGAAAATGAGAGGATGGAGGAAAGAACACAATGGAACATGGTAAAGACTATGGGTGCTTCCTTTATGGTCAAAACACTAGCAAGGGTAAAAAATAATGGTACTTCAGTAACAGTAAAATATATATATTAAGACATAAAATAAAAAGGTAAAAAATTCTTAAGAATCAAGAATATACAATTTTCCCAGTGTATACCTGTTTCAAGTAGTTCAACCATATTCAGACACACTAGTCAAGTTATAAGTATGCTATATACATATAACATACATCGCTTCTTAGTGGGGGAGGAGGGAAGCCCTCTAAAGCCCCCTAGGGTATAATGAAGGCATTCCTCACTAAGCACAGTCTGCTTTCTTGTTGGAGGACTTTATTTAATCTTTAGCTCCAGACAGTACATTTTTCAGAGGTTTCTGAATCCTGTGAACAGTCAACTAGATAAACAAAAAATGTTTTAATTAAATTTATGTGTGAAAATTTGCAAAGAACATCTTAAAGCAGAATGCCAAAGACAGTTTTTAGAAGAAGCATATCATCAAGTGCAGTGTTTTGAGTCACAACTAATGACTCAATGCAATAGAATTTCTTATTTTATTATTTAGGCATACAAGAACCAGGGTACAGGCCAGTGGTGTGTGGGTGGGTGAGAGGATTCATCAGAGACAGAGTGGGGAGCTTAATAGGCAATTGACAGAACGCACTACTGAGGGGAGTAATGGGGGAGACAGGAAAGGTCTGCTGCACCATATTGGTCACCTCCCTGGCAGGCCAGAGATCAGGGATCAAACTTGTGCTACAGTGCCTGTGATAGCTTATAGTGCTGAGACTTCACCCCTTGTGCTACTAGGGAGACCCTTAGTCATGTAATAGAAAAGAACTCCCCACCTTCCTGGGGGTGGGTGGGTAAAGGCAAATGAAAGGGCAGCCAGATAGCTATATTAATTTTAGGAGATTAGTTGGATAAACAAAATGCAGGAATAGAGAGTTGGCACTTCCTGTTCACCCTGTTTAGAGAGTCTCAATGGTTCCCTAAGAAGAAGAAGCTGCAGTGTTATTAACATTTTTTGCCTAAGTATAATAGGGTATATTAGTTCTTCCTTGTAAAGACCTGGAGATAGAACTAGGAAAAAGTTCCTACTTTTACATTACACTACTATACATGTAATGACACACTTTTTTCTATATATATTACTGTAGTTGACCAATGAATAATGAAGGGGTTAGACACACTGACTCCCACACATTCAAAAATCTACATATAATTCTGACTTCCAAGAAAACTTAACCACTGAGAACCTGCTGTTGAACAGAAACCTGAAAGTGGTTGATTAACACATATTTTGCATGTTACATGTATTATGAATTGTAGTCTTACAATAAAGTAAGTTAGAGAAAAAAATATTAAGGAAACCAGAAGAAAGAAAAAATATATTTATAGTACTATACTACAGTTCTCAGTAATATGTTTATACTGACAGTTTATAAGGAAAGCCACATAAATCAAACCAATGCAATTCAAACCCATGTTGTTAAAGGGTCGACTGTATAGTTAGATTACGGAGTATGTTGGCTGAATATGAAGTATTTATAGTTGAACTGAACTCTGACTTACATCACTTCCTCAGTAGATAAATATAGGAAGACCACTATCTCTCTTTCATAATGTTGAGAAGATATAGATGTTATATCTGTAATATTATAGATGTTATAGATGTAATATTATACAGACAGTATAATGTAATATTATACAGACAGAACACAGGAGAGCTCAGTGACTGTATATGTCACCATGATGAATATCATCAGAGGAAACACATCATCTTTGCCATTCATTATGCTTTTTGTATTTGGAAGATTTTGTACACAAAACTTTGCAATGTTTTCATTATGTAAATCTAAAATCTAAATTCACTATTGTCCTGTGACAAACGCATGTTAATCTCTGTTTGCTATGGGCAGCATTAAACTAAACCTGCTTAAAGACAGTTCCAGTTCTTATCCATAGCACAGTTTCAGAATTTTCCCCAAATAAACATTAGCAATTGTTAAATTCAGGAAAAACAACTCTTGCTTTAATTGCTAAGTGACCATATTTCCTTATTAATTACTAATAACTTTAGTTGGAAGTGAAATGATTTAGACTGGGGCACATAATGAGTAAGAGGCATGCCCTAAACCTGGTAAGTCAGCACAGGGCTGTACTGGCACAGGTCTCCAGACCACACAGACCACAAGGCACAGACCTTCATTACCACAGATGTAGCACGTCCTCTAAATGACGCAGAACTTCCCACACACCATATCAAACAGCACACAACATTGCACTCCTTACCATATTTTTTTACATAGAACACTTAATCCTCTGAGTTTTAAACGAACCACAAATGAGATTAAACACAATAACTTGGTAAGAAATAACCAGGATGGTGACAGAAGCGGCTCCCTGCTTTGAGATCACCCAGAGAGGCACTATACACAGAGTTCTGTGGTTTAGGGTGAAACTGGAAACACTGGAGATGATGTATCCTGCAGAAGAGAAGGGGAACAGAGAGGAGAGTCATACTTCATTGCACAGGAGGTGGATGGGGAGAAGCACCTGAAGTCTGTGCCAGCTCAGATAGAGGTTCCGGGGAGGGAAGAACTAAACGATGTGGAGGTTCTAACCTTGACCCAGAGGAAGTACATGCAGAGGAGCTAGTACTCCTTTGGACTGCACTCCCTTGCCAGTCCCCAGGCTGATAAGACCTGGTGAAGTACACGGATAGTGACACACTGCACAGGCTCACATCCAACACCCCAGAAAGGAAGGACATTGGAGGTGCTGCACATATGAGTCAGCCCTCCCCTCACCCACCCACATATTTCCACTAACAGCTGGATCCCTCTAGGGCCCTCCTCACCCTCCAACTCAGCATCTGCAAAAACAGTTCTCACTACCTACAGAAACCAGCAAAGTTCATAAAATTAAAACCAAGGAGAACCACAACACCAACTAATGTAAAAGTAGCTCAACTCTTTAAGTTACCACTAAACTGAAGTAGCAAAATGAGCAGACAAAATAAATAAAACAAATACATGGTACCTTGAGAACTCAAGAAAGTATGACTCATAAGGAGAGAACAGCTCTCCAGAATCTAAACAAAATGACTTGATTTTATCTCTCTCTTACATAGAGAGTTCAAAATTGCTATAATAAAGAAAATCAAATGATGGAAGAGAACACAGAATACATGCCAAAGTGATAGAAGAGAACCAGAAGAGATAAGCAAAGAAATACAACAAAATTCAGAAAAACAAATCTCTCCACTTGCCACAACATGGATGGAACTAGAGGCAATTCTTCTAAGTGAAATAAATTAAGAGGAGAAAGAGAAATGCCAGGAGAGAGGTAGGGAGAGGGATCAAAATAATGGTGGGTGTGGTGTTGTAACAGACATCTGAAGATGTGAACCCATACCTAGAAACCATAGACAGTGTTGTAAACCAATGCTACCTCAATCAAAATAAGAGCACAAGAGACTATGGTGATGGTGCACGAACTGTGGTGGGAATTTTATGGGACTGCACCTGAAAGGAGAAAGCAAACATTGCACAAAAATGAACAAAGATGCAAAATATATATAAATAAATAAATTATAAAATAAAAAAAGAAAGATAAATGTCAGATGACTCCACTCAGACATATAAGGAACAAAACAAAGAAACACACAAAACTAAACAAAACAAACCCTAGTAATATGACTGCAGACCGAGAGCTACCAAGGGGGTAGGCTAGGTGGGGGAGCAAGGGGAAAGAGGACCCAATGGGCTAGGGTGGAGCATGATGGGTGTCTTGATGGTGGGTGTGGTGTTGTAACAGACATCTGAAGATGTGAACCCATACCTAGAAACCATAGACAGTGTTGTAAACCAATGCTACCTCAATAAAAATTAAAACAAATTATAAAGTAACAAAAAAAGTAGCTTGGGTGTTTCATTTAAAACTATATTTCATATATAAGAATTTTCAAAGTGCTTTCCAGTGTAAATACTAGAAAGTTACTATGTATAGCTGAAGCATATGTTATATATGTTGTATGGAAATATTTATTTCACTTTGGAATTTCCTGAAATTCTATGTGGTAAATCAACTTTTTACTTAGATTCCAAAAAGATAATTGTAGGCCATAATTGTCCTTTTTTTTGGCCAATGACCTAGTTTATTCTTCAAAAGAATTTAAAATAAATATTGTGGTATTTATCTAAGACCATTATTCTCACACTTATCTGCCAGCATCTAAAATACCTGCCCTACTTTTCCTAGAGTAAATTTACATTTCAGAAAGGATTTTGACAACATATTTCCTTCAACCTGGAATCTGATAAGTTTATCAATTTAAGATAAAAATTCAAACTCTAATTTCATAATGTCATTCTAGAAACAATAAGAATAACATTATTATCTGCTTTACATGTACCTTTTCCAATTATCTTTTTATGCATAAATGAGAATTCCTTTGACTTATGCAGTTGGCCTCAGCTATCAGCTTCTGTTTGTGCTGTTGCCTCTGAGTAAATTTTGACTTCAAAATTTAACCAATCCACAGCAGAAGCTCAAGTAATAGGATCTTTCTTGTTCTTGTTTCTTTGTTCTCTTTCTTTTTTACCCCTTTTTCCTTGTTTTAACTGAAAACACTAATGGACCTATGAAAACTTTTTAAAAAAGCTAGTTATAAAACTCTACCATAACTATGAATACTCTAAAATCTTCAAATCCAAAAAATAAATGAACTTTCAATTTAAAAATTTCTCTCTATCCTATAGTGATTGCACGTGGGTTATTTGGTGAAGGGAAGCCCGTGGAGATTACATCTAAGATGGGAAAAGGCACAAAATGATGCAAAAATAATTATACTATTTTTAAAATTCACAAAGATAAATAGATATAATAGAGGTATAAATAAACCACCATATGATATTTCAAGGAATATTTCTATCAGCTGCATATTTTCATGAAAAAAATAGAACAAAGTAGAGTAAAAAAACAAAAACCAAAGAATATCAAAGAAACCAATAAAATCGAGAGAGAACTAACGGAAAGCAACAAAGTCTAACATTTCCAAAGAACAAACACTCAGAAATATGTTTTTCTTAGCTTCAGCCTTAGTGACATCAAAGTTCACAACAACATGGATATTTTTTAAAGCAACAATGTATTTTCTGCCATTCATACTAGGATTTGTTTTATGGGGAAACAAAGAATAAAACAAGGGAATTTAAAATATTTCCTAAAATTCTTTTTTTTAAATTTCAATTGTAGCTGAAAATTTTTAAGGACTATATCTACCCATTCTGGAATCTCATTCCATAGAGATACCAATCCCAATACTTTTGGTTTTCCTCCAGTATAAATTTCTATAACATGAAACAGCCATCTTATTCTGCTCTCCCTGAATTTTGTTTTTAATACTCTTAATTTCTATGGGCAATTAATCTCTCTCCTTACCCACTCTCATCAAATAGACAAACAAATCATTTTCCTTCCACCTCGTGTCTCTTATGGAATAATGAGTCAACGTTCTATGATGTCCTATATGATCATAAATCTACAGCTAAGCTGAACGAGATGCTATGGTAACTTTATCCCAGATAGTATCCTTTGGTTGGTTTTCTCCGTCTGTACCTCTGAAATACCAGAAAAAGCCTCTAATTTCCTAAAGTGTGGGAGAGAGATAGGTGCCCGCTATATGAGGTGATGAGTGATCCAGGAGTTCAAGTTGTAATTTTTCAACCATTCCTCAGAATGTCAGTTCCACTTTGTGCTCCCTCTCTCAGAGGTTTTTCTTCCTACGAATTCCTGTGGCTTTCCGGAGTTCTGAGGGAGAAGCTAGCTCCCCACCCACTGTCTTTGGTTTCAACCCTATTCACACTTCTAAATAAGGTATCACTCATCTGTTTTCCCAATCTTTGTTGACATCTTTTGTTCATTGTCATTTCCTCTCCCATTCTCTTTGTTCTTGTGGGTTTATCCCTTTTTAATCCTCTCATATCCATTTGGTGTGGTTTATAGAAAAAACACAAATAAATGCATCTGTCCAATCCACCATAGTTAATCGGAAGTATTTGTGCTGATTATTTGTCAAGCATGATTTTCTATGGCTTTTTTTTTTTTGAAACATAATCACTTCCATTTCTCTTTTGTCCACTCATAGTTCTCTATGAGTTTTGTCCCCATAGGGTAGAGTAACTAATTCATATGGAATTTTTTTTTAAAGTAAGGACAATATTCAGTCCCAAGTAAAATTAAAATGTGTATGAAATTCATGTTCAAAGTTTTTTACTTCCTCATTCTTTTGCCATTTCCCCCACTTGATGGCACCCTTCTCCCTTCCCCTCTTACATTCATCTTTCCCTCTTCTTTTCTCCCTCTTCCCCTGTCTTTCTTTATTCCTCTCTCTTCCCCCTCTCCTCCCATCCCTTTCCATTTTTAATCCCCTCTCTCTTTCTGCTCTCACTCTCACTGTCTCATGACATCTCCAAGAAACTAGATCTTAGGGGCACAAAAGAACCCTGTTTATACTAGGGTATCAATGACACCATTAGAAGGGGCTTTTCAGGATATCCATACAATGATAAATTCCAGGCTACTTGAAATTTCCAAAAAATATAATTTGGAAACTCTCATTAAGGGCAGGAATATTTTGGGTAAGGAATAGAATGAAAAATAAGAGTTGGGGCAGAGAAAATGGAATAGAGAGGACTAATAGAGAAGACAGACTTTGTGACCTTGTCCAATTTCAAGGGATAATGTAGTATTTGTCTTCCTATGTAAGAAGCCACAGTAAATACATTAAGAAAATAAAATTCTGTTTTCTGCAGAAGATTTTACCTGCTTTAATACTGTGAACATACAAATATCAGGAAAATTCTTTCATGTTTAGTGAACAAAGTAAATGTCCCAAATTCCATTTGTATTTCTATATAGCTAACGTTAATAGTGGCCTGACTTTTCAGGTTAGTGACATCTAGAAAAATTCAGGTTTGAATCAGAGGGAAAAATTTTAAGCACAAATATAATAGAAAAGAAAGAAAAAAGTAAATAATGCTAAAATTCATATGGAACCACAAAACAACTTGAATAACCTAAGAAAATAAAAGCAAAGAAAATGGAGATATGCTCTCCAATTTCAAACTAGACTACCAAGCAATCGTAATCAAAAGGGTATGGTATTAAAATAAAAACAAATACAGAAATCCACAGAATAGAACTGGGAACCCAAAGGTAAACTCACACACATATGGACAGTTAATTTATGACATTAAATTTATTTTCTAATGTGAGATACTTTGTAATTAAATGTTAATTCCCAGATTTAGAAGGAGAACTGATTTAGAAGGTAGAAACTTTGCAATTCCATGTGAATTTTTATCTACCCCCATTTTAAAAAAATCCCTTAAAATATCAAATGAGTGCCTCCAGAATCTATGATGAGCAAAGTAACAAAATCTTAAAAACAGTTTACTATAGAGAGGTTTTGCAGCAATTCTGACACAATATCTTTATGTCATTAAGATTCTCTTTACAATGACTTTTGCTAAATTATGTAGCTTCTTATGAAACTGACAGCTACATTACACCAAGGAGCCACTGATTTATACTGCATTAAGGTATAGGGGACACATCTGTAGTAGCTACAGAGCTGCAGGTAAGTAATGAGCCATAGGAAAATTTTTCATTGTGCAGACCTGAACCAAACCTTGGTAGAACATCAAGCACACCTAGTTCCTTCCTCTAATAGCCAGTGGTACCCACAGATCAAATCATTGTGACAACAACAGAAGTCCTACATGTTTCCAAATTCAGTGTGTGTTGGAACTGCCATAAGTGAGAACTACTAAAAATAACACAAAATGTGGGTGAGTCAAATGCACAAAAACAGTGTACAAGCATCTTTTGAAGATGTGTCTTAGATACACATCTGAGGTTGATTTGAACTTTAATTAAGTGAAATGCTAAAGACTCTCTAGAGTTTTTAAAAATTAAAGAGCTTTTGGCCCTCCCTGGTGGCGCAGCAGGTTAAAACACAGTACTGAGAAGCTAAAGCCACTTCCGCCTGCCCCGTAGGTGACCACATGGCGCGGCAGACCTCTCCTGACACGCCCACTGCTCCCCTCAGCAGTGTACTTCGTCGATCTGTCTGTTCTGTTCCCCACACTGTCTCTGGTGAATCCTCTCGCTGTCCCTGCATTTCTGGTTTGTACCCCAGTTCTGTATGCATAAATAAATAAATCTTTTTTTAAAAAAATTAAAGTTTTAAAGATATAATACTTTATGCCCTTTAAAAGCTAGACAATAATAAAAGCTTAAAGCTGAGATAATCACAATATTTCACTGAAAGCTCACCAATGGAAGAGATGTACCAACTATTCTGTTGCACAATTCTTTCTTTTGTCTATTTAATACAATAAGGCTTATTTAGACTTTAATTATGTGTTCATCCTTGTTATAAACTTAGGCTTTGATTTTGATAATCTATAATGAATACAAATAGTTTCCTTTGTATTAATTCATAACTTAGTTGTAATATATATATCTCAAGATTATCTTCTTAGAAAGTTTTCCTTCTCATTTTGGCATTTTATTAAAGGCACAAGAATCTAAGCCAGGGAAGGGCCTCCTTAGTGGCAAAAGGGGTTAAAGTACAACACTATGAAGTTGTCCATAGTCACTGCAGCATGAGTTTGATCCCCGGCCAGGGAGCTGACCCACATGGTGCAGCAGACCTCTCCTGTCTTGCCTATTGCTCCCCTAAGCAGGATATTTCAGTTAGCCCTCCTGTTCTGTTTCCTAGTCTGTCTCGAGTGAATCCTCTCGCTCTCCAAACCTCTGGCCTGTACTCCAGTTCTTGTATATGTAAATAAATAATTTTTTTTAAATCTGTAAGCCAAATACAAAGTTTTAAAAATAATACCAAGACTGAAAACTGTTGAAAATTCTCTGTAAATATGCTTCAAATTTACAGCATTACATTAATATTTAAAAAGTCTATGAAGGCATAATACAAAATGAAATAAGTCAGAGAAATATAAATGCTACAATACTGTATAAATTCACTGTAAGTGGAATTGTTTTTAAAAGTTCATGTATACAGAGTACAGCTTGGTGGTTGTAAGAGGCATGGGTTGGAGGAGTTGGAGAAATGGGTAGAGGAGGTCAAAAGGTGCAACCTTCCTTATAAAATGTGTAAGTATTTAATGTACAGCACAGTGATTTGTATATTTGAAAGCTGGTACTAGAACAAAAACATACAGACCAATGGAACAGAACTGAGAGCCCAGAAATAAACATATACTTATATTGATAGTTAATCTTCGACAAAGGAACCAAGAGTATACACCAAAGAAAAGAAAGTCTCTTCAATACATGGTGTTGGGGACACTGGACAACATGCAAAAGAGTGAAACTAAACCACTACCTCACACCACACACAAAAATTAACTCAAAGTTACACAACACAGTGTGAGATCCAAGTAGCCACAGTAAAGGCATAGTTTAGCTGAACTGCAGTCAATTCATGCAGTCAAGAGATACCATAAGCCAGCTATTGTTTTAAGCAAGTGAGTTTTAATTGTGGTTTATTATACAAAGATAACTAAAGAAAACTGATATTTGAAAATGGTGTCTGTTTAACATGAAACTAAAACATATGGCATTTGCTTTGGGACCAAGTGGCAGACAGAAGATGTAACTCCTTCAAGAGACATTTAGCAAAGTTTTGAAAGACAGTCATGAAATTATTATCGGAGACTGAAGGAAGGAGGATCTGGGTATTACCGTCTTTTAACAGAATGTGATGCAAACACACACATACCCCTCCCCTACAATAGTGAAACTATCACCTGCAGTAATATAGGATATAGAAAAGGTACCTAAGGATCTCATGGGTCTGGCTGAGACTATTTTTAGGTAGATGATAGAAAACACCAACTGGTTTTGTTTCATTTTGTAACTGCCTATGAGAAAGTATACACGGAGAAAAATAAAGAAAAAAGAAGGAAAATAAAATTTTCAATCAGAATTTATAGGTGTATAAAGGCAGCAGGATTTACTGGGTTTGAAAGCGATGTTATTTCTCTAGATGATAAAAGGCTCTCAAGGTGAGTAATGGATTCAGAGTTGGGGGATAGAAGGGGCATCAAATCCAGAGCACTGAAAGTAGAGTGCCTTGATATAAAGTTTAGATCAAGGGTGGGAGGGTGAACATTTTGCTGAAACCTCAGGAAGTTTAGGCGATGTGTTATAGAAATTTCCAACTACTCAAAAAGAGATCTAAGGATTATTTAGGTATTTGGGAAAGTAACTCTTTGAAGATAGATTATTTGCAATATTTTCTCCCATTTCATGGACTCTCTTGATAGTGTCCTTTGTTGCACAGAAGTTTTAAATTTTGATGAAATATATCTATTTTTCCTTTTATTACCAGAGCTTTTGGTGTTGAGTTCAATAAATCACTGCCAAATCCAGTGTTAGAAAATCGCCCCACTATTTCTTTTATTTTATAATTTTATATCTTACATTTAGGTGTGTGATCCATTTTGAGTTAATTTTTAAACATACTATAAAGAGTCAAACTTCTTTCTCTTACATGTGGAAATCCAATATGACACACCATTTGTTGAAAAGATGGTCCTTTACCCATTGAATGATCTAGGTACTCCTGTTGAAAATTATTTGATAATATATGCAAAGGTTTATATCTGAACTATTTATTCTCCCTCAATATTAATTTTAAGAGAGAAAAGTAGAATTCAAAGTTATATATGAGTTCAGGCATTATTTTTATGTAATAAAAATGTATTTAATAAATACAATAATTTGTGTTTATTGTACATAATTTGGAAAGTAAAGTCTAAAAAAGAAAATAAACTGCTGGTATTTATTACATTTATTTTGATGTCTTTCATTCATCATTAAGAAATATTTATAGGAGGGAGAAAGGACCAAGGGGTATAAGGGATGGGGGTAGAGAAAAATAAAACAAGAAAAGAGATATATAATTATATATAACCCGGGTAAGCAGCTCAGTCTCATTACAAAATTGGGATCATCCTTTTTGGATATTTTGTATCCAGCTCATATCTCATGCTAGCTATATTTTAACATTTTCCAAAGACATTATTCCTGGAAAACATCATGTAAATGGCTATGTAGTATTCCAATGTCTAAGTAACATCGCACTATTAATTTTACTAGCTCTAGTAATGTTGCACCTTGTTTACAATTTTTTATATTTATTATTCTGTGATTAGCATCAATGCACTTAAATATTACAGATGCTTATCATATTATTATAACCTTAGGTAGATACGTCTTAGATAATAACAAAAATTCCCAAAATGTATTGTTGTTGTTATTATTATTATTTAAAAAAAAATTTTTGAAAAAAGAAAGTAAAATTTTATGCTAGCTTTTTACAAGCTGACCCTCTCTAAGAGGTCTTTGCTGCACGGCATTAAAACACTGGACTTTCTACAACTTTGAACACAGGCTTTGTAAGATTTAGATTTCACTTTATAGTTACTTATAGTCTCAAAATGACAACACATCTATTTGTCTCCCTCAAACAGAGGAATCTTTAATGGGTGGAGATATAAGCACTTTTTATTTGTACCAACACTCCCAAAGCGACTCAAATAAAATACTGTAGTTAATAAAGTTAAATTTCTTGATCATTTAAAAGGTCAACTTCTGAAACTATTTTCTAGTTAAATGTTTACAGTTTTTTCCCACCACCGATTTAACCCTGTTCTGCCAGAGTTCTAGCTACTGAACATTTTAGACCTCACATTCACCCAAATTCAGAGAAACAATAATAAAAAAAGATTCCTCTTAGTATTACTCATTGTGCATTATTTATGCAGAAATGGGTAATAGTACTTCTTTTCTCTTTCCCTCCTAAAGCTTGTATCATATGACATCAGACACAGGTGTTAGAAATGAAAAAGAGGCATATTAGCCTTGTGGCTCCCTCCCAATCTCCATAAATCTCAAGAAAAACTGCAAAATAAAAATATTTTAAATGTTGATTATAAATTATATGAATAATATATTTTTTAATGTCTGTTAACACTAGAGACTGGTTCACCCCTTATTGTATTACTTCAGTGAATTTTCCTCTGATTTTATATATGAAGTTAAAATATACAACCGCAAGTGAGATTAGGAACACATTTAATACTCAGATCCTCAATTTAACCTCTCCTCTTAAAAGTGTTCTACAGTCTTTAATTAATATTTTAAATAATCTCAACGTGCTTCTGGAGTTGGTTGGTAACACAGACCCAAGAGGCTAAAAACAAAATAGTGCTCCCCAGAAATAGTATTTATTGCAACATCTATAACCAAGATACAACAAAATTTTACAAAGTTGATGCACCCATAAATACTTAAACTATTTTTACCAAAATGTTTTCCATCTATATGCAACAAACAAATTCAAGGAAATGAGCTATACACCTGGCCAAATAGTAAGAGCAACTACTTACATTAGAGGACAGTTTTGCTCTCTTTGCTCCACCTCCATTCTCATTTAATCCTCCCTCTATTATTTTCTAGCCTCTAAATCTTATTAATCCCCCAAATAGGGTGAAGTAGAACATACTTAGAAATTTGGAATCAAATTTAAAACTGCCAGCTAGGCACCTGTCAAGTACAAAACATTGTGCTATTTCACAAAGGTGTCCTGAAATGCGGGTCTACATCTATACCCTAACTTTTAAACATCAGCTGGAGTCCAATAATCTCTAGGCTCTAAAATGTCCCCTATTGCTAGAATCCACATTTCTTTGTCTTTCTTTTATAATTTTCTTGGACTGTTCCAAAATTGCCTTTATTTCTTATCTTGCCTTCTCTACATAAATGCCATCAACTGTTTCCCAAAGACATATTTCACATTAAAATTTCATGTTCCCACACAATTTTATTTCAATAAAATATCAATGAAACTTCATTTAAAAGTATCAATTAAGGGTCCTCCCTAGTGGCGCAGTGGTTAAAACACAGCACTAAGAAGCTAAAGCCACCTCAGCATGAGTTCCATCCACACCCTGGAGGTGACCCACATGGCATGCCAGACCTCTTCTGACCCACCCACTGCTCCCCTCACAGTGTACTTCGTTGATCTGACTGTTCTGCTCCCCGCTCTGTCTCTGATAAATCCTCTCACTACCCCTGCACCTCTGGCCTGTACCCCAGCTCTGTATGCAGAAATAAATATTTTTTTAATAATCAGTTAAAATATCACCTTTTAAATCATGTAGTTCTCTATTTTAAAGGCAAGAACTTATGAGTAGATAGTTCAGCAGGGAGAAGCAAAAGCTCTGAACTTGGCTTCAAATATGTGCCTTGCTAGGGACTAACTGCCACTTCAGACAAATTACTCAGTTGCACAGGTACTTCAGCCGGCTCATCGGTACAATGGCAACAATAGGAACCTACCTTGAAAGGTGGTTGTGAGGATCACACACTTTGATCCATGAAAGCATTCAAAACCGGGCTCAGAAAGCAGTAAGCTCTCAATAAATGCTAGCCTTTAATGATATATACACCTGGGGAAAGAATAAACAAAAACATAACTATAAATTTGGGGAATAAGATATATCACCTTTGTCCACAACCATTTTTCAAATTTCTGTAATCTACACCCAAAACAATAATTATTTTGATGAAACTATGATTACTTCTCAAAGGCAGCATATATTTAGAGAATAAAATAAAAGGTAACTATTTTGAGAGAGCTTTGCATTTTGTAAAATAAATGGTTATAAATGCATATAAAATGCGGACACAAAATATATTAGCAATTTCACTTTTGATCTTTCTCATAATGTTTAAGTTTAACAATGACACAATGGGGAAAAAATTTCTCCCTCTGACTAAATTTGCAGGAGTATACCATTCTCTCTAAAAGTCTAGCACTTTAATAGAAAATGTAAAGTATAACATATAAATGCTTTTACATGGTGTCCACACAAAGGATTTATGGTATCAATTCTGAATTCACCCATAGCAGGAATAGTGGTTGTAGCCGGGCAGTGAGATGGGGAACAGACAAAAAAAAAAATGCTTCAGTCTAACTAAAAAAAAAAGTGAGCGTTTTAACTCTATCTACAGCTCGAATTTGACTCTAGGTACATACATTCAGCAGACCTAAGCCACTTCAGGGGTCCTGAAGCAGAAAGAGGCCAGGCTGAGCCCTTGGGGTCGCTCGAGACTGGGGCGACCGGTTTCCAGAGCAGGGCGCGGCGGCGCGCGCTGAGGAGGGTCGGCCGGGCCTCTGCGCGCTCCCGTCGCCCGTGCCCGCGCCAGCTCCCTTCGGCTGCAGCCTGGCGAGACAGAGGAGGCATTTGTGTGAATCAAAGCTGCGAGGAAAAGCAGGGAGAACTATGAGTCCTGTGGGCGGGGAATGACCGGAGTTGGGAACTGAGTGGAAGTGAAAGGATGCGCGGGCTTAGGGGCGCTTTACCCCATGCCCACACGAAGCCCTGGCTGGGGTGAGGAAGCAGGAGGCTGCGGGACTGGGTCACCAGCGAGCCTGGGTAGGCAGTTTCTCTGTTTTACTCTCTGGGAGTCTCCTCAAGCTTTGACCGAAAGGCCTAAACACCAGTTTGTGCAAAAGTACCACTGGTTGGTCCGTAAAAGCAGACGCACGTCCCTGGGTGGGCTCGAACCACCAACCTTTCGGTTAACAGCCGAACGCGCTAACCGATTGCGCCACAGAGACTTCCATACAATTTGCTTTCACAGTCATAGCTTTTATGAAGAATAACAAAGGCAGCGCACGAGAACGTTACTTCCTTCTTCCGAATTTGTGTTTTAAAAAGCAGAATTTTAATTTAACTTCTCTAGCCGTCTCGATTCTATTTCTATCTTTAAAATAGTGTGGAGAATAAAATGTAGCAAGATTGAGCAAAATTCCAAATTGTAACGTGTATTGTTGCTTTCTTCCAACTCCCGTTTGGAGCGTTCTGTTTCAAGAATATAACTGTTTCAAAATGCCCTTTATAAGAAAATCAACATTTTAAGCTTAATAGTTGAGACACGCTCCTTTTATTTTAAATTTTGCCCGGGTCACTAGCTTTCATGGTGTTAAGTGTGTAGCATTGACAAGGTCATCTGAATTTTTTTTTTTTTTTGCTTTCTTTCATCCTTTCCTGTATTTTAAAATGTATACATACAATCACTGTTTTGTTTTTCAAAATGCCATTGTTTTTCACACTAATATTTTGTTACTTGAAGAAGACTTTAGAAAAAATTTAATAGTATCATACTCGTCCCCAATACATTGTAATCCTTAGAATTAGCCTATACACATATATCTGAGCCATTCTACTTTAAAAACACATTATTTCGCAGGATATTTATAAACCGACTTAAGGAAAGAGATGTTGGGGGGGGAGGGAGGAGTATGATTTATGACTGACTACTAAGAATTCCTAGCACAGAAGCAAGGCTTGCAAACCCTATAAATAGTCTATGTGAAAATCTTTCCCTTTGTGTGAATATTTCCTGACGCCCTTTGAGGTACTCTTCAAAACTAAACATTTCCCCCCTCTTCACTCAAAGAATTGCTGGTTTCCACTTGACTAGTCTATATTACTTTTTTTTTTAATTAAGATAAAATTGGGATCAACATCTAAATTTTAAAGTCACTGAATTGCTCTATCCAGGAATCCTCCAAAAAGAATTCGTTTCATGATTTATAGAAGCTGTATATGAATGCCTCAACATTTTTGAGTTCCTGTTTATGGATAAGGCAAAACTTAAATTGGCTTTGAAACTTGTTAGTAGGGCTCCTTGACAACAATGGGATATAAAACAGCTGTGAATTCACATCAAACTATACTACTCCCCCTTTCAACAAACTTTTAAATGTATACTTGGAAATTTTGGATTTGAAAAACAAACAAACAAAAAACCCAGGAAGTGTTTATAACAGAATGTAGAATGTCTGATTTCATTATATGATGGGGCAGAGGAGAGAAGGTAGGAACTTCATTTATATTTTATGTACCTTTTCGTGTGAACTAGAACTATCAAGTATTGGTTTTTCTTCTCTTGAATAACATAATGAGTATCTTTTCCTTTTCTATTGTTCTTGTGACTATTCAGCTAGAACAGAGACTGCAACTTAGTACCTCAGCTTTCCTTCATTCAATATTTAACTCCCCTGCTTAAAATATTAGGAATAGTTCTTTTCATGAAAGTATCTTCAATTTCGATCTCTTTTCCTCACTTGCCATACTACTAACCTTTTAACTCCTGAAAAAAGAGATGAAAAAGAGTAGATGGAATAAAAAAGTAATTCAGAAAAGAGTATCAACTCTTTGAACATTAAAAGATTTGTCTTTCTGTGTACCATTGTTTCTTTTTTTAACAGTGTCCAAGTCTAGTTCTCTAGTTGTTAATATTTTTAGTAAAATAAATTACTATTATCATAGTTCATTAACTTTGTCATTTATTATATCTCCACTTGGAAATTTTCAAAGGAACATAAAAATACTAAACATAAAATCTCAATATTTTATTTCAATGATGTATCTCTAACATGGGTTTTATACAAAATGCCCACTTACAAAATAAAAGTATGTGTTATCATCTAATATTTGTTATTATCTCATCTTGGGCCTTAATATCTATGCTTGATTTTTAAAGGTAAATTTTGCCCACTGGATTAATTTTAGAAGCATATTTCACTCTTTGGGGTGCCCAATACAAATGAGTCTTATAATTTATTAGTACTTAGGGCTTTATAATTGGTAAAAGTAAAAAGAACTATGCATTTTGCTTCTCTTTTGTCTATCACACATCACTGAACTACAACTTTACCTTTTGCAAAAATGTGCCCTATCAAAAGGGTTGACCTGTGCAGATGAATGACCTATATTTTTATTTCCTTCCCAGAGAAGAAAAATGAGAGAAAAGAACATCTGTGCAAATAAGATCCACCTGTCTTAAGAGACAAGGCAAGATGGACCATAGTGATTTATAGACCTTTCAGGTATCATTAATCCAGTGCTTTCAAATAACATGGCTCCATTTTTTACCAACAAAATAGGGAACTCACAGGATTTCCTTTAACACAATTGTGCATGACCTTAATTCTTTTCAATCACTGTATTTCAAAGGATGATTACTGAATTGTGAAAAATGAAAAGTACAGTTAGAATTTAAAAAGAAATCTAGTGATTTAGAGAAAGCACCCTAATAAATGAAAAATCGTGGCATGAGGAAACAAGGTAAAAGAGAATGCTGAATCAGGTGGTCACTAATAGCAAGAGAAGAACTCTAAGACAAATTTTAAAGCCAACTGAAGTTACATTTTAAAGCTGATTTATAGTAAAGGGAAGTTGCACCCTTCCAACCAGTTTCAAACGTAAACAATTTTTTCTAGTCACCAAAAATAGCATTCTTATTTAAAATTGTTAACTAAGGGTCAGTTATCAGTTTAGCTAGCCAATGGCATTATGACACAAAACAATATTTATGCATAATGCTGTTCCCATAGTTGATCAGTAAGTTGGATCCGCGCACAAAATAAGAAAATTGAAAAGGTATAGTTAAAAATTATGTCTTCTTTTTCAATTTAAAAATTGCATCACATAGGGACCTCCCTGGTGGCGCAGCGGATTAAAGCACAGCACTAAGAAACTAAAGCCACTTCTGCATGAGTTCGATTCCCGCCTGCCCCGAGGAAATCCACATGGCACAGCAGACCTCTCCTGACTCGCCCGCTGCTCCCCTCAGCAGTGTACTTCCTAGACCTGCCTGCTCTGCTCCCTGCTCTGTCTCTGGTGAATCCTCTCACCAGAGAGGATCTCTGGCCTGTACCCCAGTTCTGTATGAGTAAATAAAATCTGTAAATAAAATCTTAAAAAGAAATTGCATCACATAGTTGGAAAATTTTGCGAAGTAATTCTAAGAGAAATGAAAGGAAAAAATAATATGTTAACCCATTGGAGGATACAATTTAGACTGAACCCAAATCTCTGGTCAAGATGATTTATTTCAGAGCAGCCCCAATCACTGTCACAGCACTTTTAAGTGACTTCCAGTTGCTCCTCGTGGAGGAAGAATGAAGTATCTAAGGGTAAAACCACTGCCCTTCATTTCCCTGATTTCAAAATTGTATTTTAGATGACGGGATACAGCCCAATGTCCTAACATAGCTTAATCCTCGAAGCTACTTTCCACAAAATGCATTGGAAGACTTGAATTAAGTTAATTTAAATAATTAAGATGACTGTACCAAGTAAAAAGCTGGTACTTAATTCACTCAATGAAAAATTAATGATTGCATCATTAGAATTTCTGAAAGCTTGTAAACGTTACCTTCAAGTATTTAAGCTCTAAGTATAATTTAGATTTCAAGCAAGTTCAGTAGTAAATTCATATTTGAAAAAAATAGATTTTATAGTATTATAAAATGTTTCATCCTAGAATATTGTCAATAACAAACATTCTTGTTTATTTGAAATACCATCTTACAAAAATGGTGCTTTTTGAATATGAGATAACATGAACAAAGTAATAGCCCAGTGCTGAGAAAGTAAGTTACTTTCTCTTCTCTTAAAGACACCATCATTCTTCTAGTCACCCAAGTTGAAACCCTGTTATCATTTGTTTCATATCTTTGGTCAAACACAAAATCCTAGATTTTACCTTTGCAATGTCTCTCAACTATGATTTAATCATTTCTATTTTATCCCCAGTCCATAATTCAATCAATGAATCTCATATTCCATGTTCCAATTTTCTTACAATTTAAGGTCCTATAAATGTAAACCAATAATAATAATAATTGCATTTTATGAGCATTTATACTCAAATATATACATTATATTTATTGTTCATCTATTCTAAATGGGATCATTATTAAACCACTTTATGGATAAGGCTTATGATACTTTAAGAATTGAGATATCTAATTCCTTTTAAATTTTGAAAGGTTTGGCCAAGCTACTGCCTTCTGGTCCTCATCACTTTTCCTCATCCCTCTACTCAACAACATCCTCATTTTGTCATTTTGTAGAACAAAGCCTTATTTTTCCTTAAACCTCTTCCTTTATAAAACCCTTTCCTGCTCCATTCAACTAGATAAAATAGTTTCCTCTTATAAATCATCTAACTTTTTCCTCCTCTAACTTCATTATTTTGTAACCATATTTGCACTCATTTAACTACCCCTTCTAATTTGTATACTATTTGAGGTTAGAAATGTAACCCATCTTTATACCGCCTGTAGTATTCAACTTAGTCATAAAAAAAAAAAGTAGAGAATAAAAAAAAATAATAAAAAAAAAAAAACAACGCTAAAAAAGAGCTGCAAAAAAAAACCATCTTTCAGATTCCTAGTATGAAGCAGACCAAGAATAAGTACAAAAGTTTATCAGTACAAAAATTTAGAGAAGATGCCCAAGTTGGTCAAAGAAGAGACTTATAAAAATCTAAATAAGTTGTTTTAAGAAAAAAAATTTTAAAGTTTTTAAAGCTTAAGTGGCTGCTATTACTTAAGTCAAAGGACCTTTCTAGATTTACTAATTTAGTAAGTGTTTACACAGCACTTTTTGTTAGGTGCTATTCTAAGACCTTTGCAAATAAATTTTAAATTTTATAACAAACTTTTGAGTCAATAATCACCATTATTATCATCCCTATTTAACAAGTAGGTAGGAAATTTCAGAAGAAACTTATTTTAAATCACACAACTACCTAGTAACAGAAGGAGGATTCACATTCATCTTTTTCTCCAGACTATTTTCACAACCATTAAGCTGTTGTATCTAATGTTCTAATTCACAATAATTATTCTATACAGTATAATTTGGCACTTTTAAAACAAGTTGGAAACTTAAAAAATTTCCCACTATTTAAAAATTTTAAGTTAAACATAATTTCATACTTAAATACGTTAGTGCTTTGTTATTTTCTTTTTCTCAATATTTATTTGAAGTGTAAATTGAAGATATCATATTCCTAAATACTTCAGTGCAATTGCTAAAAGTCAGCAGTTTCTTACAATACCACAAAACAGTTGTCAGTTAGGATCTTATCACTGATACAAAACTACTAAGATTCATTTCTAACCTATATAGGCCTTATTTAGATTCCATCAACTGTTACAATGAGACTCATTATAGCAAAAGAAAATTCAAAATCATGATTTGCATTTACTTGTTATGTATGTTAGTCTTTAATCTGTAACAGTTTCAGAGCCTGTCTCTTGTATACTGTAACTTTGACATATCTGAAGGGACAGGCCAGTTAATTTTGTAAATGTCATCTTGTCTGCTTTTCTTCATGAGTAAGTGCTGTATAAAGCATGTTATATCCATGACTACGTGGATATTTTAACATCAACCTAAGACTTTAATAATACGAAAATAAAATGAGGCTAGGAAAAGCATAAAGAGTGATGGTGATCATGAGTTTGACATAAACAGAACTCAATACTTTTGGCATTATACATCCTCTAGAGTCTCTTGTGTTTAACTATTTAAACAAAAATAAATAAATAATAATTACATGTTTATTTAAGAATCCTCTAAGTGTGTCTCTTTTGTTGTATCAGGTATCTATTCACTAATTCTGATCAAACATTTCATCTCCTGATAAATGCCCTTCAGAAAGAAAAATAACTAAGCATACACATATGATCTTTACTAAAAGTCTAGTTTCCATCCACCAACATGCAATTGACTCTTTAATTGACTTATCCACTTCCCTTGCTTCTTTCCCTCTGATGAACCACCATGTTCTCATAATCTAAGAATTTGTATTTGTTTTCCTTTGTTGGTTTTTTATTGTTGTTGAGCTTTATATTTTGACACCTGTATTTTCTATGTTATAACCACTACTGAAAGTCTAGTTCCCAGCCTACAAAGTAGAAATCACCTCCTTAACCCATTTACCTGCCTCTCCTCCCTCATATTGGTAACCATCATTCTGTTGTCAGAGCAAAGGGTTTATTTTTATTTTGTTCATTTGCTGTTTTCTTTATACTATAAATTTTTGCTTTTGTGGCTATGATGAGGTTCAAATAACTTTATGTGAGTGATGTTATGTTTTAGGTTGATAGTTAATTAAATTTGAGCACTTTCCAAGCTTTTTACATTTTTGCTCCTCCCTTCCCCACATTTTATACTTTGGTTTTTCAATTTACATCTTTATTTTTTTTTTAAGATTTATCCATATGCATTCAGAACTGGGGTACAGGCCAAAGGTGGTGAGAGGATTCACCAGAGACAGAGTAGGGGAGCAGAACAGACTGACTGACAAAGTACACTGCTGAGGGGAGAAGTGGGAGGTCAGAAGAGGTCTGCTGCACCATGTGGGTCACCTCCAGGGTGGGGATCTAACTCGCACTGAAATGGCTGTGGCTTGTTTGCAATGCTGAGCTTTAGCCCACTGCACGACCAGTGAGGACCTCTCAATTTACATCTTTATTTCAGATGTATCCTCTAGTTGTGTGACTTTAGTTATTATTAATACTTTTGTCTTTTAATCTTCATCTACCTTTATAACTGATTGATTCATTCTTTTGCTATATTTCCAGTGAGGCTTTTCTTATATATGTTTTTTGGTATTAGTTATTACTATTTCTTTGCAGCACAGAGAAGCTCTTTAACATTTCTTGCATGGCTGATTTAGTGTTAATGAATTCTTCAGCTTTTGCTTGTCTAGGAAACTCATAAGCTCTACTTCAATTCTGAATATTGAACTTGCAGGGTATAAATTTTTGATTGGAAGTTTTTTCCTTTCACCATTTTGAGTATGTCATGAAACTCTCTTCAGGTCTCTACAGTTTTTGTTTTAAAGTCTACTATAGCTTTACAGATTTCCCTTGTATGTGACAAATTGTTTATTCTCACTGTTTTAAAGATCCCTCCCTCCCTTCATCTTTAACTTTTGCTGTTTTAATTAATATGTCTTGGTGAATCTCTTTGGGTTCCTCTTATTTGAAACCCTCTATACTCCCTATCCCTGGATGCTTGTTTCCTTTCCCAGATTAGGAAAGTTTTCAGCCACTAGTTTCTCAAATAATTTTTCCAGTACTTTTTGTCCTTTCCTTTTCTTCTGTATAATACAGCAGTAATTCTCTTGATGCTGTCTGAAAGGTATTTTAGATATCTGCATTTTTTGAAATTATTTTTTTTTTTCATTTTGCTGTTGTCTGAATGAATTCTATTACTTTATCTTCCAGTTCATTTACTCATTCCTTCATTTAGTCTTCTGTTAGTACCTCTACTGTATTTTTAGGTCCATTATTTTATTATTCAGTTCTAATTTCTGTTTTTTTTTAACTTATTTTATTTATTTATACAAGACCTGGGGTGGAGGCCAGAGATGTGGGAGAATGGGGAGCAGTACATGCAGACTGACTGAACTACACTGCTGAGAGGAATAGAAGGTAAAAACAGGAGAGGTCTGCCGCATTATGTGAATCCCTGACCAGGGATCAAACTCATGCTGCAGTGACTGCTGATAGCTGTAACTTAACCACTTGTACCACCACAGAGACCTTGTTTGGGTCTTTTCAATTGTTCTAGTTAACCTGTTCTTTAGGTTTGACAATTTTGTACCATGGCTTTGAACACTTCTTCAGGTAAATAACTAACTTTCTTATCTTCATTTCTTTAAGGCCTTTCTCAGGGTTAAAAATAAATATTTTTTTCATTTGGCACTTGTTCCTCTGCCTCCCTTCTGCTGGATACTATATACAATATCACACAGGGGCCGCATTAGCTACCACTAGAGAGGGCTGTGCTAGAGGAGGTGAAATTGTGGGAGGAGCTGGTGAAGAACTCCAGAGACAATCTGAAAAGAAGTTAAATGTGGAAATACTGCTGGGGCTTGCAAAGCAGTGGTTGGATGAGGAAGTAGTGATAATGCTGGTGGGGGAAGAATGAAGTTGCTAAAACCTTTAATGAAGAAGCTGATAAGACAGATAGAAGAGGTGGTGGAGGAGGTAGGGAGTGGAGCTTACAAACATAGGTGTCATGCCTGAAGTTGGAAACTGAAGATAATTCTCTATCAAAACTAGCAGAACTGTTACAAGTTTTACATCTTCTGCTCCATATTGGTATAGCTGGAAGTGGCTCATGTAGTCTAACTAACACCCTACCTCAGTTCTAGTCAGAACCTCATTCATCTGAGGCAAGGCAGACACTGAGTAAGATCCATCCATATGATCCACATATATTTAAGATCTTTCAAAACAAGAGGCTGGATCATTAATGACTTCAATATGCTTATGTAAGAGATTAGCATCATCTTCACTAAGCTCTGGACTTTGGGCCAGCTTCTGTCATTCTCTCTGCCTATTAAGAAGTACTTTTGGAAAGTTTTCTGCTTCATGAGGATGATCTAGATTTTTCTGCTTCTGGGGATGATTAAAATATTATGAAAATTTTGCTTTGGAATTAGATAATGGTTATATAGCTCTAGAAATATATTAAATAGTACACTATAAAAGAGTGAAGTTCATAGTATGTGAATCTTAATAAATAAAAACAGGGCCCTCCTTGGTGTCCCAACGGGTTAAAGTACAGCACTAAGAAGCTAAAGCCACTTCTGCATGAGTTCAATTCCTGCCTGCATGGGAGGTGATCCACATGGGCGGCAGACCTCTCCTGACCTGCCCGCTGCTCCCCTCAGCAGTGTACTTTGTAGATCGGCCTGTTCTGCTCCCCACTCTGTCTCTGGTGAATCCTCTCACTGCCCCTGCACCTCTGGCTTGTACCCCAGTTCTGTGTGCATAAATAAATACGTCTTAAATAAATAAATAAAAACATTCAGTAGAACTGTGCATTTGATTGTTTAGTAAGTATGGAAACAAAGACACACAGAATTAAATAGCTCCAAGTGGCTATGGAAAAGTAGAAGGCAGAAGAATGCCACCTTTATATAGAACCTTATATCTTATATTACATTGTTATTATTTATTTACATGAGTGTCTTCCTTACTATACCCTAAGCTCTTCAGCTTTCTATATCCCTCTACTGCAAAAAAAGAGTCAGGTAAGTCACCAAGACCCTCCAAATTGTTAGATCCCATGGGCTTGCTATTCCCTCACTTTGTCATATAGTGCATCTGACACCATAAACAGACCCTAATTTATTTTTCTAAAAACACAGCCATAAAAATGGTGTTCCTCCATCAGGAAACCAGGAAATGCAGTTCTCTGGACAAAGGTCTGTGCTGGCACTGCACTGAATTCTTTCATTGTGTGCCACTCACCTCTCCTTTGCTCTTCCCCGTCCAACCCTCCCCCTCCCATAGTTATTGCGGAATGAAGCAGTTCTTTGTGATGCCTCTGCGAAGCTCTACCCAGGGTGCCCCTCCACAGAGAAAAAGAGACCCAGGATGCTTAAGGAACAGAACAATTGGAGGGCTTTTCCACATATGTTGCCTTACTCAAGCACTGCAACACCTCTCTTAATCCAGTCTCTGTTACAGGATCCTCTTCCTCTGTTGGCTCTATAAGGATACAAGATTCTTCTAGAATTCCCTCAGCTTGAGCAATTCCTCTACTCTAGTGTTGTCAGCTCTAACCTAGAGATTGACACCTTATCAACTGATAATTCTTTTCCAGATCTGCTCCCAGAAGTCCAAAGCCATACATATATATACCTCATATTAGAGAATCTCAACTTCAACATGTTGCAAAAAGGAACTCTCTCTCAAGACAGGTTTTTCCCTATATTACTACTCATGTACCCTTTAACCTAATTCTGAACTCTAGGAATCATCCTGTCTTTCTCTCTCCCTACATCAATTGGTAGGGAAGTCCTATCAACCCGACATTCATAACATATTTTAGAAACAATAGTGTTTTCATTAGTATCATTTTACATCCAAATTATTTCTCTCCTACTTAGCCACCATAATTCATGGCTTCCTTGGTTCCCAACATGCCTTTACTTGAGTTAAAACCCCAATTCACAGAAGAGTGATCTTTCTAAAATACAAAATGGAGTATTCATTAAATAACAAAGCTTTGACATACTATGGTTTCCAAACTTTGCACCAAGTTACCCTAGGGCATCACCATAAACTCTTAGAATTGCTATAGGGTATTCTATTTTTTTGTTCTTTAAATGTAACAACTGCCTTTAAACACCACAAAAAGTATTACTCTTATGTGACTGGATCTTACCACTTCATTAATGAAATATTAAGTGCTTCTTTTGGCCTAGAACATTGTGAAACAAATACAGAAATACTAAAGGTAAACAGGGGCAATGAATTGAAAATGTAAAATTTGCTACACCACGTGAATTCTGTATAAGTCGGTTTTCTGGAATTTAAAAAAAAAAGTGGTTGGGTAATCTTTCGAATTTCATGTATATTTTTCAGGTCAAGGGAGAGAAGAGACCAGCTCCCTGGTCACTATCCTACTCCCCCGTTTCAATAGATGTCAGTTATTTTTATAGTGTGGGAGGCAAAAAGTCAAATCATCTGGTAACAGGGAGATTGTACCACCCCTTCCTTTCCTTGAAAAGAAGTGTAACACCTGAGTTGTATAAATAACCAATTCTTTCTGTAGCCTTTTACTCTCATGCAATCACAGCATCAGTGACAGTTTGTCACACTTACTTGTTCCTCTGTCTCTTGCATTAGACTTTAAATATGGGAGGGTCAAGACTATGCACTATTTACCTCTGTATTCCCTTCATCTAGCAGAGTGCCTGAAACATGGTAAGTGATAAGTGGATAGTTGATGAATGAATACATTTCCCAGAGGGTGTGGTTGAGTACCACAAAGATTTCAAGTAGGTTAGAAAATAAACATTGCCTACTGCATGAAAAGTCTAAAGTCATTGTTGATATTAATCAAAGTTGTTTCAAAGAGAGTGATAGGTACAAGCTGTTTTACAGTTTGTGATAACAACCTGGGAGATGTGGCAAATAGTGTTTACTGCCAACCTAAAATTCATTCTCCCATTTCTTCTTTGCTAAAGAACTCCAGTTTTATTTAGATTGAGCAGATTGCCTTTGAGGAGTAAAGAGGGACCCAGCCCCTACACTATGTCAAAGCTCTAGCTAATGAAGTGGAAAGTACTCTGATAGGTACTTTAAACAATATTATACTTCTGGCCCTCTCTGGTGGCACAACAGGTTAAAGCACAGCACTATGAAGCTATCCATAGCCGCTGCAACATAAGTTCAATCCCTGGCCAGGGAGGTGACCCACATGGCACAGCAGACCTCTCCTGTGTACTTTGTGAATCTGTCAGTTCTGCTCTGTTTCTGGTGGATCCTCTCACCCCCTGTAGTTTTGACCTGTACCCCAGTTCTTGCATGCATGCATGCATAAATCTTTTAAAAACTATATTATACTTCCTTCACAAGAGTAAGGTTCACAAAGGATAGAATTTCTACCTCCTTCCCATCTTTCAATCCAGTGTGAAAATTTGATAGTTGAATTTATGGCAGTAATTTCAGAACTATGAGGTGTGAAGGTCAAATAGATTGTAAAGCTCTGATATCACTGAATCCCTGAGAAAATACAAACAACTCTAATTGATTAAAGAAGAGACAAGCATTCTTTTCAAGGAATGTATTACAAATGACACAGACTGGCAGCTAAAGGACAGACAGTTTGTTAAGTAATACTCAGAAAAGGGGCTTGAAATGTAGATATAATAAGACCATGGAGTCTCTAATGCCAGAGAAATGACTGAGTATCCAAACTCCCTCACTCAGTTCACAGAGGCATTAGCAAAACAATAACCTTGTTGCTTCATCTGCTTATTGAACAAGTAAAAAGATAATGCCTCAAAGCAAATGAAATGTTACACCATTACAATGCTGCCAGGATATGAACAATCCCTACAGTAGTTACAAGTAAAAAACAATGAATTAAAAATGGCAATGATAGAAATAAACATTGTATGAACTCATACCATATAAGAAAATGCAACCACATATATAATTCTATAATACCAATCTCTGATTTTAGACTGCAGAACAATATTAGACATGCCTAAATAATAAATCCTCCATGCTAGGCCTCAGACAGACTTTTCAAGTGTTTCTATAGTAGTGAAGAAGAGTTTTAATTTGCTCACTTAAAAAAAAAACTTTTAATGGTTTCATCATGTAAGAATAAATGCTCTGATGCTTGTTCATAGTTTCAAACAGACTTCTTTCTTCCCACTCAATCTACTCAGAAAGCAAATAAACTTGCAATAGGGAGACACTAAACTAGGCAAATCTGCTGTGAATGTAACATTTAAACTTTGTACAGGAAAAACCTTGAGGAATGTATTTACTCTGCCATCAAGAGTGTGAATGCCAGCTTACAATGCTGAATAAGATTGAGTAAGATATAGAAATGCCATTTGTTTGGACAAGGAGTTAATGTCTGAGAATTTTAAAGAAATTATGTAACAAGCTTAAAAAACATATAAACAAAAGGTGATAATAACTTGTTATTGTTGCCTCTGATCTTTTATGAAGATTGGCACACCCTTTGGACTTCTTCCTATTCCACCCCTTTTTCTCTTTCCTCCCAAAAGGAAGTCACTTTTTTTGAAGTCAATTATGTATCCTTCCTGTTAACAGTATTATACTTTTATTTCATATGTATATTTCCTCACTCACATCTTTTACTTATAAAATGCTTCATACATAAATTATTCATGTACTATATATGAATATATTCCAAATATTAATCTTTTGTCAAGTACATGCCTTGGGAATATCTTGTCTTTTAAGCTTTTATGATGCCTTTTATCATAAATACTTTTTTATTTAATATAACCCAGCGTATCATTGCCTCAATAGCTTTTAAATTTTGATATTTTAAGAAATGCTTCCCTTCTCCATGATCATGAAGATATTTGCTTATATTCCTTTAGAATATTTTTAAAGTTCTGTTTGCCTTATTTAGGTTTTTAGTCTATCTAAAATTTAGTTTGTGTGTGGATAAAATAGGAATCTAATTGAATTTTACTCCTTATGAATGTTTAGCTTTTTAGCGATAGAAAATAAAGAGGGAATCAGTCACCTCTTATAATCTGTAAATTTCTCACCAAACAGACATAAGGCATTACTTACACCCTCCTCTTCAACACATTGTTGAATGCACTTTGAACAATATTGGTACTCATTTTTTTTTTGATAAATGATACATTGTTCTATCCTCCATTGCTTAAAGGTGTCCATCTGAAATAAAGTGAGCTGTGCTTTAATTTATTCTCCTTGAGCAGGAAATAACATCTTACCAGGATTATGTTGGTATAACTATTGAGTCATTCCAATTAAATAAAGGTTTCTAATAACTTTCCTAACATTACCCACTTTAGGAAGTTCTTCTGGGAAAAAAAAATCTTTCAAGTTAAGATTCATCTTTATAAATTTATTTTGAGATTTATCTTGATAAATGTACTGATTCACAGATTTAGGCTGTTAATAAGGCCTAGTAACATTAATGTAGTTCCTGCCAAGACCTACCCACATTTTCCTTTCTTTCATCAAGAAATAAGTTCTGTGTGTGTGTGTGTATACACATATATATACACACACATATATATAATCTAATTTTAATCAAAGACAAACTAAGGAGGGTGATTTTAAAATAGAAACAACTGAAGATTCACTCAAGGAATACCTCCCTAATACCCTTTTTAAAAAGAGTCACGTTATAAATTTTTTATCTTTGCATATAATTCCAGGAACAATATTATCATATAGCTGAACATTCATTTTTTCCTGGAGGATATGGTTCTGTCAAAACATAGTGAGGAGGTAAATTGTCTGGAAGATATGAGCATGTACTGGCAAATGTGCATAAAGTAAACTATAGCTGGTAAAAATACACTGGAAGCACAGTCATTTTACTATCAAGTACATTGCATGTGAACTAACCTTTTTACTTTACCATGATAAAAATGGCACTCAGATCAGAAAAAGTCAGAGCTTTCAGCCTTGTGTTGTCTGTCTGAGTCCTTCACTTGAAATATCTTCTTTTAGCTGGTTCTTTAACAGAACCAAGGCAAATTTTATCCAGCCAAAATAAAAACCAAATCACTATGCTGCACCACAAAGATCAAGCACAATCAGGAAATATCCCTCTGCTTTATCTTTAATGTAGCAACATATTCCTCATTGTTTCACTCAACACAATTTAGACACCTTGAATGACAAATTCGCAGTAGAGAAGCCATCTTCAAAAGCATCAGTCTTTGCTTTTGAGTTCATGTTTTAAAAATAATCCCCCCCCCCAAAAATCACAATCATCTATGAGTGTAAAAGAAAAGGTAGTTCTTTAAAAAGTTTAGCATTAAGAACATAACTTAGTGGTGGGAAGGGAAAGAGTAAAAGAAGGAAAAGGATTAACACTGTTGTGTTCTTTGCACGTCTCTCTTGAAATCCTCATTGGAAGTCCCCTGAGAAAATCAAGACTTTGATTCCACAATTATTCAAATCATGTCATGCCCACGAACACTGCAAAAGCCGGTCTCCATGCTTCAAAGAAACGCATTCACTTCTGCGTAAACCCCGAGCCGCCTCCGAGGCAGAGACGCCCGAGTTGTGCGACCCGGCGGTGTAGACCTGGCCGTAGCGCCCGGGTGACCCAGGGCGTGCGGCGAAGTTTCCCGCAGTTGCCAGACGAGCGCAAGATTGAGGCAAGGCCATTCTTGGATTCTAAAATAAAACCTTTTTTTGGCAAACCAACCGTATAGCTAGCCTCACTATTCATATCACCTCCTGCACCCGCACAAATGAAAACTAAAGGAAGGCCAGCGGGAGGGTGGAGAGCGCGCCTAGAAAGGGAACTAAGAAGAAACACGCTCGTGCCACAAAATGGAGAAGAGGAATCGAGAGGGGAAAGAATAGGAGGAAAAGCGGGGCAAGAGCGTTATTAATAAAAGTAATGGAGTAAAGAATACCGGGAAGAAGAAACGGAGGGCAACTTGAAAGGGCCGGGGCGGGTGAAAGGAGGAAGAAGAAGAGTTAGGAGACAGAGGAGGAAGGACGTTCTTGATGCCGAGGCTCCATTTTCAACAGCGCCATATTCGCTTTTCCTTTCGCCGCTTTTTGTTTGGTTTTGTTTGTAGTCGGTGGACAGGCGCCAGCACATTCTGCAGCTTCAGCAACTTCGGTTCCACAGAAGGGGAGGGTCGGCGGGCCGGGGCTGGGGACGACGGCCTGAGAGCCCGAGCAGGCGCGGCCCCCGCCCCGGCCAGGACATTTCTGCGCCCCGCCCCGCCCCTCTGGCTCCCGGTTGGCGTCTAACTCGGTTCCGGGACCGGCGGGAACACCTTGCCCGACCCCCTCGTAGCGCCGGGGCGCGCCGAGCCCTCTGGTCCCGCCCACTGCGCGGTGGAGGGCGCGTGCTGCTGAGGGCACTGCCCGCCGAGACGCGTCGAAGAAAGAAACCGAAAAACACAAACTAAACCCGTGGGAGGAGGCGGAGGATGAAAGCTGGGGCGGGCAAAGAGGAGCGCCCGAATACTGAGCCAGCCTGGGGGTAGCCACCTGCGCGGGCCGCCAGGGATGCCGCTGGGTTCGCCGGCTCCAGCCGGGGCCGTGTCCTCCGGGAACAGGCAGTGGCGGCTGCGGCGCGCGGCGCTGGCCCAGGCCGCCAGGCCTCTCCCCGCTCGCAGGGGAACGTCGGGGCTCTGGGCTCTGGAGGGAAGGGCTGACTAGTCTCGGGGGCGCAGGTCAAGGAGGTGGCAATGGACCCCGGTCTTAGGGTGCGATTACCCGAGATTTCAAGAGCGGCTGGTGTCTCGAAGCTCCTTCGAGGTTAAGTTCTGGGGCAGCTGGAGGTGGTCCGGAAGCAGCAAGTCGGGTCTTCCACCACCCGCACTCAATTGCTAGTTTCCGTCTAATTACTTCGCGGTCCGCAATGCGAGGGGCTCACGAGGGTTTAGGTTCATTTTCTTCGAACCCCTCCGCTCTTTTCTCCACCTGCACTTGGCATCGTCCTTCGCTCAAAGCCAAGTCCTTGCCCGCCTTAGAGAAGCCCCTCTGTTCCCGCATTCCTACCGCTGAGCCGCGTCGCAAGCTCCTCCAACCTCTAGACCTGCGGGGTGGGGCGACGCCCGCGCGAGAAGGCGGGGCCCAGGACAAATCTGGACCCCAGCTCCTCGCGCGAAGCTTGCAGAGCCTCCTCCGCTATCCCCAGGAAGGGGGCCCAGAGGCCGGAGTCCTCGCGCCGTCGGGCCTAAACCGCTCGACTCTGCGGGCGGGGACCACCACCTCTGTCCCTAGGATCTTCCTGCCTTCAGGCTGCAAAGGCAAGGGGAGGCAGGAGTGTGGAAGAGATGGGCTCTTCGGGTGTTTGGGGTGGAGCATGTCGGCGTGGGAGCTCGGGACCAGCACACCACCCTGTCCTGGGGCGTCTGTGACTGGGTTCACTAGATTTGCTCTTGGTAGGAAATGTCTTCAGCCCTGTGTTGTGCAGTCTCGCTTCGCCCTCCTTTCCTGAACAACTCTTGGTAACACTGGGCTGTACGTGTCACTTGTCACTCGCCCCCGGAGCGCTCAGATAACCTCAGACCCCTCTATCCATCAGAAGCGCCACCCAAATTGGGGTCCTTGCAAGCCGCAGGGATGCAGAGGTCATCCTACAACTCCTTCATTCGGCGAGCCCTGGACAGCGCACGCATACTTGATTATCCACTTTGGACATTGTAACTTGGTCATTTTATTGTTACTACACAATTAACCAGTCTACATTTCAAACAACGTTGAAATTAACCAATTTCAACAGTCAGTCCTTTGTATAACCGAGTTTTACAGACTAGCGATTTACACAAGAAAAACGTATCTTTCCGAAGTAGGAAAAAAAAAAAGCACACATCTTTTATTCTTTTACTTTAAAAGTTGCATAAAACAGGTTTCCCAAACACCTTAGTATTAAAACCTTCCGTAAGAGAAAGCTCAGGGACTAAGCTCAAACGTTAGTTCTCACATCTTTAGTTAAGGTGGTTTTTATTTGTGTGGGGAATGGTCCCTCTGTTTCTTGTGAAATGCAAAAACCAACTATCAGCTATATGATGGTTTTCAGAATATCCCACAAACTTAAGTTAGAAAAATGACAAGGCCTACTGCGTATAACTTTTCAGCTTATATTTCTGAGACAGATATTAAGGAGGACAAGAGATTAAAATAACACCTATTGTCTGAAATAGAAGTTTATCATTTGACAATAAATTAGATTTTAAACTGAGCTTTGTCCATAAGTCTTATGTTTATATATTTTAAAATATACACTCAATAGTGTTTTGTGCTTCCCTCTTTTATGGGGAAACCTGTTTTACTTACCATGATTCTCTTAATTTAACAATGTATTTTAAAGTTCCAATCTTAAAAGCATTTAGAAAACTATATTTCATGAAACCCAAATATAAGGGCAAATAATGTTTAAAGTAAGTTACTTTCTCATATCTCAAGGGTTACTTCCTCCAGAAATATAGGTTGGAAGTTATACATTGGTTGGTACTCAATCCACTCTTAAATCTGGCCACTGAGTGCGACTGATTAGGTACTAAGGCCTACCTTCCTAATTTTTTAAAACAAATCATTGCAAAACATTAAGCTCTAAGAGAAATCTTAAGAAACCCTGGGGTTTATTTTCATAAGTTCATGTATTGATTAATTTTCAGTGTAGAATAAAGATCACCAGGTCAATGTGTCCCAATTTTAACATCTCATGTGTCAAATCAGGGTACATAATAATGCAATTTAAAAAAAAGTCGTCTCTATAACTCTATTTGATAGACTTAACCATACAAAAGACAATCACTATCTCAGAATTAAAAGAGACTTTTAAGTAAACCTAATATTTTAAAATCCACTTCAAAAGATAGGTAATATAAATTATTGTCAAAAAAGTTTTTGGCCAGATAGTTTTTAGGAATTTTAGGAATGTAAAAAACCTAAAATGTCCGTTATATTAATATGTGTCCTGTTTGCAATAAGTACAGTTTTCACAAAACTCTACTGAAGGTATTTTAAAATTACCTATTGATCTATATGCCCTTCACAGTCTTAATATTGATAAGTTATTGAACACTTTTAAGGTACTCCTTTACATTTAAAATTGCCTGCTTTGTAACATTTTGTCATAATTGCTTTACTCCACTGAAATGTTCCAATAAGTATATCTTAAAAGATCTTTAATGAACTATGAATACCTCAAATTCCAAATACCTGCAATTTTAATATCACATATTGTGAAATGTTAGCATATAGACTATATTTGGGTATTGCACTTTAATGGGATTCAAATATGCTTAAAACAAGGTGTGAACAATCACATGAAGCAGCAAAGAAAATTACTTCATTTCACTCTAATTCTTTGGCATTTTAAGATATTCAATTAAAAAATACCAAGTAAATTTCCAGTTGGCTAAAGATTTACTTTCTTACTTAAAAAATAACATAATTTACACTGTCCAACAATTTCTTCCCAATTCATTGCTTTAGTAAGTAGTCTTCTGTGTATGTCTACCACTGCAGAGTATGATCAAAGATAATAAAATTAATAGAAATTTCTTAATTTCCCTTTCCTAACTGTATTGTGTTGTTTCTTATTGTTTATAAGAAATTGATGTGATTCAAATATTTTAACAATTTTAAATCTAAAATTAAGACCTGCACTTACATTCACTATCAAATACAGAGAATTTATTGAGGTCCAAGGTCAATATGTTGAAAAGAAAGATTGAAATATAGGAAGTTCAACTGTTAAAACTCCTATATTAACTGGGAATTTAGGGATATTGTTTTCTTTATTTTAATATTATCTCTTGCTGTAGGAAGGCTGTATATAATACCATATATTCTAAGGAAAGTGTGTAGTCTGGTGGGGAAAAAAGGGGTTGTGGTAAGGAGTTAATGAGGTCACTTTAAATCTAGATGTTTGTATGAAAACATTTTTTTTAGCTAAGTATTTGGCAATTTATTCAACACTTTAGACAGTTTCTTAGATAATTACAGAGATCTAACAATAAAAGAACAAAAGAATATTGATCAGCTAACATTTTATCATTTTCATGTCACAAATAAAAATTGTATATATACCACTGAGCTTAAATGACATAATAAAGATTCTGATTAATATAGAAAAAATGCAGCTATAGCACTGAATAAAAATATTACTACAATAAGTACAATGTTTTATTAAAGTCAGTTTTTACTGTGGTTTCACACAATGTTTTTATATATTGTTTTAAATTCTTTATTTTATTGTAATACAATTATTCTGAATTGAATTACTTTAAAAAATATAGACTACCCAGCTGATTTTACACATTAGGAATAATAAGAAACTACTAGAATTCTTGGTTACTAACAAGACAACAAACACAATGTTAACAGAAAAATTTCATAAATCAATTATATGCTCCATTTGAAGATTATAAAGCATAATTAACTTACTTGACACCAACACAAACAGTGTTTTGTTTCTTCACAGAACAGGCTATGAGCTGTTTTCAATTATTGCACTGAAATGCTGTCCTCTAAAATTAACAAATGAATGAGCATTTGCATACTATACATTGTACTGAAGACAACCTAGAGTGAAGCTATCCAATTGTTTTTCTAATTATATTTTGCCTACTTATATAATTTATTTTCCACAGAGGAACTTGTGATTACCTAATTATTTTTTTAATTAAGCAAGTTGGTTAAAGTAACCCCCACAATTCCTAGTGTAATATATTATCCTGAGTAACAATGTGAAATAAAATCCATCATTGCAATGGAGTGTAGAAGTTGTGATTTTAATTATTAATTTAGGATATTGTGCATAAAATACAGTAGTTATGTTGACATTCCCTTCCTTACAAAGATACACAGGAAACTTAAACATGTAAATGATTAAGATAAGTATCTTCTGTATATGTAAAGCCAAGAGGAGTTTTATGGGAAGGGGAATTAGTGAGGAATTCCTGTCAGCCCTCCTCCCAGGTGGAGTAGGCAAACAGCAATTTGGTACAAATTCAAGAGCATCTACAAGGGGTCCATCCTTCCTAAATAATTCCAATAGTTGTCTACCAATGCCTTCAACATTTTCGTAGTTTAAAGTTTAGAACCTATGTAAAATCCAAATATTACTGAAAAAACTCACATTCCAGCTGTTACGAATTACTTATTTCTTTGAAAGGGTCATAGCAAATATTGGTGAAAGAGTTTCAGGACACTGAGTAATTAATATAAATGAGGAGGGAACTTGAGGTGGTAATAAGAACAGAAAAGGCTAAGGATAGGGAATTGTTGGAGAACAGAGACAAACTTCTTTTGTCTATGATTTTGCATAGTCCAAAGTAACTACTAAATTTAATCTTAAATACCATTTAACATTAGCATTTAATGATCTATAATCTACCTCATTTTTTTTATCATTTCTTATATCTGGAAATTAAGTTAGTACAAGGTGTAATGGAACAAAATGAATAAGAGATTTCAGGTGCAAACTTGACTTGAATGTAAAATGCTCAATTTAAAGTCATTTCTGTAAAGGAGAATCTAAACTATTAGTTGCGTTACACATTTAACAGCCAGATAGTTTTCTGTTCATATAAATTTACTAGTTGATTGCTAAATTTCAGCTTTACTATGAACTTATTAGTATCATGACTAAATAGAGTCTCTTCAATCGGTTGCTGTAGTATATATTTTTTTCTTATCGTTCATTACATTAATGATGGTTCCCACAACTGTAGATATTGGAACAGTTGTTAATTCAAAATCAGCTGTTAAGATTGTCATTCAGTCAATTGAGATTCAGTTATTTCAAACATAAAACAGACTTAAATTTGCTTTTTGTAACTTTTCTAATATATTTAAGATTCTTTTTTAAAAGCAGTATTTACCAGTTTTCAGGAAAATGAAGATTAAGGAATCACTGGTAGCTGCATAATTTAAAGTAAATCATTGGTCAAAATACTAATAACATGTGAAATTTATGTATGTTCTTTGTTCTTAAATATTGAAAATTTCAACTAATTATTGAGTTAGTCAAAACCAAAAAAACTGAAATATAATTTCTAGCTTTGCTTATCCACAATTGATTATCTTGCTTCAACTGTTCATTAACTAATTAGGGGTCAAAGATATGTTCAACAAGTTGACTCTTCTTCAAGTTTAAACTGAAAATCTTATCTCAGTGGTGTAGCATTTCTTGCAATTAATTCATTAAGTTTAAAAACATATTGCTGATTCTGGAAGCAATTTTCCTCCCTAACCAAGGAATCTGGAAGCCTGTACTCTGAGTTCTGATGAAGGGTATACTCCCAGATCCATTAAGGCACTTATACTCCACTTTTTTTCTAATTGGCCATTTCTCTCCTGAGTCTTATTTTAATAGGCTGGAGCATGTTCTCCTACATCTGACTTGATTCTAGTTTCTTATTTTGGAATGCATGCTGAATTTTTTCTTCTCTATTCCTAACCTTGACTTAACAAATAAACTGATGTACATTTTGAGCATGATTTCTTAGTGTTTGTGAGTTTTGAAAAGATTCTTATCAGCTCTCTGATCACAGCTTCCTCATCCCAGGGAAGCTAACAGGGGAACTTTAAGAACTGTGACCTGTCGTCTGTTGACTGGGTTTCTTTCATAGCTGTGCTTGGTGATCATCTAGGAATAAATTGCTGTGGAAAAAAAGAGTGGGGGGAGGGGAGGAATAGAGGAATAAATTGCTGCGTGCCTCTATCAGACAGACAGGGAAAAATCTCATCTGTTCCACCATTTCATAGTTCTGCCAGGGTGTCTCTCAATCTCCTGTGTCAACTGGATTGGTGAACAGTATTTTTTTTAGCCTATTGGGATGCTTCCCTCCCACATTTATTTAAGAAACTGACCAATTATCCCACTTTCAGTTTAAAATAATAGAGAATGACTCCCTGGAGCTAAAGGGGTTAAGTCTCAGCACTAGAAAGCTGTGCGCAGCCACTACAGCATAGTTTGAGCCCCAGCCTGGGAGCTGACCTAGCGGGGCAGCAGACCTCTCCTGTCTTCTCCTGCTGCTCCCCTCAGCAATGTACTTCGGCAATCTGCCTATTCTGCTTCCCACTCTGTCTCTGGTGAATCCTCTTACCCCTCCCCCCACCCCACACCTATGGTCAACACCCCAGCTCTTGTATGAATGAATAAATAAATCTTTAAAATATATATATAAGCATAGAACTGTTTCCCTATTGCCCCTATTGTCTGAGTCAGTCCCAGCAATGACTGCATATGTCTTTTCTTAGAACTAGACCCCCAGATCTGAAACTTGAAATATATGAAGGCCTAGAGGAAGGTGGTGGCTTCCTTGACCTTCTTTTAAGCCTTGATGCTTAAAACCACAGAAAATGCCACAACTATGTCTTTTCTAGTATCCAACCCCCTATTCCTGGACCACTGCCTCTGTCGCTCTGTGATAACATTTTGTTAAAGCCTAGCACATTAGGGAAGCATTTCCACCAACAGTGCAATTGCAGGGAGCCAAAGCCAAATTATGTTCTGAATAGTAGGTGAAATACATGTTGGCATTTTAATTTGCCATATTTTCTGCAACATCGTTCTTCCAGTTTTTAGTGATATTCATTTTCTTCTCTAGGATTCTGGCATATAGACGTGATGGTAAGGCCTTACTCTACAACTAAATCTTCTTCTACCTCCTTGAAGTTTTCATTTGGGTGACTTTATTCCCAGTGTACCCAATTGTAACAAACTCAAGTAGAGATATGAAGACCTACTTTTCTGCCATAATGCTATTTCATTCATTTCACATGAATTTTTGAAGGGGATACTATCAAACCAATTCCACAGAAATGCAAGTTTTTGTTTTCAGCTAATATAACAACTCAAATTATGCCAAGCATTGTGCAAAGTATGTGAATACAACTTTGCCCCTAAATCTGTTCTCCATCCAACCATTGTAATGCTTTTTTTTTTTTAGGAAAAGTTTTAGAGAAATGCCTGAACTGCTCAAAGACTTCCTTCATACTTAGACTAAATTACAAACGGGTTACTATGGCCTACAGGGTCCAACACAATCTACATAGCTCCTCTACATAGTTCCAAGGCTTACATTTCACCATTTCCCACTCACTCAGTATGTGCCACTCAGTCTTCTTTTAAATAGGCCAAACTCTTTCTTGACTCAGGGCCTTTACAGATGCTGGTTTTTATTTTTTCTTTTCTTTTTAAAAAAAGATTGATTTATTTATGCATACAGAACTGGGGTACAGGGCCAGAAGTGCAGAGGTGGTGAGAGGATTCACCAGAGACAGTGGAGAACAGAACAGGCAGATTGACGAAGTACACTGCTGAGGGAAACAGTGGGAGAGATGAAAGATGCCTCCTGTGCCATGTGGATCACCTCCCTAGCAGGAATCGAACTCATGCTGCACTGGCTGCAGTTAGCTTCATAGTGCTGCACTTTAACCTATTGCACCACCAGGGAGGGCCCTACAGATACTGGTTTTCTCTGCTAGAATACTAGTTCTGGTTTCTTCTGACCCTTAATCTCACACTTGAGCATCACTTCACCAGAGAAACTTCCCATGACCTCTTGGTCTTATACAATTCTACCCTTGTGGAAAGACTAAGATTGGTGTGTATCATGAATGATTCAGGGTTTCTTATGCCTGCCAAACAAAATAAGCATGAGAAGATTTTTTTTTCTTGATTTAGCAGCTGTGCACATGTACAAAATAAGGGGATATTTGAATTGGTTAAATTTGACTAAAAAGGAAGCTGAAGGAATTAGAAAAGAAATGTCAAACAGAGATGGCAGAATCTGAAAGGCCTGCTTTGCTGTCTTCCTAGAAGCTAGATAAAGCATCTCCCTTATCACCTAGTTTAGATTCATTGATGTAGAGACCAACTGTAGCCTTTTCTTTTAAAATGCAAATATTAAGTCCATCAGTCTGTACATGACTATAGTTACATTGTAGTGGAGTGATCTGGGTACCTGGCAGGCAGAGAATTGTGTGGGAGAGCAGCAAAGACTCCTTCTGCATATTTGGCCATTTTCCCAGGACCCAGGTGGCAGATTCCTGGCATAAATATAGGCTGTGTAAGTTTCCGTTTATGTGCTGTGAAACACCCATCACACTATATTAAGTATGTATAACTCAATTTGAGTGACTTGAACTTGGATTTCTTAATATTCCACTTAACTGAGTTCCTTCAAATTTCTCCCTCCTGTGACCATGTTGTTCCACACCGTAAATCACAGCCTGTGACCTGTGGCAAGAGATATCTGGGAGGAAGGGAAGTGGAGGAAAAAAGAAGGGGTTTGGGTAATGGGCCCAGGGACACTGTCCAACTGTCTTTGAGGAAACATAATTGTCTTCCTTAGGAGGCGCAATCCCATGCTGTCTGCCGGCTGTTGGTCAAGCCCCTAGCCCTCTTTCCTCCTGTCCTGTGCAACTCGTTACTGCTTCAGAGGAAGGTGGCACAAATAATTTCCATAAAAATGACCCTTCAGACCACTAAATTTCAGTAGCATTTTGAAATAAAATGACTCTTAGAGGGTTTGAGTTCACTCTACAGAAAAGAACAGCTGGGTTTATTCAAAAGAAAGTATCTCGTGCTTTCAAAGACTTGATTCTTATGTAGTGTGGGCTTGGAGAGATCACAAAAGTGTAATCATTTGTTTACAATGACAATTATACTTCAATGAATTACTATTTTTCATAATTATAATATAAGAGATATATGTTTACTACTCTTTTGGGTTTCAGTTGTACTATTTCTTTTTCTATTTTCAACAGAGACTGTGGCGTTAGCTCCACTAATTGGGGTACAGACAGGGTGTGTGTAGGCTGTGGGAGGCACCGTTGTTTTCAGTGTCAACTGGAGGGAACTGGTCACTCTCCGTTGTCTCTAGTATTGGCTATTGAAAGTAGTTTTGTCATTGCTACCACGGGCTTCCTCCTTCCACCAAAAGCTGGGCAGGGGAAGGAAGAAGTTTGAAAAGAATGTTCCACCATCAGGGATCATGGTCTCTCTATGTTCAAATGGGCAGTAACTTGATTCTCAGTTATTCTCTCAAGACCTGTGTGCTGTCGTGGCTTCATTCTACCTCAGAAATATTGTTTCACCTTAATGGCAAACTGCTTTGTTCATGTAACGTGTTTTCATTTCAAATTCCAGAGAGAGAGAGATCTATTCACCCTTCAAGACTAGTCAAAGCTGTGGATTTCTGGCCAGCCTCTGAAAGAACTTTCATTTGGGACTGGGACATGGATGAAGTGGGTCACGGAGTGTATGTGCCTAAAGTCTGTCCTTTCTAGGGGGTGGGAGTGACTCACCTTCCTTAGAAGCCATGTGGTTGTAGCAAGAAATGTATTTGATGCTCCTGATATACTCATCATCAACAACAAAAGCAATGTGAGAATAGATAAAAAAAGCAAAGCAATCTTTCTTTTTTACTTGTGCTAACATATACATATACAACAATGATAGTATTTTAAAGAATAGGTTCTTTAAAAAAAATCAACAAACTGTTGGAATCTTTATTTGACCCAGCAGTGGAGCATGATGCTACTGATTCAAGACCCTACTCATATTCTTTAGAAGTATTCATTTTTAATACTCTATTCCTGCAAGATGTAAAATAAATAAATAAATGGAAACAATGTGAGGGTTTCTTACTTCTACAGTTTGATGGGGGTTAGAGAAGTTGCTGTACCTTCCAAATATATTTTTCAGAATAGCTGCTAGATATTTCCTGCCCTTTTCTGCACCAACATGAGTTTAACTCTCCATTTTTTTTTAAAGGTTCAATAGGAAACATGTGTCAAGGGACTGATACAATAATGTTTTTCTCTTCCTTAACTATTTCTGCAGAGGTGGGGGGAATTCTTGAATGAATACAACATCATATATTTCCATCAGTCAGATCCACCCAACAACCAGGAAACCATCCTTGACAACTTTCATCTCTTTTCAGTCTCTGTTCCCAGCTCACCCATCATCAAATCATGGTTCTACTTCCAAAAAGTCTTGTATCTTTTCGTTATCTTCATAGCAACTTCTCCCATCTCAGAGTGGACTACTGTAACAGGCCCTGTATTTTGTATGCAATCAACAACAAAAACAAAAAACTCAATTGTGGTAACTTTGACAACAGCAGTTTATTTGTTGCTCATAAAAATAGTCACAGGTAGTTAATTCAGGTCTGATGCAACACCTCCATGATGCCAGTAGGGACCCAGGCTTTCTGTCATTCCTTTCTATCATCTTTAATGCATTGACTTTAATTCTCATGCTTGTCACCTCATAGTCTCCAGATGGCTGCTAATTACCAGTTATCACATCTGTATTCCAGACACAGAGAAGGGTAAAGGCAAAGCATGATTTCCTTCAGAAGCATTGTATTTTTAAAATTCATGTCAAATATGTTTTTTTATTCATATATTTTTACATCATTGTTCATTTTTGTACAATATTTGATTTCTCCTCTCAGGTGTTGTCCCTATATAATTGCCACTACCAAAATACCCATGATCTGTCACCATAGGCTCTTATGCTCTTCTCTCCCATTTTTGATCCCTCTTACTTCCCTGATGAATGTCTCCAATTTATAGTTTGCCTGCTACTTTTGTCTTTTTTTTTTTCTGATCCCTTGTATGGTTTCCTTATATTCCTCCTATAAGTGAAACCATCCAATATCCTTTTTCCTTCTGACTTATTTCACTGAGCATAATCCTTGCTGCAAATGGTGTAAGTTGATCTTTTTGGACTGCCGAGTAATATTCCATTGCTACACCTTCTTGATATAGTCACCTGTTGGGGGCATTTAGTTTGTTTCCATATTTAGCTATTATAAATAGTATTGTGATGAACATAGGAGTGCAGGTTCTTTTGAATGAATGATTTTGTGTCTTTTGGGTAGATTCCTAGGAATGGAATTGCTGGGTCATATTGTAGATCAATTTTTAGTAATTTGAGTGTCCTCCACACAGCTTTCCATAGTGGGGGAGGGGTGTACAGAGGGGTTGGTAGGAAGGCAACAAGATAGGGAGTCACCAGAAATAAAACTGGGAAGCCGGGTTCTAATCTTGAAGAGGCTTAATGCTAGTCCAAGGATTTAAGAGTTTATTATGAATTCATTGATGAGTCAGGACATGCTTTTAAGGAGGGAATGCTCCCACAGCTTACACACTCATTCATTAGTGCCCCTTTACTGAAAACTTTGATGAACTCCTTTTAAGTTGTGACCTTCAAGTTTCTCTTTTTGAATAAAATCAGGGCTAACAAATGTTTTTGAGATGAACTTGATTTGATTGGGGGAAGAGGGAGGAGAGGTTAAAAAATAGAAACCATTTAGGGCAATTGTGTTTAGAACAAAGTTGATGATGAAGCAGATGAATATTATTTGGGGTCTAAGTTTTCCTCAGATTATAAAGCCTTGAGGTTGAACCTTTGCTTCTTAATGTATTTCATAAGACATGCATTCATACACTTATATTTGTTAATTGAAAGATCAATCCTGAAGACTATTCTTTCAGAAAGATACCCTTTTACCTTTTACTTGTAAATAGGAATAAGAAAACACTGTTAGTCATAATTCCCAGTGTTTAGATGATTCAGAAAAATCACCACCATCAAAATCACCAGCAGCAGCAGTGACCAGCATCTTTATAGAAGTCCAGAAATTTGTGATTCTGAGACCAAATAAATTTATCTTGCTCTGAGTATAGGTCACCAACTGTGAGCAAACCAAATGTGCTATAAACTGCTTTATTATGGGTTACCTAACTTTGGAACAACAGCTGGGGAGAAAAATAAATAAGGGGTAAGTCCAGCATCTGGTGGTATATCATTTTACAAAGAAGGAATAATTGAGGAAAGGACTTGCTTATTTTATCAGTCCAGAACTTCCTCTACCTCTGCTAATGAACACCAACAAGATGAACAGCTAGTCCTGCATCTCCTTAAAAGGGAGTCTGGAAATGCAATGCTTAGATATCCAGTTTCAATGCACAGAAAGGCACAGTAGAAGGAAGTTAGAAGATATACTGTGTAGACTAGACATGTCTTCAATATCTATTTCATCGGTTTTGGTCTAAAATTAGGTATGAGGGACCCTCCCTGGTGGTGCAGCAAGTTGAATCACAGCACTGTGAAGCTAGCCACAGTTGCTTAAGTACAAGTTTAATCCCTGGCTCGGGAGGTGACCCACATGGTGCGGCAGACCTCTCCTGACCCGCCCGCTGCTCCCCTCAGCAGTGTACTTTGTCAGTCTTCCTGTTCTGCTCTCTACTCTGTCTCTGGTGAATCCTCTCACTGTCCCTGTACCTCTGGCCTGTATCCCAGTTCTGTATGCACAAATAAATAAATCTTTAAAAAAAAAAAAAGTAGGTATGGGTTCAGTTTTTATGAGATGTAGTCTTATAGTAAGGGCTCCCATTCTTAAAAATACAAAGCTTCTTTACACAACTTAACAAAAACAAAATAAAGAAGCCAATCAAAAAGTGGACAATGAGCTAAAAAGACATTTCTCCAAAGAAGAAATGCAGATACAGGCACATGAAAAAATGCTCATATCCCTTATATACCACAATGAGATATCATCTCATACCAGTAAAATGGCCCACATTAAGAAGAAAACTAACAACAAATGCTGGCAAGGATATAGAGAAAAAGGAATTCTCCTACATTGCTCGTAAGAATGCAAACTGGTCCAACCACTATGAAAAGCTGTGTGGAGGACACTCAAATTACTAAATTGAACTACCATATGACCCAGCAATTCCACTCCTAGGAATCTACTCAAAGGACACAAAATCATTCATTCAAAAGAAAACCTGCACTCCTATGTTCATCACAACACTATTTACAATAGCTAAATATGGAAACAAACTAAATGCCCCCCACAGGTGACTGTATCAAGAAGGTGTGGTATATATACACAATGAAATATTACTCAGCCATACCAGATCTTACCTAATAATTGCCTAATAAATGTGCCTCATGGCTTCTAGGCCCCTGTATAACCTGAAACATTAATCCACCTTCCTTGTCCATTCAGGCTAGTTTCTTTACCCTTTGTCCACCTTAAATTTTTCATGATATCATGGTATCCTATTGTAGCTTGTAAAATGTCCTGAAGTTGCCTGTGTATGTGTCTGTCTGCAACTGTAAATTCCTTGAAGGCACAGACCTTAGGTAATGTTTATCATTGTGTCCCTGGACCCTGGAACATAAGTGGTAGGAGATACACATTTGTTGAATGAATGACAGTTATTATTTTGAAGGCAACAATTTATTTGAGTGGATAGTTTTGAGGGGAAAACTCACTATTTTATAGATATAATTCATGTTGTCTTGACATTTGTGTTTCCTAGTAAACTGTCATCCAATTTGATGACCCTACCACTAGTATTTTTGTCCCATGTTAAATTGATGAAAACATTATCATAGTCTAAACAAGAAGTTTATAAATCAAAATATTCATTTAAAAGTGGAAATGCTCTCTAGAAAACCTGGTAATTAAATAATAACATGAAGAAAATGTTAGCAGTGATTCTCTATAGAAATGGGAACCTCATTGTATTCTCATTTTATACACTGTAAGTAGCTCTTTCTCAAGAGAACTTTTTCTGGAGAACATCCAAAATAAACATTACAACTGTCAGGGCCTCCTTGGTGGCCCAAGGGGTTAAATCACTGCACTATGAAGCTGTCCAAAGCCACTGCAACAGGAGTGCAACCCCAGGCCAGCGAGGTGATCCACATGACACTCCCCTCAGCAGTGTATTTCAGTACATCTGCCTGTTCTGCTCCCCACTCTGTCTCTGGGGCATCCTCTCACACCCTTCCCTCCCTGTACCTCTGGCCTCTGCCCCAGCTCTTGTATACATACATAAATAAATCTTTTTAAAAATTACAACTATCTTTGCAATGTTGATGATAATAGCAATTTACATTATTAAACATGTACTAGGTGCCAGGCTTTTAAATTAATTTTCTCATTCAGTTCTTACTATGGTACTATCATTGTCTCCACTTAAAAATGAAGAATGTTTAAGGTAAGTTAAATGACTTCCAAATGCACTGACTTAATAACTGATGAAATCAAGATTAAAGCCCAGGTAGTCTGACACCAGCACTTAGACTCTTTTCTGACTTCTGGAAAATAAAACCTCACATTAAGGAATTTAAATCCAGATGAACTCCTATTCTACATATTACAAACCATTTCTAGCTGTGGGGTAGAATATGGTCTGAAATTGGTCCTTCTGGGTCTCCATTCATTGGGTTTTGACCTTAAAGTGTCAGAAGTTACATTTCTGTATTGTTTTTTATTGCTGCATAAAAATTTAGCCCCAAACCTGGCCACCTGAAACAACCACCATCTCCCTGCTTCTGAGTCTTAAGAATTTAGGGGCTCCTTAGCCAGGTGGTTCTGGCTCGGTGTTTCTTAGGAGGTTGTCTTCAAGCTGTTGTAGTGCAGGCTTCGGTCATAGCAAGGTTCAAATTCCAAGCTCACTCGTGGGTGTTGACAGCTTTCATTCCTTGCAAGATGTTGGATTGGGGTCCCAGTTTCTCCCTGGCTGTCGACGGAATGCCTCCGACATCAAGAGAGGGCAGCTTACATCATGGAAGCTGGCTTTATTTAGAGGAATGGATCTAAGAGAGCACGAAATGGATGATTCAAAAGGAGAGCACAGTCTTTGACAGCCTAACTTGGAAGTGAGATGCCGCCACTTCTGCTGTATTCTGTTATGAGGAATGAGTGACAAAGGCTTGTGCCCTCAATGCATTACACAAAGGCGTGAGTACCAGGAGATGGGGGGTCACTGGGAGCTGCTCTGGAGGCCGTCTGCCGCACGTGCTTGAAAGCGCCATGAAGATGTGTCTTGATTTCCTTCTTGAGTTCCAGGTTTCCATGTGTTCGAGTTGACTTTTTCTCTTTATTCAAATGAAAAGAAACTAACCTATTAGACTCAAATGAAACGTCTCAGCTTACAAAATAAACCCGTTTCACTAGAAGTCAAATCGAGAAGATGTATACAATTAAAATACTTTAAAATTCACAATTTCGGCCCTCCCTGGTGGCGCAGCGGATTAAAACACAGCACTAGGAAGCTTAAGCCACTTCCGCATGAGTTCAATCCCCGCCTGCCCCGGAGGTGACCATATGGCATGGCAGACCTCTCCTGACACGTCCACTGCTCCCCTCAGCATTGTACTTTGTAGATCTGCCTGCTCTGCTCCCTGCTCTGTCTCTGGTGAATCCCCTCACCCTCCGCATCTCTGGCCTGTACCCCAGTTCTGTATGAATGAATAAATAAATCTTTAAAAAAAAATTCACAATTACATCAAACTACTAATAAATTTATGAGCAAATCATACATGCTCTCCTAATACAGTTCAAATGTAGGGCTGAGTTAATGGGTTACAAATAATAGCCCACACAAGAGCAAAGTGCTCTTAGAAATACTATAGCGTGTAGTTCTTGAATACAGTTTGTGCGCGTTATATCCCCTTAATGGCACCCCTTTATTTCTGAAATCATCAGGGTGATTTCAGGTGTCATGCCAGAGACTCCTCAGAGCAAGATGAGGAACACATATTTAAGATCAATCAGAGCAACCGTGTGTTACTACCCTAATACAAGTAATAATTTTTTGAGTCTTTTAAATCAGTGGTGTTAAGGGTAAGTAAATGCGTAGATACTTTAGAGCTGGTGGTTAAAATGCAACAGTGATTTTCCAAATTTTAAATCAACTTGGAATGGTAAAATTTTCATGCTTGGAAACTTAGTCGGCCTCTACATCGTTTAAATTCATACTGTAAAATGCTATTATCAGAATAAGTAATCATTTGTTCTGCAATGGCACTTCTCAAAAACCTTAAATTCTGATCTGAAATAGCATGACTCTTATTTACAAAGTTGACTGTATCGTCTGATGGGGGCTAGAAAATGTTTGCCCTGCAATTATTATAAGATGAAAATTATATATATGCTTCTGAATTGTCGCCAACTGAACAGTGATTTTTAATCACTCACTGACATACAGGTCTGATCTGTGAATATTAAAATTAAAAATTTAATTCCTATTGCTTAAAATTTATCTTATATATTAACATAATTTTTTTTCCCAATAGTGAGACTCTTAGCAGTATTATAAAGATTAGGTAGTATTTGTAATTTCAGGTTAGCATCTACAACGCAATCACCTTTCAAGCTTGACCGATGTTCTCTAGAGATCAAGCCTGAACTAAGACTTTTGAAGGCTAAAAGTAGAAATTTGCTTTTTGTTTTTTTGTTTTTTTTTTAAAGATTTATTTATTTATTCATACAAAACTGGGGTATAGGCCAGAGATGCAGAGGGTGAGAGAGCCCACCAGAGATAGAGTGGGGAGCAGAACAGGCAGATCGACGAAGTACATTGCGGAGGGGAGCAGCGGGCGGGTCAGGAGAGGTCTGCCTTCCCATGTAGATCACCTCCGGGACAGGCTGGGATCGAACTATTGCGGAAGTGGTTTAAGCTTCTTAGTGCTGTGCCTTAACCCGCTGCGCCACCAGGGAGGGCCAGCTTTTTGTTTTTAATGATAATATAAATTTACACTCAGTCTATTAAGGAAAGAAAATATTCCCTTTCTTTTGTCACTTAATCAGAGGTCCATCTTATATAAAAATCTATGAATTATAATTATATTTTGAAAAACAGAAAGAATTAAACAAAGATTTAAACAAATGAATTAAACATATAAGTGTTAGAGTAAAAGCAATTAAAACATTGACAGTTTTTAATAGCCAGTAGAATAATTTATATCTTCTGAATTCTGAGTTTGTGGTTACTCTTACTGTGATTATAAATATATTTTCACCTTTGCATACTCCCATAAAATGGTTGATAAATATATCTAAATGTAAATTAGATCCTACAACACTGTGTTTTCATACTTCAGATAATAAACCTTCTAGGATACTAGAAGAATTTTTTCAGAAGTGCTTATTAATCAATATTATTGCATCATTACATCACTCTAAATGACTGGTCTCCTGTAATACTTATCAGCATAGCACTGAGAGAAACATCTTTTACTAAGACTGCACTATAGCAATTCACAGAGTCTTCTAATCATTTCCACTTAATTTTAATTTTTTCCCAAAACTTGAGGGTACATTATTATTCAATATAATATACTGACAATGAAATCTGGAATTTGAAAAAAGCTGCATTTCAAATTAAAGTGGATTGTAGAGCTTTTCTAAATAACATAAAATTAAAATATTCTTAAATTGCTTCCAACTTTTAATAAGTGAATTTTCAAGAGTGAATTATTAATGTGAGTTTTTGTTTTCACTGCCAAAAGAACATTCCTCCAGAAATCACTTTAAAATGGAGTGATATTAATATTGATGGATGTGTATTCAGTTCACTTCAAAGTGATACAAAAAATAAAATTAGATGCATAGCTAGACACACTATATATTTAGTGTATATATATATATATTCCAAAATAATAAGAAAGAAATTAGATTGCATTCAAGTCAAAGTCAAAAAGTATAATTCTATATCCAATCAATCCATGCCAGTAAGTATTTATGGAATATCTATTATGTCTCCAGCCCTGAACTACCTTGTCATTGGTGACTATATAAACTAACCATAATTAAAGAGCTCATAATTTATTGAGACACAAGTTTTAAACAGCAGAGAGAATTTTAAATGGAATTAAATTAAAAGAAAAATTGCTCATTAAAAATGCTATAGAAGTCAGAGTGCAATGTCATCGCAGAGATGCAGATAAAATTCTACAAGCAGCCACAGGAGGGAGGGTGACGTCTTCCTTCAGCTCCATGAATCATCAACCAAGTTTCATGGAAGAGGAGACGTTTTTCATAAATCTCAAAATGAGTATGTTGTCAGGAGGAAAGCCAAGGAAGTCTCCGAAAGGCATAATTTATTCTAGGTTGTCTTGTATCTGCTAAAAATTCATAGTTACTATAGAAAAGGAAGAAATGGGGAATGGATTTCAGGCCAATAGCAATCTCTACCACACCTGGTTTGTTCAGAGGCGGTAGCAGGAAGATGCCATCTGGTTAGTATGCAGAAAACATGTATGTCCTGCTGTCCAAACTGGTTTGGGATAGTCCCTTAACAGGAAAGTTCTGGCTAATGAAATAAGAATTGCTTTAAGAGAATATATCTTGTGGGTTTACCCCAACCATTTCCATTCTTGGCTTTGCCCTTTGGTCTTCCAATCTTCTTTTTCATATTTAATTATGAATTCAAACACACTCCTTTCCTCATTCTTTAGTTGTCATTATAATCTTGTTGCCTAGAAATTAAAATTCAACTTCAAGGTTGGCCATACTTTTGCTTCAAAACTTCTATATCCAGCTACAGGGTTGACATACTTAATCTCCTTTATGTGACAAGTAATGAACTCAACTAGCTGGAAAATTTCAACACAATGAGAACAGACAACTCTTAGAATATAATTCACAGCCATTTCCTTTGATTCAAATTATTCCTGCAATAAAGACTTTTCATGCCCCCAAATATCAGTTCATCCCCACTAAAAACAACTGTATTCATTTAGCAAAACATTAAATATATAGTTGATTGGGTGGGATTTAACTTGCATACTCGCAAGCAAAATTTTTGTTGCTGTTAAAAAACAAAACACTTGACTTTCCATTACAGGCTACAAAGACTCCCCCAAAAGTCAATTCCTTTTGCAACTAGTTATCTAAATGCTTAATAATCAAACACAAGACTAAATGGTCTGCTATTTGTTTGTAAAGAGCAACAATGGTATTTCACACACTTTTGTCAATTTTTGGTAAACATAATATTGTTTGGGGAGCTGTAACAAAAACAAGAGCTTGTGCCTCTTCCAAATAACAGCAGTGATTTTTTCAGTTTTTCCTCCTGATTCTCCTCGCAGTCACTTAAATTGCTTTCTTCTGTTTTCTGTAGCTCTGCATCTCAGGGCATCCCAGCACCCAGTCCTTGATCCTGTCTCTGCTGGGTTGGTGTCAAGCAACCTCTAGGTTATAAGAACTACCTCTGTGTTAGCAACTCCCAGATAAACATCTCCACCTCTGACTTCTTCCCTGGAACTCAGTCTTACATAGCTGTCTACCTACATGTCTACATGTCCATTAAGCAGCTAAAACTTAAATATATCATCCATTTTCAATAAAAACTATTCATGCCATTGTCAACCCATCTCAGCATATGGCAATTCTCTTTCTAAATCACTCCATTCAAAAGCCTTGGTGTCATTCTTGACATCTTATATCAACATCTAATCTGTGAGGAAAGCCTACTGATTCTACCTTCATCATCCACCTAGACTTGCCACCTCTCACTGCCTCTGTCCCAATGCATGTTGCCATCATTCTCCCCTGTTATCATAACAGTTTCCTTATTAGTTTCCCTGCTTCAACTTTATGCCTCATCTCCTATACTGTAGATGTCTTTTGAACATAGCAGCCCAGATGACCCTTTTGAAGTTTCCTCTTCTGCTTAAAACCCTCCCAGGTATTCCCATATCAGACAGAGTCAAAGTCCTTGCAATCACCTTAAATGCCCTGTATGATCTACACTGTTTTCCACCTTCGCTCTTGCCACACTCCTTCCTTACTATTTCTCCAACATGCCTCAAGATCTCTGCATAAGGCCCTCCTGGTGGCTCAACGAGTTAAAGCTCAGCACTATGAAGCAATCTGCAGCCACTACAGTAGGAGTTTGATCTCTGGCCAGGGAGGTGACACACATGGCATGGCAGATTTCTCCTGACCCACATGCTGCTCCCCTCAGAAGTGTATTTCAGTCAGTTTGCCTGTTCTGCAGTCAGTTTGCCTATCTCTGGTGAATCCTCTCACCCCTCTGCATCTCTGGCCTGTACACCAGTTCTTGTATGCATAAATAAATAAATACTTTTTTAAATCTCTGTGTACTCTTTTTTTGAGATCTTTGTAATTGTATGTCCTTCATCACAAGTGATATTTCTCCAGATAGCCTCATGCCATCTTCAGGTCTTGGACAAAAAGTCATCTCAGTGAATTTCAACTGGAATAATCTATGTAGAATTACAGCTCCACTTTCTCCAACACTTTCTGTTTCTCCTTTCTTCTTTACTTTTCTCCAAAGCACTTTTTAGCTATTGATGTACATTTTATTTATTTATTGTCTGCGTCCCTTTTCTGGAAGGTAAATCCCACGAAGGCAAGGCATTTTGAAGGCTTTGTTCAGCTAGAATAATGCCTAACACATAAAAGGTACACAATAGATATGCCAAATCAATAAATAAGTATCAATAAGTAGGGATATTTGCTAGCAGCCATGCAAAAGTATAATTAACAGATTTAATTTGTGCAGAGTAGAATCCTCAAGCGAGTAACCATGCATTTTCCCTCTTATGATTCCTGTATCTGACACAGGTCTGTCTTATTATAAGCATCCAACAAATATTTCTTGAATTTAATTTAATATTTATTGAAGAGCATAAGCTGAAAATAGATTGCATGTGTTGAAATCCCAGCTCTTCTAATTACTAGCCATGTAAACTTGGGAGAAGGTTAACTTTTCTTAACTTCTCTATATGTATCTTTCACTGTATTATTCCTATAAGATAGAAATATTAAATAATTATAATATTAAGTGGATTAAATATAATAATAATTAAGAAGATTAAATGAATAAATATATTTAAAGGGGCCCTCCATCGTGGCACAAGGGTTCAAGTGCAGCTTTATGTAGCTGTCAACAGCTGCTGCAACATGCATTTGACCCCCCACGAGGAACCTGACCCACATAGTGCAACAGACCTCTCCTGACCCACCTGCTCCTCCTCTCAGCAGTGTATTTCTGTAGATACACCTGTTTTTCTCCCTGTTCTGTCTCTGGTGAATCCTCTTACCCTCAGACCTAGAACCCAGTGCTTGTATGCATAAATAAATAAACCTTAAAAATATGTAAGTATATTTAAAGCATAGTGGTTAGGTAATATTGATGATTATAGGGTGATGATAGTCCTAAGAAACTCATAATGAAATGAGAATATTTTGAATAAGATTAAAAATCAGCTAAACTTTTCAATGTGAAAAAGTTACATGAATATGATCAAATAAGCCAGTTTTAGCATGTCACCCCCACATATGAAAATCCCTGAATGACTACTACTACTGCCTCCATAATAAAATCTAAACATCTAATCTAGCATTTGAGATATTCTACAATTTATATCCATTTTAACTTAAAATAACAATGTAAGGAATTTTCTGGAAATATAGGGTGATGATTTTTTTTTTTAGATATAAACAGTGCCTCCTATTTTTATAGCATTGTTTGATTTTCAGAGAACTTTTCTGTATCTGACTTGCTTAAAACTGTGACCACATTAGAGAGAAAGTAGGGCAGGAATTATTTTGATTTAACAGGTAAGAGAAGTGAGAATTAAAGAGAATAAGTGATTTATTTAAGGTCTCATGGTTAGCAACTGGACCAGAAAACTTTCTTCTGATACTAAATTCAAAATTGCTTTTATCAAAATCATCTAGCAATAAACAATTAATTTAATGAGTGGATTGATATATAAATGCACTCATACATGTTTGTATATATATTATGATATATATGTTTATACATATTTGTTTGCTCTAACATCAGATATGTCATAGAGAAAAGTTAATTTGCATCATTTAGCAGAAAATAAACTAACTCTCAAATCTTACCCTGATACTGTGTCAGGACTTTTTTTTTTTCCAAACAAAAAAGCAACTGTAAAGGGCCCATAGCTTCTATCAATATTCATATTAGTAAATATGATTTTTCTAATGAAAAGACATCTTACTCACATTTCAGGAATTTTGCTTGGATTCCATGGCTTGAGTAATTTCCTTTTAAATGAGAGTATAAATCATATTATCTTATAAAATCTTGTATTTCCCTTTTAATACAGGATTCTAGTTCTTCTTCTGTATTTGAAGTGTCAGACAGATTTGATTTACAATTGTCTTACATAGGAGTTTAAAACCTTAGGCCTTAACATTCTACCACATTTCTCTGTATTCTAAAAATTTCTCTGTGTATCAAAATGTAGGAAATAGCATGTTATTTGTATTTCAGCTCCTTATGTTTGAAAATAGTCATATTTCTCACTGAGCTAAGTACAATGTACAATATCCTTGGGAAATTTTGACAGATACTATGTAGAAAAATTTTATCCTTTTTAATTCAACCATACTACATAGTAATTTCCCCACTACTACTCCTAGAAACATCTAGAAAACTTGTTTTTCTAAATCTGATGAGGCATCGAAAGCAAAATCTTTGAAAAAAGGAAAAATGAAATTTACCCTTTTTCTCTGTGAGTAATACAAGCACAGTATTTTGTGGTTCAGTTTTCTGCTGTGGTTGATCTTACAAGTTGGGTGAAGGTGTTTCCTTTAGTTGACTACAGCCTTCTGGATACCTCTATTATAATCACTGATCCCCAATGTGGCTGCTCCACTGAAACTAACCTGCAGGTTTTTAAATAATGAAAACTAGAAAGCTCAGTTCCTCTATCACTCCTCCTCAACTTTCCACTATTGTTTCCCATACTTCACCTGTCAAGAACATATGATTTAAAAAAGTGGGGCCTCATGAAGGGAGGCAGCCAGTACCCAAGTTTAGTGGACACCATGTCTAGACATTGGGCAGACACTGAATTTACATTTTTGTATGGGCTGCTGGAGTAAACTGCTATTCTCTGGCACCTAAACACCAGGGCGGGAATCCAAACTTGGGAGTGGGCAGTGAGCCATACCAGCAGATGGGCATAGGGACAATGGCCAGGGGACTATGTCTGTGCATCGAATGTAGGTGTTGGGAACAGGAATTCCAACTGAGAAGATCAAAATGACTGTCTGTCTTAAACTTATGGTTAAGAGTTTATTCATTCATGCTTTGTTTAATACAAATGGACTGGAATTCATGAAACTGACACATTTTGATAAAACTTACCATATTTTTTTATAAAGTATAATATATATATAGTGTGTGTGTGTATATGTGTGTGTATATGTATGTGTATGTGTAACTAAGTCACACTGTGTGGTCAAAAGGTTTCACCTTCTCTAGAAAGTTTCATGAATATTAATGTTCCCTTAAAGAAACATATAATTGGACACTTTCATAGAATTAACTAAGTGGCTGCTCATGTGTTATTGAACTCTTTACATGAATTCAATTGTTATTTCATGCCATGTCTAGTTCTTAAAGAAATCTGTCTTAACAGATCAATGAAATACAGTTGCTAATTAATCATCTGTTAAATTCCAAAAATGTTTGAGATCTATCCTTTTTCAATTTTTTTATAGATTTATTTATTTATGCATACAGAGCTGGGGTACAGGCCAGAGGTGCAGGTGTGGTGAGAGGATTCACCAGAGACAGAGTGGGGAGCAGAACAAGCAGGTCAACTGAAATACACTGCTGAGGGGAGCAGGGGGTGGTCAGGAGAGGTCTGCTGCGCCATGTGGAGAGGTCTGCTCCTGGATGGGGGTGGAACTCGCACTAAAGTGGTTTTAGCTTCTTAGTGCTGTGTTCAACCCACTGTCCCACCAGGGTGGGCCCCCATTGTTCATTTTTGAACTGTGTTTGTTTTCTCTCCTCAGTTGTAGTCCCATAGTAATTTCACAAGTTCCAATGCTAAAATTATATGGTTCCATTTATGGTTTCCATAAATATGGAAGAGAGCTTCAGAATTCCTTAAGATTGCAACTAGCGTAAATGTGTATTTCATGAACTTCTATCAGCTGAATAGACCAGTGAAGAATGTAACAGATCTACTCATGAAAATATGGCCTACCACGGTCTGGATCCATACTTGCTTGTATGTTCAATGTAGGTTAAAAAAAAAAAACAAAAAAAAGGAGAAACAGTGGGGAACTGTTCCCTTCTAGATGCCATTTTATCAGCAGCAACTATCAGACTTCTCGCAATGGAGATTGGTCATAACCATCTTTCGAAATTTGTATAAATTTCAAATAACTTCTTTCATTCAATATTAGGTTTATGAGGTTCATCCATGATGTAGTTTTAGATATTCATTCCCATTGCTCTATGGCAATGTATTAATATATTCTGTTATTGACAATCATTTGAATAGTTTCCAGATTTAGGCTATTACAAAAACATTTCTAATGACTATTTGAGACATATCTTTTAGGGCCTTCCCTGGTGGCACAGCAGGTTGAAGCACACTGAAAAGCTGAAGCCACTTCAACATGAGTTCGATCCCTGCCCAGGAGGTGACCCACATGGTGTGGCAGACCTCTCCTGACCCACCCACTGCTCCTCTCAGCAGTGTGCTTTGTCAGTCAGCTTGTTCTGCTCCCCATTCTGTCTCTAGCGACATGTCTTTTAAAGAACAAATGTGTGCAGTTCATTGACATACATACTGAAGAAACATATTTGTTGGGCAATAAGGTGTATATATGGTTCAGCTCTAGTAGATACAGCCCATTTTCTCAAATTATTGTTCCCAATGTTCACGTCCACCACCAGTTTATGAGCGTTCCTGTTGCTCCACATCCCTGCCAACATCTTTCTTTCAGTTTTGTTCCTCTGGTGACTAACCCAATGGATTGCAGGGATTAAACTTTTTTTTTTTCCCTAAGAGATGAAAGCTACATAATAGAAAATTAGACTTTTAAAAGTGAACAATTCAGGGGGCCTCCCTCTCTTGTGGCACAGAGGTTAAATTCTCAGTGCTAGTGTATTTCAGTAGATTTGCCTGTTCTGCTCCCCACTCTGTCTCTGGTGAATCCTTTTCCTCCGTCCCCACCCCCACACCTCTGGCCTACACCCCAGTGTGTGTGTGTGTGTGTGTGTGTGTGTGTGTGTGTATGGGCATATGGTAATTCAGTATTAACTTATTGGGGAACTGTCAAACTGTTTACATAGTACCTGAACCATTTTAGTGCCTCACAATGTACCAAGGTCCCAACTTCTCCAAATCTTCACCAGAAAAATAATATTTTATTTCTGAGATTTTTAAAAGAATCATTATTATAGCCATATCCATTCTAGTAGCTTTGAAGTGATATTTCATTGTGATTTTGATTTACATATTCCTAACAACTAATGATGTTTAACATCTTTTAGTGTGTGACTTGTCCATTTGCTAATTTTCTCTAGAGAAAAATAGTCAAGCCTTTTGCTTGACTATTTGGATTTTTTTGTTGTTGCGTGATGAATGCTCTTTATATATTCTAGATACTATATACTTATCAGATACTAGATTTTTAAATATTTTCTCCCATTCTATAGTATATATTTCAATTTTTGTCATAATGTTCTTGATTTAAAATGTACTTATTTATTTTAAGATTTATTTATTTATGCATACAGAACTGGGGTACAGGCCAGAGGTGCAGGGGTGGTGAGAGGATTCACCAGAGACAGAGTGGGGAGCAGAACAGGCAGATAGATGAAGCACACTGCTGAAGGGAGCAGCGGGCAGGTCAGGAGAGGTCTGCCGCACTGTGTGGATCACCTCAGGGGCAGGAGGGGATAGAACTCATGTAGAAGTAGCTTTAGCTTCTTAGTGCTGTGTTTTAACCAGCTGCGCCACCAGGGAGGGCTGATTTAAGATTTTTTAAAAAGATTTATTTATTTGTGCATACAGAACTGTGGTACAGGTCAAAGGTGCAGGGGTGGTGAGAGGATTCACCAGAGACAGTGGGGAGCAGAACAGGCAGATTAAAGAAACACACTGCAGCAGGTGGGACAGGAGAGGCCTGCTGCACTATGTGGGTCACCTCCGTGGGTCACTTCTCAAGGAAAGTAAAATGCATCTCCATTGATACAGAAAATGTATTTGACAAGATATCTTTCATGAGCCCCTGGCAGGGGTTGAACTCATGCTAAAGCACCAGGGAGGGCCCAATTTAAAATTTTTTAAAAATTTCTCTGTTGGGTTGTTTATTGTTGATGTATAGAAATACAACTTGTTTCCGTGTGTGTGTTGACCTTGCACTTTGCAACTTTGTTGCTTTGTTTATTAGCTCCAATGGTTTTTTTTTTTCCTTTTGGATAGAGTACTTGAGATTTTCTAAATATAGGATCATGTCATTTGAAAGTATAATTTTATTTATTCCTTTCCAATTTGGAACATTTTATTTCTTTTTCTTGCCTTTGAGGTAGGGAGGACTTCCAGCACACTATTGAGCAGTAGTTGTTGAAACAGGCAATCATATCTTGTTACTGATCTTAGGGGGAATGTCCATTCTTTCACCATTGAGTTTGATGTTAGCAGCAGAATGTTCACAAATAGCCTTTAATTTTGAGAAAAGTCCTTTCTAGCTTTATTATCATTATTATTTATTGTGAAAGATACCTTGTCAAATACATTTTCTGTATCAATAGAGATGTATTTTACCACACCCAGTATATATACCAATGTTTTATATTGCACTATTAATTTTCTTATGTGAATCACTCTTGCATCCCTGGGACAAATCTCACACTATCATCTTACATATCCTTTTAATATGCTGGTTGATTTGATTTGATAGTATATTGTGGATTTTTGGAACTGTATTTATAAGGAATTTTGATCTGTAGTTTTCTTTCCTTTGTGGTATCTTCATCTGGCTTTAGTGTCAGAGTTCTATTGACTTTATAATAGAAACTAGCTTGTCTTTTTTTCCTTTTCTATTTCTCAAAAAGTTTGAAGATACTTGTTGTTAATTCTTTTTTTAAATGTTTGGTAGAAACAAAGTGGTTTTCATTTACATTTTCCTTTTTTCTAAAGATGTTGAACATCTTCAAAGGTTTTTTGGCCATTTTCTCATTGTCTTTTGTGAAAATCTGTTCGTGTTTTTTGTCTTTTTTCCAAAGAGGATTCTTTCCTTTTCTTTATTTGTAAAAACGTTTATGTATACTTGATGAATTCTTTGTCAGATATATGTTTTGTTGTATCTTTTTGTACTCTATAGTTTGCCTTTTTAATCTCTTCAGGACATATTTTGATGAACAGTTCTTAATTTTAATAAAGTACTATCTTTCAGTTTTTTCTTGTGTGGTTAACCTTATTTCTGTTATGTGTAAGCTGACTTCGCCAATGTTATGAATATAATTCTCCTGTGCTTTCTTCTAAAGCTCTCTATATTTAACCTTTCAAATGCAAACTAGCAGCGAATTATTTTTGTGTAAGAGGTGAGGCAAAGGTTAAGATTTTTCTCCATATAAAAATAAATGATTAAGTCAGCACCGATCCTTTTTGGACTACCGGGCAGTGTTATCTTTGTCCTAAATGTATGGGGCTTTCATGGATTCTCTATTCTGTTCTGTTGTGGTTTGTCTATACAAGAGCGCCATGTTTATAATAGAAGTACTAATATCTTAGAGTGAAGTCCTTCAATCTTGTTCTTTAAGATTGCTTTGAGTGTTCTTCACCTTTCATAGTTTCATATTTATTTTAGAATACATTCTCAGTTTCTACAATGGAAAAAAAATGATCAGGATGTTGTTGCAGAGGGTTTTAAAAAGCTGGAAAAAGTAAAGGACACATGTAGAATTTGGAGGTGAGATCAGAAGAAACACTGTTTATGTAGTGACTGATTTGGGCCATGCCCTCTTTGAGGCATGGTAGTGGTTAGAGATACAGTGGTAAACAAGACACAGTCCCTGTACTCAAGGAACAGTCTAGATAGACTCTGAATTCCACACTGAGACTCTCCATAAAATTGATGCTCTCAGTGTGTTGCTTTTTAATCATGACAATTTTATCATGGGTGAGATTAAATACCTGCTGAGACATTTTATGATCATTCATAAATGTCTTCCTGATGAAACTGGATGCTTTCCAAATCCTCATGAGGTTTCACTTAGAGGTTCAGTGTTTACTGAGTTCTGATTACGTGCCACTGAGCACTTCACAAATTATTTTATTTTATTCTTATTGCAACATCACACATCTCATCAGAGTGAAGGCAATATTATTCAAATTTTTACTATGGTTTAAATAAGTTGAGTAATATGCCTATATTATACAACAAGAACATGATGGATCTAGGGTTAGAAGCCATTTCTCTACAAATCAAAAATGAAAATGTTATAAAATGGTTTATCCCTATGATTTAAATTATTCCAACAGATCTGTGCATGTGCAATGTCAAATCAGAAGACCCCTGGTATGAATGGAATATTGCACATATACCTAACATAAACTGACACATACATAGCAGCTGTTGGTGTTTCTGCAGTGCTCCATGGGGAGGAAGGGACAACAAAGATAGCTAGAGTGATCGGAAAGACAGATTATTTATCTGCCCAGATTGGTGCTGAATGGAATAAAAGCCTTTCTTGTATCAAAGAATGGGATTTGGGTATTATATTGCACAATTAGCTTTGGTCACCAGGCATGAAGTATAACTTTATACAAGGCATTGAGAAACCCAAAGCCTATTTCCAAGAAACATGAAAGGCATAAAGAATTCAAGACTAAAGGGTAGTGTAGGTGCTTCTATATATGTAGTCATAAATACATGTTAGAGGTAAATACATTATACATATAAAACTCACCACATTTATATATAACTATATATAGTTGCATATAGGTATAACTGAGCATCCTATAGTTCATTTCACTTAACAACCGTCTACCTGAATCTCCATTCCTTCTGAAGGACCCTGACCTCATTAGTCAGGAATATCTTCTATTTCTAACATTAATACTTCTAATACTATTTCTAATATAATATTTCATAGCACCTCAATTCCCACCTAAGATGAAATATGAACTTGACTTCTAAAATGGCTACCTCTCCATCAAATCTTTTGTTCTACACTATTGGCACTTATCTCTTCAGATTGATGTGGCTTCATTCTAGAATGCACTTTCAGTGTTTACTTACTTATCTACACATCACTAAAATCTAAACCTGTGAAATATTTAGAAGAAAACATGGGTGAAAGTTTTTGTATCCTTGGCTCAGGAATGGTTTCTTAGATAAAATACCAAAAGCACAGTCCATCACACACACACACACACACACACACACACACACACACACACAAAGGTCTTAACCAAATTTAAAGTCTCTGACCTTTGAAAGATACTTATAAAAAAATAAATAAAAAAGCCACAAAATATCCATAGATATCTGATTAGGGATACATATATCCAGAATATATAAAGAACCCTCAAAACTCAGTAATAAGAAGACAATCCCATAAAAAAAGGGCAAAAATAGGGGTCTTCCTGGTGGTGTAAGGGGTAAAGTTTCAGCACTATGAAGCTATCCTCAGCCACTGTAGCACAAGTTTGATCCCCAACCAGGGAGGTGACCCTCACAGCAAGGCAGACCTCTCTATCTCACCCGCTGCTCCCCTCAGCAGTGTGTTTCAGTCACTCTATCTGTTCTGCTCCCCACTCTGGTTCTAGTGAATTCTCTCACCATCCCCCCTCACCCCGCACCTCCCCCAATTCTGGTCTACCACGGCTCTTGTGTGCATAAATAAATAAATAAATAAAATAAAACTTTTTTTAAAAATGGTCAAAAATATTTGAATCATACTTCACTATTAAATATACATGAATGGTAAATAGGCACATGAAAAGATGCTATTATTAGTTATTTGGGAACTGCCAATTAAAATAACAATGGTATGCCACCACATATCTGTTAAAACATCTAAAATAAGTGACAATACAAGGAGGATGTGCTGTAACTGAGATTTTATAAAAGGCTAGAGGAAATGTAATATGTTACAACCACTTTTCGAAAATACTTTGGCAACTTTTTAGAAAGTTAAACATCTACATATCATACAACCCAGCAGTCCCACAATTGAACTTACCTCAATTTATTCAAGAGAAATTAAAGCATATGTCTATATAAAACCAGAATGCAAATCTTTATAGAAGCTTTATTCATAATCTCCAGAAACTGGAAACAATCTAAATATCAATCAACTGATGAAACAAGAGTGGTATATCAGTTGTTGCCCAGGGTCAAGGGTGTGGCAAGTATGTTTGCTAAGTGGAAGGAGAAATATTGTTGGGATCATAGCAATGCTCTATATCTTTAATATGGTGTGGCTTTATGACTGCATGCATTTATCAAAACTCATTGAATTGTTCAATATTTTTACAGTTTAAATTCCTGCATTACAACTGTGGAATACATTCCAGAGCATGAGACAGCAACGCCCTGAAACTACACCAGAGATATTCCAAAGGAAAATGCTAAGGCATCATGACTTTGCTCTTGAAGGCTTCTAAAGAGTTGCTGATCAAGGAAATTATCTAAGAAAACGTCAAAGGGAAGGAATGAATCGCTATGCATTCCTAAGAAAGAGGAGTTTACAGCTAGATTGATTATCATGAACATAACCTGAATTCTGAGATTACTAGGAAGCAAGAGACAGAGAGTCAAAAAATTATTGTCAGGAAAATATTTGAGGGTATCTTAAGACTGTTGCCATTACAAGATGTACTATAGGGTGTGTGAAAGTAAAGAAGTTCTTGTCAGTCCAGAAGATTTTCATTTAATTTTTCTAGCTAGGGGCTAGGGGCTTATGTGCTTGGTGTCCTCATATGGCTACATCATGTGGAAAAAAACTGTATATTTGGAAAAAAAAAACCCACCTATGCCAATATAAACAAAACCACAATTACAGGATCACATAATTGGTTATAATTACATGCATGAAACACATGCTAAAGTCAGGGTGTGAATGCTTTTCAAGTGCCACAGAAAAGAGATAGCATTATTATTTTCTGTTGTACAGTTGAGAAAAGTGGTACTTAGAGAAAAAAAATTGACAGTCATAGAATTAGAAGTCAGTGGGATAGGGATTTGAGCCCAATTTCCTCTGACTCATACTCCATACAGCATTCATCCATTCAACAAATACTCTTGACTTACCAGGTACTTGCCTCTGTATAAGTACTGCAAAGTATAAAAGCAAAGAAGTAATAATCAGAAAGGCTTATTTTTCGGCCCTCCCTGTTGACGCAGCGAGTTGGAACACCACACTGTGAAGCTAAGCTGAGCCAGTGGCTTCAGTGTGAGTTCAAGACCTGCCCTGGAGGTGACCCACATGGCACAGCAGGCCTCTCTTGCTCGCCGGCTGCTCCCCTCAGCAGTGTATTTCATTGATCTGCCTGTTCCGCTCCCCACTCTGTCTCTGGTGAATCCTCTCACCGCCCCTTCATCTCTGGCTGTACCCCATTTCTGTATGTATAAATAAATCTTTAAAAAAAAAAAGCTATTTGTCTACTTTTTTGAACAGAAAAGTCTTTTGATCTTTTTATTACTCAAAAACCTTCATTTTCCATTTAGCTTTCTGACTCTCCTTGTGCCCCCAACACTTTCACAACAATTTTCTTTTGCACCCTAAGAAAAACCTTCTTGATCCTGTTTAGAGCAGAGTTAGTGCATGGAGCCACCACCGGTTTGGTTGACATGACTTTTTCGTTTCAACCAGCTTCATAAAAACTTTAGGTATTACAGCACAAACTCCAAATTGGCCTGGACATAATGCATGCAGATTCTGGGGCTTTCCCAACCTTCCTGGAATAAAGGTAAGCCTATATATACCAAGGCTGGGGACAGCCTGGTTCTGCGAGAGGTGTACTGTGGGATAGCCTAGGATCCTATGTCAAACCATGGCGGACGCCCCTAGACAACGTCCTGGGAAGAGCAAACATAGAAGTTGAAGTCCCATGAACCCCAGTATACTTTAGCCAGGCATAATAGCATATTCACGTAAATTTACAGTGATCTTACAATGACGAAAACAAACTTTTGAAGCAGCCATCTTAAAGGGTAAAAAAAGAGTAACAGCTATTTTCATTCAAAAACATGGTGCAGATAACAAGTAGTATTACTTACTCCTCTATTATATTTAGCTGGAATGATTGTTTAAATTTTTGGATAATATAAGACTGCTTGAGATCCTGATGACATTTCTGTGGAAAGGTTTTTTTTTTTAAAGATTTGTTTATTTATGCATACAGATCTGGGGTAGAGGCCAGAGGTGCAGGGGCGGTGAGATGATTCACCAGAGACAGGGTGGGGAGCAGAACAGGGCTGACTGATGAAGTACACTGCTGAGGGGAGCAGCAGGCAAGACAGGAGAGGTCTGCTGTGCCATGTGGATCACCTCCAGGCCTGGTATCGAACTCACACTGAAGTGGCTGTGGCTGGCTTACAATGCTGCACTTTAACCCTCTGCACCACCAGAGAGGGCCAGGTTTTTGTTTTTCAACCATCGTAGGACTCATGTTAAATATATTCAAATCTATGTCTTTATACTATTCTCTAAAATTTTAATAAAATAAAAGTAAGTTAAGAGAAAAAGTTTAACACAAACACAGTATTAAATTTTTTTTAATCAACTTATGTCAATGACCATGTATTTAGGCTTATCTAAAATGTTAACTGTTACTTTATGACAAATGCACTCCTTCCCCATTACCTGACAGGATGTTTGCTTCCAAAATGACTACTTTCCTATAGCTACTCTTGATTTTAATATAACAGATTATCATTATGACTCAGCTTGAACATTAGTCATCATAGAATGTCATAGTTTCTATAGACACATATTGATCATTGTGAAACAGAATTAAGTTTTAAGAGAAAGAATAAAAGAAACAACAGAAAATGACATTTTAAATTATTAGTTTGGAAATTATTTTAGGTTTTGAAAATCACTTTACTCATAGATAAAGATATCTCATAACATCTATATTTTAGATTTTTACTTATGTCTACCTTCTTGCAAGAACAATGTAAAGCAACATACATAATTATAACATCTGTGACAGAAGATTACTTTTCTTTATTACAACTGATACAGTTTCAATACATTACTGACAGAGCTCTTTGTAAACAATGAATATTACCTATAGAAATTTATAAAAAGTCTATGTATCTCTAATACCATTGGTCGTATAAAATTATTCTTCATTTCAACTTGCAAATTTTTTTTAAACAAATTACTATAAGACAACAACAAAAGACTTCTTAAACCTCTGTCAATAATTCAACTGTATGTCGTTTGGGGCCTCATTTAAAGTGTCCTGTCACTTTTAAATTTTAAGAAAAACATGAAATTCAGTTCTTTTCTATTTCACTTACCAATATATTTCCATCTACATTATTATTATTTACCAGATTACCCATAATTTATTAGCCCATAACTTACAGCACAATGTTACACAAATGACAGTTTTGATTATCTGATTAATTTTGATTTAGAATACTATTTCTTTAGATGATCCAGGCCTATCTTCTTTAGCACACACAAAAAATTGATTTATTATCCAAATAGTAATTCAGTCCAAAATTTCTAATTATATGGATAAAACTATGTTAATACAATTCTCCCTTTCACTCTCTTGCTAGTCCTTATTTGCTTTATTGTTTAACATTCAAAGTATTTTATAAAACTTGTTTTCTGGGCCCCCCCTGGTTGTGCAAGGGGTTAAAGTGCAGCACTACTACTTGTTTTCTGGGCCCCCCCTGGTTGTGCAAGGGGTTAAAGCCAGCCCCTGCCTCTTCAGTGCAAGTTCAATCCCCAGCCCCAGAGGTGATCCCATGGCACAGCAGACATCTCCTGACACGCCCTCTGCTCCCCTCAGCAGTGTACTCTGTTAGTCTGCTTGTTCCCTGGTGAATCCTCTCTCTGCCCCTGCACCTCTGACTTGTACCCCAGTTCTATATGCATAAATAAATAAATCTTTTTTAAAAAATTGCTTCCCAACCTCTTCTCATAAAATTATGATTAAAAAGTTGACATAAAGAAATGTAATATTGAAAATAACATTGGGAAGAGTTAGGACAACTGTATGTTTCAACCTTAACAAAAACTTAGGGAGAAAAAATTGCATCTATGGGGGGAAAATGGAAAAGTCTTAACTGTTTCATAGGTGCTTATTTTCACAAGTCTATGAGATTACTTTCTGAACATTTCTCATTGTGTAAAAGTCAGTTACATATAAATTATTTTAAGATATTTTCTGAATAGTTCCATCTATGCAAAAACTACAAGTGAAAAAATTGAACACAATTCTACAAGTATTTTTCAAAAGTAATTTTAGAAAATTTTGTATAAAACTGCTGCAAGTCTATGGTTTATTTTAACAATGGAGATAAAATATGTATTTTCTTGAAAATAAAACTCAAAACAGCTATAAGTTCTTAAATTCTTAACCAATACTATTTAAAATACCATACATATTTCAAGAATACTGAAAGGATTACTTAGGCCTTTCTTTGCCAGGTAAACTATTTAAAAACATTTTGACTCAAATGTTTACTTCAAATGAATTAAAGACACATATGGTATAGTCCTTTTAGTGTTTATAATGTATTCAATTCTGGTCGCGCATTTTTATTTTGTAGACATGACTTCCATTATGAAGTAGCTCATTTGATAAGTGAATATGGTCATATCTCTCATTTTATAAGCAAGTGTTAGTTTATGAAATACTGTTTCCATTTTTCCTAAAATTACACTTTTTAAAACAAAATACATATTAATAATTGCATGTTACTTAAATTTTAAAATTTAATATGCAAAAGCATCCTCTCAAAATACAAACTTTAAAAAAATTGTTGGCATTAGACAATGATATCCTATAAATTAGGCCTATTTATTCCATTTTTTTTGCTGGAATTCAAGGACCTGATCAAAATTCTAATTTCTAAAGAATGAGAGAATAGTGTTTGATTGGTTATCCCAAAACAAAAGCCTAAAAAAGAAAAGACTCTGTTAGATACTCTCTGTTGCTTGTGTCCAGATCTAGGTCATTTTAAAACTGGTTAAGGTCTAGCCATGACAGATGATCTTCCATTCCATTTTGAGCATTGCTATGAGAGTCAGCTGAATTTAGTGTATCTAAAAGTTTCATTCTGTTTTGACTGTATTGGAGAAAATAAACAGTAAACAGTATTCCATATTTCTCCTTATAAAGGGAAATCATATCCTTCCTTCTCTCTCCTTCATTTCTTCCTTTTGCTCTTCCTCCCTCCAACACTCCTTCCCTCCCTCCCTCCCTTCCTGTGTCCCCCTTCCTATTTCCTTTTAAAAAATATTCAATCTCAGTCTTTTAAAACATATTAACAATTTAAAGGACACTGTATACAAATGGATAGATTAGGTATAGTCATTAAAGTAAACTTGTTTTCAGTGTATCCATGCTTCATTTTCATTCTCTTGTAGCTAACCTTGTTAGAGTTATATGGTCTTCTGGCTGATACAAAATCAATGCAGTAGGAAATCAAAGTGGTGATCTTTATAATTTATGTAGAGGGGTAAAATCAACGCTGTTGTTGCAGAGGAAACTGTGCTTATTATCTAAATTGCCTACTTGATAGAATTTATAGGATGGTTGGCCAACTCCTAATTTTCATATCACTCCCTGGGCAAAGTAGGTATAAATTATGTGATTTAAAGAATAAACTTACTTATTCTAATACAAAAGATAAGTAAATTGTAATCATTTAACTTGCTTGCTAATTTTAATGACAAATTATAAGTTTTTGTTGTTTTTTGTCTATGTAGAGACATTTTAGGACACAACTCAACCTGTTCTTTTCTCATTAAATATAGTACGCACTATAATTGCTTTCTTTGTTTCTAATTTCCTTACCTTTAAATTAATTACTCATTTCTTCCTAGCTAGACTTTTACAACTTTTGGCTGTAGGTCTCAAATATTCCCATATGGTACTAGTTGTATTGCTTCAAAGTACAAGATCATACTTTCTATGAGAAGCCCCAAAGAACAGACATGGTTTTTCTAGGATGCATAAAATCTTTTCAAAACTACAGACTGCTTAGACATAAAAACTGGATGCTTAAATTATCACTTATTTCTCATCTACATTTCTTTAATGTTAAGAGTTATAGCCTATTTGACAACATGTGTGATGACTCAATTTGAGATGACTGGACTCTGTGATGATGAATGTCCAAAACTATGACCTTTTAAATTCCAAGAGTCAATGTATGCCCTACCAATTGAAGATATTTAATAAATGGATGTAGATTGCTCTCCTTTATATAAATTTTCCAAACTTCACTGAAATTATTTTATCTACTCAAATGTCATGTATAACTCAGCAAAATAGTATTTCTAACTGCCCAGTTTAGTTAAATAACTGTAAAATAATAAATTCTACTTTTAAAAAATACTTACTTCAAAGCTTTAAGCCCACTGACCATGAAAGAATCAATATTAGGGAACAAGGAAAAAATGACTTATGTACAGGTAATTTTTAAAGAGTTTTAAACTTTCTTCTCTGTAGCAGGTGAGTGATCTTCCATGTGCAGCAATAAAATACACACCTGCTAGAATGCAGAGAATGTACAACAGCTAAAACTTCTTAATGCCTGATGGGCACTTACACATACTGACTTTTCTTCCCCCTCCCCATGGATGTTCAAATAACTCTTGTATGTAAAGGAATACAATCCTTCAGTTTTCTTTGAGCAAAAAGCAAAGTTATTAGAAAATATTTAATTCATAAAGCTTACAAGTGTGCCACAAGGCCTTAAGGAAGGCTGATCATATAGCTTCTAAAATTCTAGTCCATTTTAATTGTACTCATAGTGCAGAGACCAATATTAAATTGGTTTCTAAAAAACAGTAGCCAGCCAAAGGATACAATGTATTTTAAAACAGGAACATATTATTTAAAACGATGCTTTCAAATTCTTCAATAATTTCTAGCCTCTCAAAAACAAAAACAATTATGAGCATTTTCTACCTTAACATTTGTAGTTTAAAAGGAAAATATATTATTAACTTGAAGATATTTGAGTATCCATTCTGTTGTTTCAGATGCACATGCTTTTTCTTTCAAAGAGTTCCTTGAGGCTAAGCACAGTCTACTGACTTTGAGCATGCAGAATATTTTAAAGGGAGTGGAAATCTTAATGCTGTTTCAAGGAACAAAGCAAACTTTTTGAAATAGTTTTTTTTTCCAGAATGCATTCATACATAGCTTTCTAACAGTATTAATTAACGACATTGATTTTATTGCTGCAAACCAAGAGTCTTAGTTCATTCTTAATGATATTTCAGTGTATTTCAGTGTATTTCAGTGGCTTAGTCATGAAAGATAAACATGTTTTATCTACATTTAAACAAATTCATAATCCCATGCCTCCTTCAAAAGTAGTTAAAATAAGTATATCTACAGTAGAAAAATTCAAGTTTTCAGTATCAGAAAATATGGTGAAAAATTTTGTGTGAGCTAGAAATGTACTCAGCACTTGGGCCTAACACATAAATATATTTAAACAAAAAAGGACAGATACCCTGTAAAATGTACATACATACATATATATATATATATATACATAAGAGAAATATGACAGTTATTATGGAAACAACTTTTATGATGCTCTTAACTTTTATGCCCACATTTTATTATCTTTATTTTCCTTTTTAAAAGTGTTTTTGGAATCTAAGCTCATGCACTAATGCTTTCCTTTTCAACACCAGTTGAGTATGATGAGAATGATCAACTCGAATTCTCTAAGACCATTAACAGTGTTGTTAGGTCATAAAATATATAAGTAAAAAACAAAATTAGCCTGGGTTTTGTTAATATTATGTAACATTTACACAACTTTGCCCTGTAAAACATCCCTATGTAAATCAGATAGCTGGGAGTTTTTAACTGACATTTGCCACTGGTGAGAAACAAGGAGTCCAGAATGAAAATGAGACATGGGAAGAAAACCTGTGTGATTAATAGGTATTTGTGTCATAAAGATTCTAGGGAAATACTGAATCTTTGAAATACTTTACTGCTCCTATGTACTCACAGAACTGAGGAGCAAATTATATATTCCAAAGGATTCCAAGGAAAACTGAATAGCTACACAATCTTACTGATGCTAAGTTATTCCATCGTGTCCTTTATTGTAAAACTGGAGTTCTTACATTTTGGGACAAAGTTAAATGTTGACTATATTCATCAGAAACAATCTTTTTCCCAAATAAGTACCTAAATTATGCCCAAAAGTCTTACAATAAAACTGTTACAAATAATTGCTCTACTAAAACACCATTGTTGTTCCTTATCTCTCCCCTACACAAGAACATGTATTTTTACTTTAAAATTCTTTTGATGAAAAATGCGTAATCTGCTTCAATTTTACTTTTTTCTTTTAGAGAATCATTGTTCTCCAACTTCGTAAAAATATAAAGGGAGAGATACATTAGTTGTGTCTTAAAGGTTATGACCATCTGAAACAACATTTCACGCCTAATAAAGCCATTCTGTTGTTTTACTAAGATAACTGTCTAACATAAATACGTAAAGATTCTACTGAGTAATCAAAACTGGAGCCATAAATTTGTATCATTTTGATTTTGAAAGGTATTCATTTGCAGCGGCATATAAAAATGTTAATAATTCTTTCACCTATGTTCGTGAACATTTTATTAATTTCTTAATTGCTCGAGTCCAGCACGCACACACGCGCACTGTATGCAAAAGAGAATCAACTGATCAGCTGCCGTATTCCAGAGGCGACAATAACACGCTTTAGATAATTAGATGCCTACAGACTCACTCAAAAAAAGCAATTCTGGGGGTCAGACTGTTGAGCTAAAAAAAAAAAAAAAGCCAGAAACAACCAGTTGCCTTAAATTGGAGCTTCCCGCAGGCTTTCGCGGTGAGCGAGGACTGGGGAAAGCGCAGTTTTCGCGGGAGGTGGGGGCCGGGATCCCGACACCTTCCACCGCTTCCCAAAAGGGTCCTGCAGGGCTCGCTCCCGCGGAGACCCGCACGAGCCGGCGAAAGCCGGAGGTGAGCGCCGAGGGCAAAGGGAACGCCGAGCGCGCCCACAAAGCGCCCAGGGCCGCCCCTCTCCAAGGAGAGGCAGCTCTCGCCGCGGGCAGATGGAGCGGCAGGACGCAAGCAGTGGCGGGCCCGCGCAGAGGAGAACCCGGATCGCCAGGCCACATCCCCCTCGGCCCGCAGCCCGCGCCGCCTGCCTCCTGCTGCAGGGGCCGGGCGGGCCTGCCTCAGCTGCAGCTCTGTCCACGCGGCCCCTGCATTGCTGGGAGTGGTCGGCCATGCCTGACAGCTGCTCCCGTCATCCGCACGGGTCCCGGGAAGGGCTCAGCAACGTTTCTTAGGGATCTGTCTGGACGGAATCACAGGATGGTTCAGGGAGGCGGCTTGAAATTGTGGCTCTGGAAGCGTGGCTACTTCCACGCTTCTGCTGATCTCGTACTCTCGCGATGGTTCTCTGATGCCGCAGCTGACAGCTTGAGCTGCTGAAGGCACTCCAGAGCATTCAAAGGACATCTAGTCTTTCTGTGAGGCCAAGCGCAAGTGGGAAATACAGCGAGCCATCTCTGTTGCTTCCTGTAACGGCTCGAGGACGCTTTTGATTCTTCCAGATAGTTGCACTCAGTGATCATGAGAGCTGAGTGCCACCAGCCTATAGCCAGGACGCCCCAGGGACGCTGCAGCTGGTGTCTGCAGCTCCTGCCCCCCCCTCCGCACGCAGGCCTGAGGCCACGTTCCCACTCCTCACTGGGCCCGCTGGTGCCCACAGCTGCTTCAGCTTTCTCCCGGGGCGCGTAGCCTTGCGCTCGTGGCTTGGCTTCTGCATGCTTTCAGAATTCTTGCTGTTCTCTTGATGACTCAGGCTTCGTTCTAGAGCTTTCGTTTTATACTTTCCAAAGTAGGTGCCGTGGGTTAGCCTGGATCAGACCGCTTTCATTTGAATCATCTGGTCACCTTCAGTTAGTGAGATGCAGTGAAATAAAAGTACAGAGAAATACAGTTCGAAGAAAGACCTCTGTTTGCTGGTGACCCGCGTTGCCTGCGCGGCTGTCACGATCACTGGGCGCTTTTGTCGGTCTCGGCAGCATCCAGGCTGCGGCAGGCGGCCGACGTTGCTGTTTGCTTTCTCGCAGGTTTCGGCCTATTAAAGGAAGACAAGAGGAGCTGAAGGAAGTCATTGAACGTTTTAAGAAAGATGAGCACTTGGAGAAGGCTTTTAAATGTCTGACTTCTGGCGAATGGGCCCGACACTATTTTCTGAACAAGAACAAAATGCAGGAGAAATTATTCAAGGAACATGTAGGTTTAAGATTAAAACTATTTT
>NW_004567131.1:23512064-23513755 GCF_000260355.1 Condylura cristata
GCCGCGTGCGCGCGCGGCCGCATCAGCTGAGCGCGCGGCGCGCGTCACGTGGTCGCGTGTCGAAGGTCACGGCGCGCTCACAATGGAGCTCTCGGAGTATGTGCAGAAAGGCTTCCAGATGCTGGCGGATCCCAGCTCCTTCGACTCCGACGCCTTCACGCTTCTCCTCCGGGCGGCTTTCCAGAGCCTGCTGGACGCCCAGGCGGATGAAGCCGTGTTAGGTAAGCCGCTCGGCGCTGAGCTGGACCGACCTGGGTGGAGGGGCTCTGGAAAAGCGCGGCCAGACTGAGCGAGAGGGGAAAGCCCGGGGAAAAGGAAGTCTCCCGACTGAGCCCTTGCTCAGGACGGAGTCTGGGATGTAGCTCTGCCAGAATCCAGAGCGGACCCTGGGCATTGTTCTGCCCCCATTTGGCACCTGCACGTTGCCAGCTCGGTGTTCCTGGCAGATACCCCTTCCAGCTTCTTTGTTCTTTTGCAAAGCCCGTGTTCAAGTCCTGTCTGTGGCCTAAACTTCTAAGGTTTTCAATCTGGTCTGAAGCAAAGACTGTTTGACACTTGGACTTCATCAGGGGAGCTCTCTGCAATCCCAGCTTTCAGTACTAGGCTGGCTAGCGTTTTAAAGGATCTGTTTCCGAAGCATTGCTAGGTCAAATACTGTTGACATTTTGTAACTTAGAGAATACCTCGAGTTCCTGTGATCATTCCAAAACTCTAGGACAGTGTCTTGCAGAGCCTCCCAAGCCTACAACCTAAAGTGTGGTGCATAATGTTGACTCCGCACCAGTCACCAGGAAGCGAGTCCTCTTTAAGTGGTGAGGTTAGTGATTGCGGAGTGCGGTGTCAGCATGGATTGAAAGCATACTTTAAGATAGATCGCTTTAGATAATTTTCTTAAATGTAAATATCCCGACAATTCAAATTTTGTTGTTTGTAGTTTCATGAAGTAAACATCTGTATAAAAAGTATGAAAGTGGAAGTTCTTTAAACAAAAATAGTAACCACCACCTGGGTTAATCTCAGAAAAAGAATAGCTGTCAAAACCTTAAAATATTTTGAAAATTGTAGTTTATATAATGAACTCGTGTACGTCCCTCACTCCTTCTCGCTTTAATTTATTCATGTCCATGGAGCCAGTTGTCCTAAAACTAATTCCTCTTTAAGGAAAAAAGTTTATTCCTAAATTACACATTGCAGCCTATTTACCTTATTTTACTTTGAGTTTCCTAATCATCCAGTATGAGAATGACCACTGTAGGTTTTTTTTTTGAATTATTATTGCTTATAAAAATAATGAAAGTATAAAGCAAAATACATGAAGGTACTTGAGAACAGGTAACAGAATTATTGATTGTGCTTCTTGTTTTGCCTTTGACCTGGTTGCTCATTTCATTTACTTATAATTGCTCATATACATGAATTCTTTTTGTTACCTTGTTAAGAGGTTTTTATACACAAATTAAGTATCTTTTTAAAAGAAACATCACTATAAAGAATTTATTATCACAGATATCACTGGCAATTAATTTATTTTAGATCACCCAGAACTGAAACATATCGATCCCCTGGTTTTAAAACATTGTCATGCAGCAGCTGCAACTTACATACTGGAAGCAGGAAAGCAAAGAGCTGACAAATCAACTTTGAGGTACAGGAATTATTTAAATATTTATTTTCAAACCTTTATGATTCTA
>NW_004567131.1:23513910-23516310 GCF_000260355.1 Condylura cristata
TTTTTTTTTTTACCATTCTGCTTGCAAAAATATGTTATCTTTTTTTTTCTTCCCTCCCCCCCTCCTCTCTACAGAATAATAAGAATTCCCTAGAAATTCTGCTGGGAAGGTAGGTACTGTATAAGGTATCAAGCTGAGCCACTTTTCACTTGCAGGTATGAATGGAGAATGCTTGTGTGAAAACAGGGCCAAAAAAAAAAAAAACCCACAAAAACATCCAAACAGGGATCTTGACCAAAAGAAAAGGGACCAAAGGGCAAATGAAAAGAAGTTAAGCTAATGTTTTTAAAGATAAAGTTTATTGAGATAAGTAATACATTTTTACTATTCAGAACTTGAAAATTTAACATGGTTTTAAATTAAGAATGGATTAAAATTGTGTTTGGGTGTTGGTGAACTGTAGATGCCATTCTTAGTAAATATAATTGCTGATAAATTATTCTGTAGATAAGGTGTGCAAATTTGTCTTTGTATTTTTCAGTATAGGCAGATCTCTCCCTCATATAACTGATGTTTCTTGGCGTTTGGAATATCAGATAAAGGTAAAGTTTAACTCTTTGCAAGGGTAGTAAGGGAACTTTATTAAAAAATAGTTAAAAGTTGAAATGTATGTGTTGTGTTGTTTTAGACCAATCAGCTTCATAAGATGTACAGACCTGCATATTTGGTGACCTTAAATGTGGAGGTATTTATACATAAGCTCTTTTCCACAAAATAAATGTGTAAATGAAAATTTAAATTTCCTTGATTTAAATAAACTGCCTTTTTTTCTTCCCTAGAACACGGATTCACAATCCCATCCAGAGATTAGTTTTAGTTGCAGCATGGAACAATTACAGGTATAATATTAGATCTATGAGTATGTCTTTTGTTTTTGCAATGTTTGAGAATTATGCTTATGGTAAGTTCAAAGGAAAAAGAACATAATCAAGTGTAAATAGATAATGAAGGTCGGTTAAAGTTTAATGGTAAGGGGGGTTTCAAAAGCATTATTTTAACATTTAACATTTTTGGAATTAACATGTTACAATAGAAAATTAGCCTATATTTGCCATTCCCTTCCTATTAAAATAAACTTCTGAAGTTAGTATTGAGTGTAAAACTCTCCTATTTGTGTTGTTTGATCCAGTAGAACAAAGCAAAGTTAAGAGCATCACTTTGAAAATGACTTCTTTGCTTTTAGAAACTGATTTTAACCTAAACAAGATTTTTAAAGTATGGTTTTAAATGACCATAAAGGGAAAAGTATACATAGAATTCTAAAAGGGAAAAGTATACATAGAGTTCTAAAACTGTTTATATTGACACTCTAAAACTGGGAAGATTCAAAACTACAGTGATCAATGATTATGACAGTGAAATTATTTCTTACCATTTATAAAAAATTAAGATCACAACTTGAAAGTTTGATGAATTTGAATCTTTCAAAGGACATCTCATGTTTTAATGTAAACAGTCCAACTTTAAACTTTCAGAAAATGCAAATGTAGCATGATCTTTGTTAGATAACTTGAGAAATTTTATTTAGATGTATCTTGTCTGTTAAGAGCTTTCAGTAAGAAATCTTATTTCAAATCTGAAGGCAAGTTGCCAGTTTGAAGGTGAGATAGTTTAGGGAAAATCTTTTAACGGGTAATCATTTGTTAAAGGTTAAAAACCTCGTGGATTTTAAACTTGTTTAGAAAGTTGTCACCCGACTTTTTTCTTGCATCTCTCTCAAGCTTGGATCGGATTTTCCCGCGTTTTATCTTGAGAACGTGGGATGATTTACGTCTTTTTTAGGACTTAGTGGGAAAACTTAAAGATGCTTCAAAAAGTCTGGAAAGAGCAACTCAGCTGTAAACTGGGAAAGCTGACGATCTGCCTGGTCAAAAGGAAGACCAGAAATGTCTCGCTGTCGGCCGAACCATCGTTTGTGGGAGCTGGATGCCCTTCTTTCAGTAGAAAAAAGTTTTCGTTTGAATTTATGCCACTCATCAATTTTGAGACTTTTTTTTTAAACACTGTGAAAGTGTTAAGAGGGAAATTCTGCTTAAGTATTTGAATCATCTTTAGTGTTACCTGTACTTTGACCCATTTCGATCTTTTTCAAGTCTTACAAAAGGAAAGACAGTATTACATTCTCAATAAATGTTGTTTTCACAAAAAGAGTAGGGAGAGTTTATTCGGATTCGAATTAGCGTGTTATACTTTGGAGATGTAGAAGTGATTAGCGTTAACTTTTAACGATCACCTTTTCTCTGAACTAAACAGTGGGGAAGGAATGCGAACCCCGGGATCTGCTGAGGACCCCAGCCTCGAGACTTCGGGCGGCGGGCGAGGTAGTCCCGCGGCGGGAGCCAGCGGGTCCCGTTACCTACGCCCGAGGGCTCGCCCGCGGGTCACCCGAGGCCCGACCCG
>NW_004567131.1:23516620-23517227 GCF_000260355.1 Condylura cristata
GCGTGCGGGGCCAGAGCGAAGCCCGCGCCGAGCAGGGTGGCGCGTGTGGCGCTGTGGAGAAACGTCTCCGCAGCCGCGCCAGCGCCGCCGCGCGGAGCGAGGGGGAGGGGCCGGGTCGCGCGGCTCCGAGGGGAGGGGGCGGCCGCGGGCCCGACTACACCGACACTAATTCCCAGGCCGCCCTTAAGGAATGAGGGGAGCACGTGACCCGGTGGGGGGGCGGCAGGGGGAGGCGGCGGGCGGACTCCGAGCCATTTTGGAGCCGGTGTCAGTTTCCACTCCGCCTTCAGCGGTGCATTTTTTTTCCACCTTCCCCTCCCCCCTCTTCATCCTGCCTCCCCTCTCCCTGCCTCTCCGCACGCACACACACGGCGCCCCCCACTCGCCCTCCTCCCCCCACAGCAACTATGAAATAATAATCGTAGTATTAAAGGCAGAGATCGGGGCGAGACAATGGGGATGTTGGCGAGGGAGCCCCGATTCGGATTAGAAACACCTCCCAGCCCCGCAGAATAATACTGATCGCGCCCCCTCCGCGCGCTCCCTCCCCCGAGTGCGGAGCGGGAGGAGGCGGCGGCGGCCGAGGAGGAGGAGGAGGAGGAGGAGG
>NW_004567131.1:23517842-23521469 GCF_000260355.1 Condylura cristata
TCCAGCCGCCGCCCGCTCCGGCCCGGGACGCGCCGCGCGCGGCCCCACGTTTTAGTTCTTTTCTCCCCCGAGCTCCCCTCTGTACCCTCGCGACGCACATGGTCCCGGAGAAGAACACTTCTATTTCCAGTCTCTGCGGCTCTCGGGGCCACGGCGCCCTTTGTTGAGAGGTAGATGTTGATGAAACGGGACGGGATCCTGAAATCGGGAGCTGCCTGGGTCAAGTGGCTTCCCTCCTCTCCCGAAGAAGGGACTTTTGGGGGGCTTAAACTTCCAGAGAACGCCCCATTTTATAGGGACAGGTTATGTGGGGGGCAGTGATCCCTTCTAGATGGATGTTAGTCTGGAGAGAACCTAAACAAAAATGTTATTAACTTAACTTGGAGGGACACTTGTGTGAAATTGGATGGCTTGTAAGATGGCGGTTCCCAGTTGTTTCCAAGGGTTCCTGCATTTGTGTTTAAAAATGGTAAAGTTTTCAAGGTGTTGTTTGTTAGTAGTCTTGGATAAGTTCTCAAAATACTTGGGACGTGGTCAACGGGAATTGGGCATTTCAAATTTGGAGCTTTTTTTGGAGTGATGATGGTGACTGGACATAGCCTTGCTGAAGGTTTCTTTTCTTTCTCCCCATCTTTCCCCACTTTCCCCCCTGCGTCGTGACTGCAGTTTTTATCTCAACCTCAACTATGGGATGCATTTAGCACCATGACTTTAGTCCACTATGTTTTATAGGTTTTGCTAGATGTCAGCATAGGTCATGTGGTGAAGAGATGCTTTGGAAAAGGAGCACTAAAAAGTTGATTGCATATGTTTATTTGGTCTTTTGAGTTTGACAGCAGTATAGCGTGCCCTTTTCCCCAGAGATTTACAGTTAATAATTGGAAGTAAACAAGTAAAGAGACTTTGATCATTCCCAATTGCAATAAAAGGATTTAGTGGGCTTAGTGGTCACGGTTCAGTATTTGAAAGAGATGCATGTATTAACCCTTCCTCTTAAAGTAGGCAAAATTCTGGATATATTTAATCAAATCCAAGTGTAGGTTAGTGGTATCTAGAATGTTTTGAGTATCTTAACCTATATTTTATGGGAACCTTAACCCTAAGTTCTGAAAACCCATTATAAGCTACAATACATACTTGATACTTAAGGATGCACATTGTTGACTGTATATATTACCTTTTTCTGACTACATTTACTTTTGAGTTTTATCTTAAGTAGACTGAGTAGACCCCTCTAGAGGTTGATTTTTATCAGCAAATTTATGATTTTTAAATAAGTGAGTTCATTCCCATAACATTTCCCCCTAAGTGCAAACTTGTGTGAAATAACCTACCTGTGCAGATTACTTGCCCAATAACAGTATCTTTAAACTATACAAAAGTCACTATGTATACATGTGTTATAGACACACTTTTCTTGGGAAAGAAAAACAACAACAAAAACCAGCATTTAATTGCACTTGATACACCCATTGATACTCTACCATCAAGTTGTTCTTAGATGTACATTAAGTGCTCAAATAGGCAAAATTCTCCTTAGGAATCAAATTAACCCCAACTTTACCCATACTTGTACTGGGCTGTGAGCCTCAACTGGGGTTATGGAGTTCATTTGCATTTCTTAGATTTCAATAGCCAAGCTGATTGTTAACATAAGAACTTGCTTCTGTTTTCCTTCATTTTGACATCTCTGGTGTTAGGCCTCCAACTAAACTGACAGCCCCAACTGAGTATGTTATAATGGCAAGTTTTAACTACTGTGTATTTGTACTATTGTGTGTTTGGGGCACTTTTGCTTGCTTAACTGGCAGTTTCTGTGTTAGAATTTAGAAGGTCTTAATTTCTAAGATGCATAAAATTGTTTCTTAAGCCTTAGCAAGCATGTTTTGGAAGTCATTAGGTTGTGAGTAATTTCCAGTGGTAGGAAAGATAAAGAACTGATTTTTTATGTAAGTAACGAAGAGGTATTTACTAGCTTTATAAGTGGTGTTAGGGTTGTGGCCAAATCCTTCTGAACTGAGGTAGAGGTGTTGTGTGAATTAAGACTGAAGATGAATTTGAAAGGGTTTTGGTCAAGTACATGTGACTTAAATGTTCAAAGCCAATCAGTAAGTAGATAACCCTCTACTGAGGTTTGATTGTTCTTTGTGTTAGTATTTGTGTTTATCAGGTATTGGCTTTCTGTAGAGTAGAGGAGAAATAAAAGCAGCTTTTTTTTTTTTTAATTGAAGCCCCTTCCTAAATTTAGTGATCAGTGATACCAGTGTGATATGCTTTCAAGGCAAACAGAGGTATTACCTTGCTGACTGTCTTTCTAGGAATGATCCCAAGGTTTCACAAGGAGTGTTTTCTTTAAGAACCAAGACTTGTCTTTAATCACCAACTACAGTAGATTTAAATATTGCTACTCTTCAGGGATACTGCTCTACCCACAACTTCTCTGCAATCCCATTTAAGTTTATATTGGCATTATTTTTTACAGTATTCATTGAAACAAGAACCCAAAGACAACTGAGAAGTCAAACGTGAAGTTTTCTGATTGAAACCCCTGGTTGCCACTGTGGTTACGTTTATAAAAGATAGTTTGTTTTGTTTTTATCGTTGTTTAGTACTCTAAAGTTTTTCAGCTTCAGAGGGTGGAGGTGTGTTGATAAGCATCTCCCTCTTCTGCATTAAAATTCCCTAAGAATTAAAACCTTGGGTGCATTTTCAAGTTTCACACGTTTCTAGATTTTTATTCATGGCAGCTTTGAGAATGTACTTAAGACAGATCTAGAACTTAAGTCTTATTTTCTTATTTCAGGTTGTGAAATGAATGAAATGGATGGGGTAAAGTGTATTTTTCAGGAACGCTACTGAGTAATTGACTTCCCTCTGCGCTGCTGTCTTGTTGCTGACAGTTCCCTCCCGTGACTTTTCTATAATATATGATATCTATTGGGAATACCATTTCATCGTGGTGGGGTTTGTATGGAGTGTAGGCTGAGAAAGTGACATTTGTTTTTCTCTCCTATCATTACCCTGGGTTGACAAGGTGTTGATTTAGCGTTGGGAATGGGCTGGTCACATGGTTCTTTACATATTGTCACTATCGAACCGATTAGTTTTTCTTGCCTCCAGCATAGTTCAAACAGAACAGTGGGTTTGCCCCCTCATTCTCGTAAAGCAGATTTAAGTTTCCAAAACTTTGTGCCGCTCATCTGATCTACAGGAAAACTTTATATGAGAGAAGAAAACTTTAATGAGGTTCAGTTCAATAAACATCTCTGCAATTTGAGCCCTGACGGTTTCGGGCTAAGTGCACTGTTGGCAATTCTCAAAAGATCCCTTCGTGAAATTTTTGACCTAGTGATTACTACCAGGAGACACCGAGTCAAGATCTGAAAGGAAGGTCTTCAGAGCACGCCGACGGTAGAAAGAGGTTCCGAAGAAGTGTCCGCGATGGCCGGGAGTGCGGTTTGCATTCTCCTTTACCCGTTGCACACTCCGGAACCCCCCAAGCTGCTGACCCGGTGGCCCAGGGCCGGGATCCTGCTCCCCAGCGCCGCGGGGCCGCCCCACCCCCGCGCGAGGCTTCTGAGGGATCACCTTGGCCCGCCGCCTGGAAAGTCGTGGCAGGTCACGGGA
>NW_004567131.1:23521569-23546546 GCF_000260355.1 Condylura cristata
CGCCCGGCCGCCCCGCACGCCCGCCGAAGCTCCGGGCTCGGCCGGGCTCCGCGCGGAGTTGCAGAGGTGGCCGGATGCCAAGTGTAAGTGTAAGTTGCTATGGAAACCCTGACGGAGGCGAGTTCCGAATCCCGAGCGAGACGAAGCCCCGGGCGCCGCCGGATCCGCCCCCCGCATCCAGGCCCCAGGGCGTCCGCGCTCAGGCCCCAGCCGGAGGCCGGCTCGAGGTGCTTCTCCGGCGGCCCCAGCACCCAGCTCCGGAAATGCCAGGGATGCAGTTAGCGCAGAATTTGTTTTTCCTTTGTATCGAGTAGAAACGTGCCAGGTTTTGGTTGCTGGAGCCGCCTAAAACAACAAGAGCCCCTGGGAAGCCAGGGCATGTTCCCAGATTGTCGATTGAAGATCCATATGAAAGTTTTACAATAAATTTGGAGACCTGGAACAAGCCCTAGTGGTTGGTAAATATCTGCGGGGACTGTGTGACGTCTGCAGCAGCCTTGGGGCTGCTAGACAGGAGGACAAATGGAAGAAAGAGACCCGACCACTCAGCTCCCAGCCCCCACCCAGCCCTTTTCTTCTCGTTCCTGGAATGACCTGAGGGACCAGGAATTACTTTAGTTGGATACTTTTTCCCCATTTCAGTAGAATTGATTTAGGTTTAATTAGTTAATATCTTCAGTGGAAAACGTTGGGACAATGAAGCTGTACACTGTTAAAAGAGTTTTATGAATTCCAGCATTTCAGAGTGTATGGTTACTTAGTAGTTGGAGATAATCTTAGTTCTTTTCCTGTGAATTATGGCAAGTATTTTTTGTGTCTTGCAGGATCTTTTATCAAGCAGAAATGCATCGAACTACCAGAATCAAGATCACTGAACTAAATCCCCACCTAATGTGTGTGCTTTGTGGAGGGTACTTCATTGATGCCACAACAATAATAGAATGTCTACATTCCTGTAAGTACAGAATATAGACCTCCTTTGTATTGTGTATGCATAATATTGTGTCCAGAAATTTGAAAGCTGTACTATTCCTGCAATCCTTGGGAATCAAGTGGTGGAGTCATTTCCTGTAAATTGTGACTTTCTGTCTTAATACGTACTCAATATATGTATTTAACAAATTATTAGAATCATTGGGTTATTTAGTTGGAAATATCTCTTGACATTATTTTGCTACTACTAATTTGCAGTTTTGGAGATTATATTATACTTAACTGGCATCTAATTTCTACACTTAAATTTTAAAAACTTCATATGTTCCTACTTTTAGTTTGTAAAACATGTATTGTGCGTTACCTGGAGACCAGCAAGTATTGTCCTATTTGTGATGTACAAGTTCATAAAACCAGACCACTACTGAATATAAGGTAGGAAATGTTTAAAATCATTGTAGTTGTTACTGGAATGGCATAACTTAATAAAGGTTATTCTCATTTATTTTTCACAGACAATTACTGCTACTTCCCACCTAATTTGTGTTTTGTGGAGGGTAGACCTTAATTTCTTGCCCTCTTAATAGTGACTAATTTTAATGTTTAATGTTCAATGTCTTTCAAACGATTTAAAAATTTTTTTGATCCATCTTACAAAGCTAAATTCTGCTTTTGCATGTTTTATTGACTTCATGATAGGCAAAAGTGGGTGTTTTATTCTATTTCTTCCTCGTTATTGTCTGTTCATATTAACTGGTTTCATAACTTGAAACACACACTTCACTCAGTGAAAGTGAATTTACTAATGATGTTCGGATGATTTTAAGAGTGCTGCCACATAAAGTGTTTTTATTATCATAATTATAGCGATAGTGTCACAATCAAGTAAAGTACTATATAGCACAAAGAAAACAAAGAATTTAAATAACTTATGAACATTTTTTAATTGATAAATTAATTGATAAATTGTGAATTTATTCTTTTCAGGTCAGATAAAACTCTTCAAGATATTGTATACAAATTAGTTCCAGGGCTTTTCAAAAGTGAGTAACCTACTAAAAATGAATTTCAAATTTTATCAGTTTTACCTACTGTACCAAATGTTTGTCCTTTTATTTTTTTTCCTTTCAGATGAAATGAAGAGAAGAAGGGATTTTTATGCAGCTCATCCTTCAGCCGATGGTAAACTCTTTGGAAGGGGGAAGACATTTTATTTGGAGGGAGAACTTACACAGTAATTTATTAAAATCGATTTTAATCTAAATTCCATTCTCCTGTATATATAATAATTGGTTGATTTTTTTAAAATTTAATTTTAAAATGTCTTTATAGCTGCCAATGGCTCTAATGAAGATAGAGGAGAAGTTGCAGATGAAGATAAGAGAATTATAACTGATGATGAGATAATAAGCTTGTCCATTGAATTCTTTGACCAGAACAGGTAAATTCTCTAGGAAATGTATTTTATTTTATCTTCTTTATTACCTACTTTGTTCCAGTAACACATTTTCCTGTTTCTTAGATTGGATCGGAAAGTAAACAAAGACAAAGAGAAATCTAAGGAGGAGGTATGTTTTATGTTACAAAAAATATATGGAGGTAATATTGTTTGGACTCTGTTTTAGGAGGGTTATGTTGCCCTTCAGAATATTCTAGGATCAGAAAATGCCATCAAGTAGAAGAGAATCATTGTGTTTGATGTTTAAGGAGTGATCTGTATTCAATAGTTAGTAGCTAGAATTTTATATATGATTGCTTTATCAGGAATCTGTTCTTTTTATAATAAACTCAAATTTGAATTTAATCATATCCCAGTTTTTCTGTTAGTACTTTCTTTAAATCAATTTCCAGCAATAAGATTGAATTTTATTTCTTATCTGAAAGTTAGGATTACTTTTCTGTAATTACCCTTAGGTAAATGATAAAAGATATTTACGATGCCCAGCTGCAATGACTGTGATGCACTTGAGAAAGTTTCTCAGAAGTAAAATGGACATACCTAATACTTTTCAGGTATCTACTTTATAGTCTTAATGCATTTTATGGAAATCTTTTATTGTTAAACTCAACTACTTATTCCCTTTTTCGGTTCTGATGCCAAAAAAAAAGAAGAAAAAAAAAGTCACTACTATTTAATTTTGAAATAGCTCCTAAAAATGTCTAATATGAATTGTGATTTGTACTGCGTAAACAAATCCCTTCATATTCAAGAAATATTTTTCTTCATTTTACGTTTAAAGAGATTTTTTCCTGCCCAAATCTTTTGAGAAAATGTTTGTTGAAAATATTTTTGGTTTTAGATGATTTAAATTTATCTTTGTAGTAATTAAATTATTACTTTTCAATAGATTGATGTCATGTATGAAGAGGAACCTTTAAAGGATTACTACACACTAATGGATATTGCCTACATTTATACCTGGAGAAGGGTAAGTAGCCTATCTATTATTAGCAGTATATTGTGGTAAACTAGTTGAAGAGTTAAGACTAATTTTATTTTTTCCTTTTAACTGCATAGAATGGTCCGCTTCCTTTGAAGTACAGAGTTCGACCTACTTGTAAAAGAATGAAGATCAGTCACCAGAGAGATGGACTGACAAATACTGGAGAACTGGAAAGTGACTCTGGAAGTGACAAGGCCAACAGCCCAGCAGGAGGTATTCCCTCCACCTCTTCTTGTTTGCCTAGCCCCAGTACTCCAGTTCAGTCTCCTCATCCTCAGTTTCCTCACATTTCTAGTACTATGAATGGAACCAGCAACAGCCCCAGCGGTAACCACCAATCTTCCTTTGCCAATAGACCTCGAAAATCATCAGTAAATGGGTCGTCAGCAACTTCATCTGGTTGATACTGAGACTGTTAAGGAAAAAAATTTAAACCCCTGATTTATATAGTTATCTTCATGCCATTACAGCTTTATAGATGCTAATACATGTGACTATCGTCCAATTTGCTTTCTTTTGTAGTGACATTAAATTTGGCTATAAAAGATGGACTAGATGTGATATTCATATGGACGTTAATTGAAAAGATTGTTCCTATAAAGTGTTGGTTTCTGAGAAGGCAGTCAAGATTTTTTCTTGCGTGTTAGGACAGATGTGAAATGGTTTCTGTAACCATTGCTTGAATTTGAAAATATTCTGCAATGGATATAAACTTTGGGCCATAGTTTGTTAATCTCAACTAATGCCTACATTACATTCTACTTGATTGTTCTTGTTATTATGCTGTTTTGTGAACCTGTAGAAAACAAGTGCTTTTTATCTTGAAATTCAACAAACGAAAAGAATTTGCATAGAATAAAGCATTCTATGTAGCCATGTCACTGTGAATAACAATTTCTTGCATATTTAGCCATTTTGATTCCTGTTTGATTTTTACTTCTCTGTTGCTACACAAAACCGATCAAAGGAAAGTAAACTTCAGTTTTACAATCTGTATGCCTAAAAGCGGGTACTACCGTTTATTTTACTGACTTGTTTAAATGATTCACTTTTGTAAGAATCAGATGGCATTATGCTTGTTGTACAATGCCATATTGGTATATGACATAACAGGAAACAGTATTGTATGATATATTTATAAATACTATAAAGAAAATATTGTGTTTCATGCATTCAGAAATGATTGTTAAAATTCTCCCAACTGGTTCGACCTTTGCAGATTCTCTATGTTATGCCTTATCAGCATAGAATATTTTTAATGTGGGTATCTGTTTCTCAATTCTGTTCTATTGGAAGCAATTGGCAAGTCATAATAATGACTTTAGTAACACATGTTTACTTTTTATATTGCTAAAGTAAAGAAAAACTTTTAACTAAGGAATTTGGAAATGGTATAATTTTCCATTGCTTATGATGGAATTAATGTGTTTTTAAAATGCATATTGATCATTATAATTCTAAAACATTTTTAAATAAACCAGCAAATAGTTGGAAGAAGGCATTTTATCTAAAATTATTTTACTATGTGGCATAACAGTAATTTCAAATTTAAGAGTTGCTTTTACAATTACAAACAGTGGAATATGCCCTCTCTGTAATCTGTAATGTCTGGAAATAGAAGCAATTTATAATGAGCTTCTATAGGTAATTTTAAATAGAGTGAGCATGTTGAATTTACAGTATGAATAATCCAAGCCATTTTCAGTTTGTGTTTTGCTTTGGTCGAACTTGGTGTGTATTCATCACCCATCAGTTATTTGTGAGGGTGTTTATTATATATGACTATTGTTTCATGTCTGTATGGGAAAATTGTAGCTAAACATTTCATTGTCCCCAGTCTGCAAAAGAAGCACAATTCTATTGCTTTGTCTTGCTTAGTCATTAAATCATTACTTTTACATATATTGCTGTTACTTCCGCTTTCTTTAAAGATACAGTAAATGAAGTTTTATGAAACCACAAAATACATATATTTTTATTTTGACCTAAATTTGTACAGTCCCATTGTACTTGTTGTTTCTAATTATAGATGTAAAATTAAATTTCATTTGTAATTGGAAAAAAACCCAATAAAAAGGATATTCATTTAGAAAATAGCTAAGGTTTTAATAAAAATTTGATATGAAAAGCACAATGTGCAGAAGTTTTGGAAACCTTACAGTGGATTATGACAAAAGCTAAAAAATCCATTGCTGTCTTAAATAGTGATGTTTCTAAGAAGTACATGCTTTGTTGTATAATTGCTTGAAAGCCCAATTGAAAGATGTCTGTTTATTTACTCAATCTTTGAAGTAAACATTACCCATGTTTGCCAACTTTGGTGAATTTAACTCATTGTTCTAGGCTTCTCAATTTTTTCATGATAATCTAAGACAAGAAAAAGTTAATGGAATTTTCAAGTGATAGTTTTAACATTGGATGATTATGTATACAAAGGATAAATGTTTTCTAAAAGCTAAAAATTTCAAATGCTAGTGGACTACTAGCATTTGATCTATTTGACAAAACCAACTTAAAAGATGAACATGGAATTTGAAGACTGACATCTCAGCCATCTTATTTTTTAAATTACTTATTAAAACATCAGCTACTGGATTTAACAATATTTACCATACTTGAAAATGTGTCCATTTTATTTGAAAAAGTATTTCCCTCCTTAATTTGAAAGTTGCTTAGTTTTTTAAGGATTTTTCAGGCTAAAATCTTTGTCTTAATAAATTAGGTGTTATTTTTGCATTATCTCTTAGCCAGCCAACAGTCTGACAATTGAGATTTAAAACTTCTGCTAAACTGCCACTTCAAAAAATTTCAACATTGGGAAAAATAATATCAAAGCTATTAACTCTTCTAATTCTTAACAGCTAAAGAAGGGTACAAAAAGTAGGTGTTAAGGTTCATTCTGGCTTCTGAAGATCAGAATTTTATATCACAATGTTAGTGTTAAAATAGTCCACAGAAAATGCCTAAATTGATTTCACAGATTTTAGTTTAAATGCAAAAAAGGCTGGTTGCTGTTGTGTAAATAGTGATCTATCTTGCTTTACACATGCATACCACTTCACAATTACTTTTTTGCTTTTAAAATTGCCGGCCGTTAATTGCACTGAGTTGAAAAAAAAAAAAGCTGCCCTTCAGTTGACTTAAACTACTGACCATATTGCTTCGTTTCCTTATCCATATGTGCAAATGTAGGATCTCTGGGGGTAAAATGCAACAGGCAAAGTAAACTAGTAGCGGCTTTCATTTATCCTTTTTTCTTACCTTTTCCCCAATATTTGTAGTTGTAGTTCATTTGGAAGTGTTTTTAGTACACTTTGTGTAGGCCTATCAAGATAAAGTTTTGTTATGAAACCTGAAAGGAAATCTAACAGAAATCCATACAAAATGCTACTTCATTGGCTAATAAGAAATGAAGATGTTTGAGTTTTTTTAAAGCAATCTATGGGTAGTCCTTTAGGAGCTAGGATCTTATTTGTAGAACAATCTGTATAAAGGTCTCTAGTCTCTTGGAATTCTGGGGTGAAGGAAGTTTTTCCATATTTTAAAAATTTAACAGATTTCTCATCTTTTTAATACTTCTGGAATGACAGTTGGAGTTTCTGATTTACTTTATTGTGTGAAATGGAGGCTACATGCCATCTTCTGAAATATAATGGTTGTTTCCCTTCTTGGAGTCCAAAACAGATAATCTTGATGAAATTACATTTTAAGTAGTCCTTGAAAAATATGCCTTTTAAATATCTGGCATGCTTGGAGAAACAGCCCTAATGTAAGGTTTTTGGGTTAGATGAAGTCTTTCACTTGAAGATGTTTCTCCATATATGAAATAAACACTGCAACAGGTGATTTTTTTGAGGTTGCTCTAAAAAATCTGACTCCATTAAAATGAATCTTTGAACTAAACTGGAACCACAGAATTCAGATAGACGTGTCCTTTAGGAGGAAGAGAAAGTATCGAGCCTCGCGGTAAAAAAAGACCTGGGAAATACCCAGGCGAAGACCTTGAGCCTGTGGATCTCCTTGCAAATCTCAAGATCGCTCAGTTTTGATTATGAAAGTCTCCGAAAATGTTTACACAGTCGAGTGTTTCCTGTTTCCGCAGTTAATTTTTTTTAACGTTTTTTCTTCTTTTGGTTCTTGAAACGGATTTCCTTTATTTGCACCAGTTTCTTTTTCTTAGTGTGCAATTTCTAGAGGTCTCACATGAAGATTTGACTCTTCAGCTTTTGTCTTCATCAAGTCGACGACATCAACAGCCATCTATCACCGAGAGGGCTATACCAGGGTCCTTGAGAGTTTTCTGAAGTTCAAGTGCATGTGGAAAACTCATCCCGAAGTTTCATTTAGCCCTCCAAGTAATAGTATGTACTCAATAAAAACGTCTAAAGGATTTAAATTACTCTCAATAAAAACGTCCAAAAGATGATGTTAAATTACCCCCATTCTTTGGACTCTTGTCTTGAAAACATCTCTTTCAGAGATTAACAAAAGTAACCTGCAAAAATAGCAGGTGGCGTTCCCCCAGTGTTTCCAACGTTTCCGTGGAAGTCTTACTTCTTGCTTTGATAGTTGGGTCACCGCAGAATTCTGACGACTCAGTGAACGTGATTTCAAGTTCGTTGAGGATTCGCGTTCTCCATCTGTCTCTACTCGTAAGTCTTTCCAAGTAGAGGGAAGAGTCATTAGAAGGCCACAGATCTGGGCACTTGGGAAACGCGTGGAAAATTGGGATGGCAGGAATAAGAACATTACAGAGATGGATAAAGACATTAATGGAGATAGAGAAGTCTGCTCAGGAGCCACAACCTCGGGTGTAAACCTTCTCAAGAGCGGAAGATAATAAGATAAAGCTGAAGACAGGAGAAGTGCACATCGCGGCATGGCTTGACGGATAAAGCCGATGACCGGGATAATTAGGGTGGAAGTAAAACCGCTCTTTCACCTGTGCGCAGTGCCGAGGGCACAGGACGCCGGCCTGGAGAAAGTGACCACCTTTTTCCCGGAACCCTGCCTATTGGGTCAGGGAACTCTCCCCAGAAGGGCATGTTAAGGGCTGAATGGCCCTTCGCTAGCTGTTCACCGCTAGCTGTTCACCGGGGGATGGAAAGAGGCACAGCTCCGATCTCGGTCACCCACTTCGCGGCGGGCGCTCGGCCTGGCCAGGCGCGCAAGCCCAAGCAGCCCGGCACTGGGAGGCCATTTTGCGCGTGCGCCGCTCTGGGCTCGCGTTTTCGCATCCCGCCAAATTTGAAAGCAACATTCCCAGGCCCTGCGCGGCCCGCAGGCGGGGGAAAGCAAGCGATTTCTCCTAGTTGCTAGCGGCGGAGACCGCTGGGATGCGCGCGGCCTCTCAAAGTGGGCCCCTTGCTGTAGAAGGAAGACTTCTTTGCCGGGCGAGACACTGGCTGGTTCGAACAGTCGCCCTGAAGCGGTGAACAGTCTCTGGTCCGCACGTTGGGCGCCCGCAGAAAATGTTATGGCGAGGTGTCCCGGGAGTGCGGATTTTGGTGTCTAGATTGTAAACTAAATCATTGCCCAAAAATGCCATCTTGAGGGTTCCCGAAGACAGCACTTTGTGGGCGACGACCGGAAAGGCCAATAGGAGAGAAGAGTCCTCTGGTTGAGCTTATATAGGGGTGAACGGCTCTAAACCTCTGAGAAGGAAACTGACCAGGTGACAGCGTCCAGAAGGGCGTGGCAGCGCGTAGCTTTCTCATACCCCAGCAAGGGACCACACCTTGGGATCTAAAGGCGATGTTTGGTAGTGTCACCCGGCAGAGGGGACCTGGGACGTCCCGCTCCCTCGCACCCTGAGCTGGCACGGAGTGGGCGGCCACAGGCTGGGGAGTCGCCTCGCCGAGCCGCCAGGACTCAGCCGGTTTCCTGCAGATTCCGCACCGCCTGATTCCTCAGGGCATAAACGCTCCTTTGACCCAGGTCTCCAGTGTCCACAAAAACAGGAGGAAGGAAGGACTGACTTGGGGAAGAGGGTCGGGGTAACCGCAGAGAAGTGAAAGCGGCCTAAAATGGGCGACGCCGGGCAAGTCCTCTTTATCAGTGCAGCAGACTGCAGGGGCCGCCATTTAGTGGCGGATTTCGGTATTTCAGTAGCACGTTGTGCTGATCGTCACAACTGGCTTGTCTACGTGGCACGGTGGATTTTAAGACACGGTTTTACAAAATGCAACTTCCCGCTAGCTTCGCCCCGACCCCCATCCCCACCTCCACTAAGGAGGGGAGCTATTGAATCCCACTGTCCACTCGGAGTGGACCCCTCCTCCGGACCGCGACCAGGAAGGGAGGGGGTGCAGGGGAGACCTTGCCTCCCGGCTGCAGCAGCCGCTACCCGTCCCCACGGGCTAATGCGAATTGCACCAATGCCCACCTCGGATGGAGAGGGGTGTTTTTCCCAGAGTCCATAGCTTCCCTCTTCCCCCGTGGGGAGAATCTCATTTCCTTGGGGATCGTGAGGGAATTTGTCTTTCACTGCCCCTGCCCAGGTCTCCCGCCTAACGCCTCTAATGTGAGGGAAGGAAATGGAGAGTCGAAGCCTAGCGAGAAGAACTCATCCGACGAGAGGCCGCTCCTCCGGGACTGTCGGCTGGGCTCGCATCAGCGCTTCCAGATGTGCCTGGGGTCCTCCTGGGACCGGGAACGCTGGACAATTCTGTGACGTGGCGGGAGGGGGGTGTTCCACCCGGGGTTGCCGAGTCTTCGAGGGTTTTCATTAAAAGCCCCGAGAGCGTGGCACAAGCCTGTGAGTGGAGAACAAAGGGCCGAGGAGTGCACGGCGGCGAGTCGCGCGCGCGGCTGCCCTTTGCTCGGCTGGGCTCGGAGTCGCGGGCGCGAGCGGGGAGGATTCCCGGCCTGGAAAAGAGCGCGCGGGCTCTGCGGAGTGCGAGGGTCCCCGCCCCCTGGCAGACGGGAAGAACCGGGTCTTCGAGCCAGAACTGCCATGTTGCTTTCCTGGGAGGCGCGAATAATTTGACGCTTGCGAGGCCGCTGCACCCCCAACCCGAAAGCCCTTTAGCCTTCGGTGCCGCACAGCGGAGGTCAAAGCCGGAAGGGACCGCACAGCGCCGGCCGAAGCGAAAGCCCAGCGGGCAGACGAGAGGGAGCGTCCAAGGCGCCAGAGCAGCTTTTCTTCGCCACCTTAGTTCCAGGGGTTGCGGGGCTGCGGGCTCGGCAGAGGCTCGGTTGCCAGTAGCAACCACACGACGGCGATTTGCAGCCCGGGCGGCCGCCGCCGCCGCCGCCTGTTCTGCTACCACCTCCAATCCCGAATATTCGTAACTCGGGGGTTAACCTTGTTGACACCTCTAGCTCCTGCCCGAGTCCTCAATCTCCACAGCCCTCTGCTCGGGCTCCGAAGCCCACTCCCCCGGCTTGGCCCTGCCCCCACCGCAGACAATAGGGGGACTGAGAGCGCAAGCTGCTGCTTGCGCGGCTCGGAACAGACACCTGAGCCTCCGAGACAGTGGCCGCTCTGCTTAGTCCCAGCCCCAGGTGCCATTGTCTCCGACTAGAGCCGAAATTCACTGCCATGACTAGTCCATCAGAAAGCTTTTCTGGGTTTCAGAAGTAAAGATGGTGGTGGTAAAGAAGCGGTGGTAAGGACTGCCTTCCTTGTAACATGGACACAAAGAAGAGCTTCTGGATGTGTCCGGTCTTGGTAACAGTGGCTTTTCTTTGGGTCAGAGCCACAGGCAAACGCTACAATCTTCCCTCCTCCCTATCTACCATGAACATATGCCATAAAATCCATACTTCAACCACTAATGTTATTTCAAACTTTCATCCAGACACGTGTTTTTATTAATAAGTGGATGGAGTACTTCTCCCTACCCACCCCAATTCATTTGATGACACAAGTCAGCTCTTGGTGGTTGGGATTGAGTGGTCTGATGAATAGAGAAAATGATTGACAGTAACTCTTAGGAATCTTTCTGTCTTTTCCAATATCTGTGGTTCTGGAACACTGGTTTAATTTTTTAACAGAACTCTTCTTAGTACTTTAAACACGTTTTTACTGAAGAAAAACCTTGTAGGTACACGGCAAAATCTTTTATTTAAGTAGTAGGATAACTGGAGAAATATCTGCATTATCAAATTCTTCACTCTTAATAATTGTCCCCGCTTGAAATAGTCATTTAATTTAGCTGAGTGTTTATTCTTCTTGGATTGAAATTTCGTGTAAATTACAGATGTGCTGAAAGTTTTAAGTTTAAAACTTGTCTCACCTTTTGTATGCTTCAGAGTCCTTTTAACACTATTAAACCGATATTTACCAAACACCCAGAGACTGCAGAAATTCAGAAACTGATTGGGGGAAAAAAACCCCACCTTAATGGCCAGTCTAACGCTTAGATATCTTTAATATATACAATAAAAAGTTAAACATTTTCCAAGCAAGTGGTATCAGTCAGATGTCTTCATTCACATACATTTTTACCTAGTTATATTTCAAAAGTGATAGATTGTACTAAAAAGTATCCCATAGATATTTGCAGAACTCTAAGGAGAATCATAAGTTGTATATAAGAACTTATAACTTTGCTGTTTTCCCATTAAATGTCTGAAAATTGGTTAAATAGTCATAAGAAGAGATTTTTAAGTGACTTCATGAAGCACAGATAATTGACCACAATTCAAAGGGAATGCTAAGGGGCTTGCATTGGATGTTGCAAATCTACTAAGACAATGCATCTTGAAATAGTCTATTAAATTTAAATAGGCTTTAAAAGTTACTGAAAGTAGTCAATATGTCTTAATCATATCTGATGGTAAACTATAACCAACAGTGCCTCCTAGAATGACTCTTTGGTATGATGCTTCACAAAATGTCAAGTTCATTAAATAAAATAGTTTACTTCAAAGAAAAAATTTAGCACTACTTGGTTCCTGCAGGCAACATAATGACTTGTACTTGCCCAAACACCCACCACCACCTTAAAAATGGGAAAGCAAGGCTTTAGTGAAAAGTTCCTTTCTATGGTCTTTCTGGAAAGAAAAGCTCCAACAACTTGCTTTGGACCAAGTTAAAGAGATTATCTCCTTTTTTCATTACGACTGTGTCTTTCAATGAATTGAAGGATAAGATCAAAGTGCATTCATATTCATGTGAATTATCGCTATTGACTTGAATAATGATGAATTTCATTGTTTTATTTAAACTGAAACCAGAAACGCTGCTGCTTTTGAGTCTATACTCCTAAGGCTGTAGAGTTTCTTCTATGAGGACTCAAAAGCCAAGCAATTAGGTCTGACAACCACGTCATTTCCATAATGTATTTCCGTACAGAGGACTCTTTACTGGAATTAGTTACATTTCTATAGAATCTCACCACACAATTTTTGACTCCTTCCAACCTCTGAACAAAACTCAATAGACACACTTCCAAAATATTTAAGCATAATTGTGCAGTGATATTGAAAAAGTGTCTAGATTTTCATGAATCAGAAAATCAGTGTTATCAGTAATTAACTCAGGAGTGTTTTTGCTTTGAACATGATTCATTACAGTTTGTTTTCTAGTGTAACAAAGAACTCAGAATAGTTTGGGAAAATGTGTTTACCAGCTGTTTCTTTCTAAATATGCCTCATGACAATTTTCTTAAAATATTTTCACTTGGGTTCTCTTCAAATTATCCCATCATTTCTTAGAAAGAGAGATTAGAAGATCCAGTGTACTGTACTCATTTTTGCCAAATGACCATACTGCTCAGTATATTCATCTATTAAAATTCTTATCACTTTGGAGAAAACTTCTAAGGAAATTAACCACAATAAAGTAAAAAACTTCAACATAGACATAAGAAAATGCATTTTCATGAACTTGAATATACACAATTCACATAGGCTCTTTAAACTTAAAATACTCTTAAAAGACTCTTGTACAAGAAAGGTCTACTATATTATCATGGTCTGCCTGGACTCTGGGAATTTCCTTTTCCAGAAGGATAATTGATACCAGTATCTTGGTATCTTAAAATGTTTGCCACTCATTTAAGATATTTTACAGAGACATTACATTTTCTTTATTAACTATGTTTTTCTATCCAAATGTGTTAGAAGAAGTCTCTTCCCTTGGCATCCCTAGGACTGCCAGCCCTCTTTAGTCCAAGAGTTTGTTAGTAAGTTTGTAACTGTCTTATGAATTTGACCATAAACATACTGATAGTGTTTATATACTTCCAAGTTTACCTGTAAACTTCCAAGCCCTTATCCCTGACTTGTAATTAAAATGATAGCAACTGTGTCTTATTTCACCAAGAAGAACAACTAATTCTAGAATTAAAAGCATTTCTTTTTATTTTCTTAAGATAATCTAACAGAAAAAAGTATCAGTATTTTCTTCTCGTAGGTAGTCATTAATCTTTTTTAAAGCTGTCCATACGAGGATATTTATTCTTCGCTTAAAAAAATAAATAGGGAGGAACGTTGGAGTGAGATGTGAATTAGGATGATCCCACTTTAACAGTATTCAGATGTTTCCTCTGGAATGTCAAAGAATAAAATTAGTTGTGTTTTAAAGCTTACTTGCTTTAAAAAGGATGCAAATTATGGCGCAAATATCTTTTTTAAAACATGAGATGCTGTGCCACTGCATCTTCCAATCCAGGGTACATTTTAGCCGAGTTTACTGTCTGGGCTCATCACCTCTGGGGGCGGGGGTTGGGGGGTGGGGTGGATGCAGAATCTCACTAGCATCGCGGATAAAAATCTGTTATTTTTGTGAAAGCTGAAATTTGAAAACCTTTCCTCGGTTTTTGCTGTATTTTTTTTTAGAAGTTAGAGCAAACAATCAAGTATTCTTCACAGTAATTAATAATAATGAAGTTTTCGCTTGAGACTCTATAAAGTGAAATGACGTAAAAAAAATTTTTTTTGAGGCTTGCACATGCGCGGTGAGGTGCAGCTTTTTTTTTTTTTTTTAAAGCTTTTGGATTCTCATCCTGATCCTGGGATCCGGGCTGCGCTGCGGCGTCTTAGCAGCTGGCTGATGTAAAGTGGTGCAGGTTCCCACATTTCACTCCCGGAAATGAAAATCTGAACACCGCACCCCCACTTCTTCCCCCCACAGGACTCTCTTTTCCAAGTCCAGGGAGGAGAAAGGGCGAAGCAGGGCCGAAGAGCCCGGTCGCCGCGAGCTTTGGGGGCTGTGCCTGTGCTTCGGGGCCTCAGCTCCTGGGGTTCGGGTTGCAGGCCACGGCGGGGTCTCCCTGCGAGTTGGTGGCAGTATTTTTCGAGTCACGGGTCATCGGCACCAGGATGAGGCTCCGGGCCCAGTTCTTCTCTCCGGGAGAACCCGCCTGGCGGTGCGGTACTCGCTGGAGGCCCGGCCCGGGGACGCAAAGCGAAAGGACACAGGCCTTCAACAGCTAGCAGCCGGTCCCCACCGGACGCCGGCTCCTTGGGACCCTGGCCCCTTCCCTCCCGCTCCAGTCTGCGGCCTCCAGAAGGCAGGGAAGCCAGGGAGTCGGGCTTCCCCTCGCTAGCACCCTCCCGCCGGGCAGCGGAGAGCCCCTAGCTCGCCCCGAGGGAGGGAGGAAGGCGGAGGAGAGAGGTCGCCCGGGCTCAGCCGCCTGGCGCTTCCGCACTCGCGCCCTACCCACGCGCCCCGCTTCTTGCTCGCACTCAACCAGCCCCCGCACCCCTCTTTTCCTCCCTGTGGGACAGTCGGGGCCTCGTGGTTTTCTAATTAGAGCTCGGCCTGTCCCTAACGAGCTCCCGGACCCTCCTCCCCAGTTAGAAACTTCGCGAAACCGTGGGAATGCTAGTTGGAGTTTTAGAAACGTTGTTAATGGAAAAGCCCAGGACGCCTGGGAGCACCAATTCTTCTCTTCCGACCCCACTACCCTACGATCAGCAGACGTAGTTGCCCTCCAGGGCCAGAGCTCTTGACAGAAACCCCGCGCCCACCCCACACGGGGTCTGTTTAGCTTTGCGATGTGGGCTAGAACTTTCTGCTTAGAGTTGGGTGAGCCTAGATGAGACTGTGCAGGACCCTCAGCACCTGAGGATGAGCGATCCGAGTTATCACCGGTCTTGGCAGGTTCCAGGGGCCGTTGGTTGTCTGGGAACTAGTCTCTTTGGTCCTTATCAGTAACAATGTGGGGAAGTTATCATACCTGCCTTCTCTGAGACAAATCCCACAACGCTGAGAGGGGCAGGGAGAGGTGTAGAGAAGTGTTGAAAAGTGATTGGCGGACTTCTATGGCAGGGCGCATAGAGGTTATTATCTGCTGATGCAGAATTTGCGGACAGTTTTAAAGGAAAACTCATGTAAATCTTCACAAAGAAGATATATAGCACACACACACATAGTAAGCAAGGCAAGTTGGCTTTTATGCTTGTCTCATTAACTCAGAAGATGTTAGGCTATGTTTCATACGTCTACGTTAAAAGCATCAATTTTTTGGTATTAGAAACTGTGAGCCGTATGGTGCCTTTGGGACTTACTCCTCTGTGGAACCCCACGGCTTTCTTGGGAAATGAAAAGGACGAGTTCCATCTCTGTGTCCACGGAGGTACTGGAAAGGAAGCCATACACAGGTGTGTCTTTGGAACTTTGGGGTTAAATAACATTATCATCTTAACATTTTATTGGCCTTCACACTGAAAGAAAATGTTTAAAATGTAAAGAGTTGGTGTTAAATGACTTGAAAGGTACAGAATAAGACACAAACACAATAGGAGCAAAGAGATATTAACCTTCCTTTTCCGGATGGACAAATCCAAGTCTCTCCTGCCCTGTTAACAAAGTTGATCGTACAGCTGGATGGTTGGCTCTGACCTTAACCAAAAATTTTGGCATTATTTCCCAAGAGGAGCAATGCAACATTAAGGTGTTATTTATTTGCTTCCTTTCATTATAGATAACATTATAAATCCATAATTTGATTAGAGAGTATGTAATGTTTGCTTTAAAGTCAAGAGTGTAAATATGGAGTTACTTCAGTAATTTTAGATTTGGTGCTGGCAAAATGATTATTGTGTTCTCATGGCTTGAATAATTACATGTAATTACTAAATGGATGCCTATTTAAATGCTAACACTATATTTTAATTCTTGGTAGAGTGAAGATTCATATGTAGACAAACAGCTATTTTTGTCACAAACAGGACACCATTTATTATTTTGGCAGTGTATTAGATATTGTCATTTTATTTAGATTACTTTAAGTCCTCTGCTACCAAGGCAGTTACAACACTTACAACAAATATAATCCTTAAAACAGAGCAGGGTGCTATTGTTGAATGAATGAGTCAATGAAAGAATGAGTTTGTTTACACGTATATTTTCCATAAAATTTCATGTCCTAGAAAAGACATTTTATTAGTGGTAAAATGTCTGACGCATATTAAAAATAGATGCTTGACTTAATGAAGAATATACATCACTTATTCACTTCAATGATACTTTCTAAAATGAGGATGTTGACATCCATTTAGCACAATAAAGTTTTGACTTAAAATTCACCTTGGAGGTAAAGAGATATATGTATATATTTAGCTTTGTAGAATTTCTTTTAGACACGTGTAAAAATATAGCCCTATAGTGGTGGGTTTCTAATAATCTCCAAAGTAGGTTTTTAAAGAGAATCAGAATTTTAAAGCTGGCTTTGTATTGTTGTCTTTTACAGTCTCACTTTCCTAAGTAAAGGAATTAATGTCAAAATGTTTTTGAAGCTACATATAACTAGCTTTTTATAAAACTAGCCAAAGATTTCCAAGCAAATCTTTTGTGGAAACAATTTTGCAAGTTGCTCAGATAATATGTTTCATTGTCAAATGTATAGTTAATGTGTTAAGTATGTATCTGCTGGTATTTAAGAACAGTGAGCGTAGCACCCTTTAAAAAAAACACTGAAATATCTCTTTAAATATTTTTTCTCACTTCTTAACCATTAGAGGTATGTATATGACCATGCAACATTCAATTAGCTTTGTAAAACATTTTGTTTTAAAATTTTTTCATTTCACATTTAATGAAATTGAAAAATGAATGACAAATGTAGATTGTCTTTCTTGTCAGTAAAAAAATCTCTTGCTATAATTGATTTTTTAATTACAATTCAAAATTGCACTTAAAACCAATTCATTTAAATGTGTATTATGTATTACCACATTACATTTCATCATTTAATTTTAAGAAAAATTTAAGTCTAGATTAGAGAGCAAAGATCTTGCTTCTTTAATATGTGTGTAGATACAAAGTAGAATTCCTATATCAGGAACAATATAATTTAACTTAAGACATTATTAGTGACACTCAAAATCTAGGTAAAAATAGCTTATAGATATACAACTTGAACTCAAATTTGTAGCATTCCATAAGTAAACTGTTATCTTTATAGATTTAAACCCCCTTTTCATCATTGAGCTTTTATCTGAACATTTTTTAAAGTAAATAATACATAGTAAAAGCAATCACTGAAAATGGCAGTTCTAGTAGCTCACGAATTTGACTTGTTTAAGGACTAAAACCAAATATGGAACTTCTTAGTTTTAAGGGTGATTTTTAAAAAATAATGTGATAAGGAACTGAAAAAAGTTTCAAGTGAAAGTTTGTTTACAGTTTTGATTATTTGCTCAGTGTATTCCCCCAGACCCTCTAAATGGAAACACACACAGACTTTAAAGAAATTGTGTTCTTAGAGAGATTCCAGATCACATTGCAACTTCTGCTTTAGAGTTAAGTCAAGAAATTGTGGGGATCATTGGTTTCTTATTGCAGAGCAAAAGATATGAAACTTCTCTGGGGGTAACAGGGATCCCCCTCTTAGACTGCTGGTCCATCCCTCAACTATTGGGGCTCCACAAAATGTCAGCCCTTCATCAGAGACCTCTAGTCAGAGTGAGATTTCAAAAACTATCAGAAAGGATTCACCCCAATAGGAGAACCAGCTAACTTTACATGTTCTTTTCTACTGCAGGGGAGATGCTGGGAAACTTCCTGTCTTAGCACTCACTACTTAGCAGCAGCCATGGCTATCCAGCCACCTGACACCTGGCGAACTTGTATTTGGTGATGGACAAAGATCTACAGTGGAGCAGCTGTCTTTAAAACATTTGGTACACAGTTTTTCTCAGACAAACTAGATTAGGTCTTTAATTTTTGTTAAGAGAAACTGGGCAAAGAGAGAAAGTGATATAAATTAGGGTGTGTGGTTAAATTTTTTTTGATCAAGACTTTCCAGGTAAGAGTCTCACTCCCTTTCTTTTGGAAATGCCATTCAATAGCAAAGTGACAAACTTAAAAGACAAAGACAAATGTTTAAAAATCACAGTGAGGAAGCAGTAAAGTTAGCAATTAAGGGCAAGCCACGGAAGACAGCACAGGGATCGTATTCCCTCTTTTCTCATTGAATCTGAGAGCCTTTATAGATTGCTTTCAATAGAGTATAATTAGTTGTATAAAAATGGTTGCCCGCACCCACCAGCATCCCGAACCCATACATGCTGGGTGTATGGTATACATAATCTGGACTGAAGGGTCTGGATTAAGTTCTGGGCTTGACGTTAAGGTTGCCTGGGCAATAATGTCCTCATCAGCTCACACACGTCACACGAGACACTTCTCTTGACCATGGACGCCAAGACCTCCCACGGCCGCAGCCTACGTGTCTCCCCGCACTCCAACCGGGTTCTCTGAGCATCCGCTCCTCTGACCCCCTTTGCCTCGCACGGAGTCGAGTCCCTGGGGCAGTCAGATACCAAACGGGGTGGACTCAGTTCATACAGAAGCCTGTGCCCCTGCAGCCGCCAGCAGCGGCTGCGTAGGACCCCAGACGGGGCTGGCCTCCCGCCGCGGCTCGTGGGGTGACACCCCGAGAGCCCCCGCAGGCGGGGTTCCCCCGGGACTGGCTGTGGGCGCCGGGAGTCCCAGCCTTGTGGCCGTGACGTCATGCCCAGGGCCCAGCCGTTGCGGTGAACCGGCCGCGTTCCGGTTCCGGTAGGTTACCCGGGAGACGCGGGTACACACAGGACCGGCTCACGTCGCGGCCGAGCGGTCGTGGTCGACGCCCCCTGTGCTGATCGCAGCCCCGCGCGGATTCGCCGCCGCCGCCGCTGTCGCCTCTGTAGCGGACCGACCACCGCGGGCTCCATGAGTCAGAGGCAGGTGCTGCAAGGTAGGGCCCGGGGCGGCGGGGCGCCCCGACGGGCTGGCGGAAGAGCAGCGGGCTGACGGGGCGGCCCGCTCCACCTCGGCTCTCCCCGCAGTGTTCGAGCAGTACCAGAAAGCTCGGACCCAGTTCGTGCAGATGGTGGCAGAGTTGGCGACCAGACCCCAAAACATCGAGACGCTGCAGAACGCGGGTAAGTCCCGACCCCGGCCAGCGTCTTCCGCGCGGCTGTTCTCTCCTGGCCCGGGAAGTCGCCCCGCTTCTGCTCGCCCCTGATCGCCCTGCGCCCCTGTCCCCGCGTCACCTGGTGCGGGGCCTGGCCCCTCGCGGGGAATCCCTGTCGCTGTTCGCCCTTCGCCCCTGGCATCACCAAACCCAGCCTGGGTCCGCGCTCTCCTGCCTCGCCGCCCATGCGTGGCCCTGGCTTTCTTTCCCCTGGGTCGCGGTTGTCCTGCCCCCCTCCCCCTCCGCCGGCCGAGCTTTTTGGGAGAGACAAGGTGGGGACGGGAGGTCGATGTTCCTGAACACGAGCTTGTTTGGGTGTGAAGCCAGGTTTCTGATGGGTACCAGAGGCTCGACGTCCTCATTTCCATTTTTATTGCAACCGGGTAGGTGTCAGGTTGAAAGTCAACGTCCTTTGTATTGCCTGGAAGTCTTTTTCGTCAATGGGGATCTACCCTCGGAAGACCTGTTTTATCAGTGTGTCATTGCATATCAACCTCGGTTTTGATGACCTCCCATTTCCTCACAGCAAAGGAATTCCAGAGCCCTTGCCACACTTTTTCTCGTCTTGGAGTAGTGGAAGAACAATGATATGCTTGAATTTTCCCCAAGAGATTTAAAGTTGATAAAGTAGATTTACTTTTGACAAATCGTTCTCTGCTCTCCTTCCACCCCTCAAGTCCACACTCTTCTCATGGAGAGAACAGTAAGTGGTGTGTGTGTGTGTGTGTGTGTGTGAGAGAGAGAGAGAGGGAGAGTGAGAGAGAGAGAGAGAGAACACAAACCACCTTACGCAGTTTCTGTCCCCTCCTATCGCCCCTCTTTTCTCTCCTTTTTCATATTAAGGATGATTGCAGAACTAGCTGAACTCAAAGACCTCAACTAGCACGCTCTCACTATCTTGTCAAGAAGAAAGTTTAGAAATAATATTTACTACTATGGGTTTGTTTGAAGGTAATTTCTATTGCATTCTAGGTGGTGGCTTCTTGTGTTTTTTGTAGGGCTGTATTTAGAATAGAATAAGTATTTTATATGATTTAACCTCAACTGTATTTATCAGCAGTAGAGTTATCACAAACATCCCTTGTGTTGCTCTTTTATAACCACATCCAGCACATTCTTGAAGATAATCTTTTGTTCTGAAATTGCTCCTTGTGGAACAATATGTGTCTATCTATGTTCATGTATGCATACTCCTCTGTGTACCCAGAACAGTGCTGGACATAGTACATTTCATGTATATTGTGTTTTTATTAATTAGAGCATGTGATATTGTAAAAAGCACTTTTAAAAGTTTTTTTTCCTCTTTTCTATTTATTACCTTTTTGAAAGGACACTTGCTATTTACCAATATCTTATGGGCAACACACACACACACATATTATATATATATATATATATATATACTAAAACAGTTTTTAAAAGGGAAATTGATTGGCATTTTCAATATTTGAATTGAGATATTGAAATATGAAAGTGTAGATAGCACCAAAGGTTTAGAATATCAATCACATTTTGCTATAATAGAGGCAGTTTATCTCTTCCTATAATGTACACATGGAGTATATTGTGGACTTGAATCAACCCAAATTTAATTTATATGATCACCATGTTATAAATGACTTAGACATTCTTCAATAGCTACATGTTTCCATTTGTGGTTAGATTTATAAAGGAAAGTGCTGCAAAAGGAATATAACAATGTTTCAAAGTTATATGCAGTGGGTTAATATCTTAATGAAATGCTAAGATTTTTCTTTTCACAAGGATTTTATTTTAACACTTTTATGTCATCTAGATTCATGTAATCACTTCTCTAGTAATTGTAAATAGAGGTAGATAGTGATGATTCCAATATATCCTTTTAATTAAAATAATCTCAATACTTTGTTTCCTTCCTTTGTTGTCAATTAGCTTAACCATCGAAATAATTGAACAACAACAACCCAATACAGGGCTGATTTTAAAAATATTTTTGAGTGAGCCACAATTTGTATGTGGCAATAGATCATGACATGATATTATGACAAGATACTTTTTTCCAGTCAAGTCATTTCCTTTTGATGGCATAAAATGCCAATCCATTTTATTCTCCACTTTTGCAATTTGTCTGCATGTTTGGAAAGGTTTTGTTTTTCTCACTTTTTCCCTAATCATGAGTCCAGATAACGTGACAGACATTTTCCATGATAAATAACTAGTTTACTTATTAAAAAATTTCGAATTTACTCAATGTGAAATTAAGTTTAAATATGAAAATTATAATTGCAGTTTTATTTCATTTAAAATCTTTGAACTTTTCATTGCATACTAGATATGTTTAGAATAGAGTTAGTTTTACTATATAAGTCCAAAGAAATTAACACAACAAAGTATTGGAAGGTATCTTCAGAAGATTTGGGAAAGACTAAGTTTGATTGCTAATTACAATTGTTACCAGAAATAACTGTTACTAGAATGTGTCTATAACTCTAGAGTTATTTTTTTCATATTGAGATTTTATTGTACTAAGCCAAAAGGACATAACAAAGCATTAAATAGTTTAATGTTACAGAATTTCTTTATGCAAACCATTTAATCTTGGTAGCTATTTAAAAATGAATTTTGATACCTCTGTAATAACAGAAACAATATGTTATTACTTCTATCAATTATAGAATGGAAGTAGCTGATTAGTTATAAGAAACAGATTTACTGTCATAATGAATCACCTGGCCAATCTTAGGTTGGCTAATAAAAGCTCTAAAAAGTTATTTTTTAACTGCTTACTTATATAAATAAACTTCTTCTGGATCATCTATTTACATAAGAAAAGTGGTGGTAAAGTTTAAACAATACTTTGTAGTATTTTACTTATCACCTAAAGTAAAACAATAAATAGGGCAACTTAGTGGTTATGTATATTTTCAGAAGACTAGGGATAGAGAACTTTGCATAATATTTTAAATATGCATCTTATGAAAGTAATTTAAAAATTGGGACAATTTAATAAGTTCAGAATTTGGAGAATAGTAATATATGTTGAAATAAAATGATATTAAATTATGTGTTTCTGGGGAAGGGTAAAATTCTTCTGCTTAAGTGCCCTCCCTGGTGGTGCAGCCAGTTAAAGCACAGCATACTAAGAAGCTAAAGTCACTTCCACATGAGTTCGATCCCCGCCTGTCCCAGGGTGGTGATCCACAAGGCAGGGCAGACCTCTCCTGACCTGCCCACTACTCAATCAATCTGTCTGTTCTGCTCAATCAGTCTGTATGTTCTGCTCCTCACTCTGTCTCTGGTGAATCCTCTCTCCACCCCTGTACCTCTGGTCTGTACCCCAATTCTGTATGCACAAATAAATAAATATTAAAAAAATTCTTCTGTTAATTATATAGTTTCTCCATTTGTTGTATGAAGGAAAAGCCCTACTAAGCATTTCTTAATGCATTTAAAGCATTTCCTGTTAGGTACATACATAGTCCATGATTCTCTTACAAAAATAGTTCTAGAAAATATTGAAATTTAAAAGATAATTTGTAAAACACCTTTACAAACCTAATAAGACTACCAAAATTTGATGTATTTTCCCAAGAGGAGGGTTAGAATTTTGAATGTAAAATATTTAACTCAAATCTTGACTTAAAAAAAATAGGGATCAAAGTTTGCTTTATATGCTTAAGTGGAAAATATTTCAGGGAGCTCTAATTTTTTTTGAAGCTTTATGTGCCTTAACAATATAATCTAAAAACAAGAGAATTCTGCATTCTAAACCATTGTTCCTATATGGACATTTTTCTGCTTGGTTATCTAAACTATAAGTAAATACTGCATTAAAGGCTAGGATCTTGTTTTCTTGGGAAAAACTGCACAATTAAAAAAAATCCAGGCTTCATATGAGACTATGAAAGTGGGAGTTAGAAATGGTAAATGTGTAGGTTAAAATTTAATGCCAGAGAATAAATTTCTTTAAAAACTTATTTATGCATTCCTTAGTTCTGCTTTACATGTGAATCCTTTTTTCTTAATCTCCTCCTCTCTCACTAGAACCTTTTCCTATACTTCTTTGCCTACTTGAGTTTTAGTCATTGGGGCTCTGTTGTTTGCTTAGGGAAATAATCCTTGAGCTGTGATAGTAAGGTAAGCTCTTGGTTTATGCTTTCTTACTCCTAATACCTTTCTTTCATAGTGTTTACTACAACTATGACTTAATTTCTATTCTGCACTAACTGTAAATTATAAGCCTGTCACAATACTTAGCATAGAGCAAATGATCAATATATCACATAAAGTGAAGTCAGGTAGCATTATTTTCTAAATGTTTTCATATTTCTTTTTTTTAATTAAAGATTTATTTTTATTATTTATGTAATAAGAACTGGGGTGTAAGTCAGAGGCCCTGGGGGTGAGAGAATTCACCAGAGACAGGATGGGGGGCAGAACAGGCAGATTGATTGAAATACACTCCTTAGGGGAACAGTGGGAAAGGCAGGAGAGGTCGGCTGTACCATGAGGGTCAGCTCCCTGGTCAGGGATTGAACTCCTGCCACAGTGGTTGGTGATAGCTTCATAGCGCTGAGACTTTAACTTCTGTGCCACCAGGGAGGCCCCTGTTTTCAGGTTTCTTAAAAAATTATTCTTATAATAGCTGAGGTTGGTGGAGTAGGTGTCTTCTTCAGTGTGCATACTTAAACCAAAAGGAGTTTGGATAACCACTTTCAGCACAAAATGAGTGTTATGACTGAACTGGGACTGGAACCTGTTTCTTGGCCTTGTGCCTATGTGGATAAGAGTAATGATTTCTAATGGTTCCAAGAGCTTCTGATGAATCTCAATGTTAACTGTTGAAGTAAGTCTTCTGATACTAATGACTGTTCAGTAATTGCATGTAATTGGCTTTGGAGTCTTCCTGGAGAACCACTGTGGCAGGGTGAGAGGAGTTCAGATGAGCCGGCTAATGCTAATTTATAGACATTTGTAGGCTGAAGTGGTGGGGCTGTATTAAGGCCTTAAACTGGCTGGAGTTCTTAGGGTAAAAGGACAACAAAGTGAAAAGTCAGTGGTTGGGAAGTAAAACTGGCCTAATTATTAGGGGCCATGACTGAATTTGGATGTATCCTGAATGTGATAGTCATTGAAGAATTTTTTTTTTTTTAAAGATTTATTTATTTGTGCATACAGAACTGGGGTATAGGCCAGAGGCTGAGGGGCGGCGAGAGGCTTCACCAGAGACAGAGTGGGGAGCAGAACAGGCAGATCGACGAAGTAC
>NW_004567131.1:23546646-23574351 GCF_000260355.1 Condylura cristata
CCATGTGGTCACCTCCGGGGCAGGCGGGAATCGAACTCATGCAGAAGCGGCTTTAGATTCTCAGTGTTGTGCTTTAACCCGCTGCGCCACAGGGAGGGCCTCATTGAAGAATTTTAATGAGAGGGTTGATCAGGTTTACATTGAGGAAGAGATATAGGAGAGCAAGACTCTGTAGTTATAAATAGTATCTATTGAATTAAACAAAATTCAGAAGATACTACATTCATTATAATAAATCAAAAGAAGAAAATAGATACTTCCTGATCATGATGCTGTCATCATTGAATTCTATTTAAAATGACTATACATGATTTTGTGCTTCATTCTGAACTTGCAAATAAATTATAAGACTGTACCATAAAGGATATAACATCTAAAATCTTAATGGATTTTATAGCTATTGTAGTGAAAAAATATTTCCCATTAAAGACAAATAGATAACGTGACAACCAAATTTATGGTTTCTTAATCAATTGCAGGAGTACTGACCAACGGTGTTTAATCGCAGCATATGGGAGAAAGCAAATTAAGCCCCCCAACTTCTAATTCTATAAAAAGCAAGAGCAGAACACTTAAATTTTTTCATAGAATAAAAGACCAGTGGCCCTTCAATGAGAAAATGTTATAAAATTCATTAGTGTCATGTTGCTTGTTTCAGTAAAAATTGTTATTTGAATTTAATTACTTACTATAGAAATAAATTTCAAATTTAAAAGGTTGTAAGTGTGATTGGAGTTCTGTTGTGGCAGGAATTACATCACACTTAAAGTAGTACAACATAAGAAAAATGATGGTTCTAGAGCCAAGACTACCAAGGTTTCTGCAAGAGCTATCTGTATATTCAGAACTGTGGTAAATTACTTGATAAATAGAAAAGAAGCTAGAATATAAACTCTGCTCTAGTGTTTATTATTTGATTGAGGAGATTAGACATTTACTCACATAAAATACCCCCCAAAAGCCATATAACGTACTAGATTAATGACAACTACCTTGCTTTACACAACTTCAGGAATGCCATTTATATCATCATCTACATAAATGGTATTTCCTGGATTTGTGCAGTAGATAGCCTGCCCTGCCATACCTGCTGAACAGGGAATTACTGAAAGTCTCCATGTTCATTTATTTACCTCTTTAAGAATAAGCGGCACAAACAACACAGCTCCCCATGGATTTCCATTTACTTAGAATAACATTGCAAAGACCTAATTTGATATATAGCCAGACTTGATCTGGCCCAAACCTCTCCAGTTTTATCTTTTCCCATGGCACACCTGCCACTTTACCTTTTGGGATGATACGAATTCATCAGTCCTCTTTAGTTGTATGCAACAGTCACGCACCCCTTATACCAAACAGAAACTTAGAATTGTCAGTGATACTTCCTCTCTTTGTAATAATGTTTGTCTCCTATATATCTCCTCATAACTTTCACTTTCTCTTTCCCTTGTGTTCTGTTCTCCAGTCTATCATCACATCTGGCCCAGATTTCTACAATGGATTCCCAAGTGGTCTTCCTGCCACCATCTCTGTTTTTATCCTTTCTTTCCAGTATAACCAGAGCACTCCTTCTTTACAAAATGCAATTTTGATCCTGTTACTATACTGATAGAATTTTTAGATTATACCCAAAATATTTAGCTTATTGGATCCTTCAGGAGTCTGTTTCTGTTAATCTCTTAAACTTCTTTCTCCAACTTCCTCTCACATCTTCTTATTCTGTGGTCTTACTGTGTTCTCAATTTTGTCAGTATACCAAATGCTTCTTTATTTGGTGCTCCATTTATATATTTCCTTCTGCCTGAAATATTCTTCAATCTCTACCCTATCTAACCCTTCCTTTAAAAAAAAAAGTTTTACATGTTTATATATTTTTTCTTATTTTAAAAAAAAGTTTATTTTTACATCATTCTGTGCCTTTTCCCTTCTCAGTTGTAATCCCCATGGGCTTCCCATCACCAAATCACCTGTTTGCCATCACCATAGCCCAGTGCACCCCCCCAAACCCCCGTTTTTGATCCATTCCCTACTCCACCCCTGTAAAATGTCTCTGGTATATAGTTCATTATTATTATTTATTATTTTCTCACCTGGTCCTTTATACTCCTGCTATGAATGAAACCACCAGTATTTCTCTCAGCATAAAGAGTCATGTATGCAGAGCAGAGATTTTTTTTCTGTTGTTAAAGCATGAAGTTTCTTGTATCTATTCTTCATGAACCTGAAACAGGATACCTGAATCACATGGTAATACTGACACTAAATGGCGAATCCTTTGCTGCAGGTTTACTAATTATATATAGAAATAACTTCCAAAGTTTGATGAACTATAGTAGCAATTAAATGTAGTAAATGGGGCCCTCCCTGGAGGCGCAACTGGTTAAAGTGCAGCACTACAAAGCTAGCCACAGCAGCTTCAACACAAGTTCGATCCCCAGCCCTGGAGGTAACCCACATGGCACAGTAGACCTGTCTGTCTCTCCTGCTGCTTCTCTCAGCAGTGTACTTTGTCGATCTGCCTGTTCTGCTCCCTACTCTGTCTCTGGTGAATCCTCGTACTGCTCCGGCATGTCTGGCCTGTACCCCAGTTCTGTATGCAGAAATAAATAAATCTTTCAAAAAAATATGTAGTAATTGATCACATCAAGTTAGTTTTATATAAAAGTAAAATATATTGTTATAGTTTAAGCACTTTAAGCTTTGTACAATTTACAGCGAGTCTAACATTTTATAAATTTATAGTCATTTGAGATAAACACATGCCTTTTGCAATGACATATATGGAGCTGGAAGGGATCATGCTTAGTGAAATAAGCCAGAAAGAGAAAGAAAAATACCGGGTGGTTTCACTAATAGCAGGAGTATAAAGGGCCAGAGGGAAAAAAGTAATGAACAACTATATACCAGAGACATTTTATGGGGGTGGAGTAGGGAATGGGATCATAAACAGGGGGCAGAGGGCAGAGTATAGTGAAGTATGGTGATGGCACACAGTTGATTTGGTGATGGGAAGCCCATGGGGATTACAACTGCAATGGAAAAAGGCACAAAATGATGTAAAAACAAACAACATAAGAAATGAATTAAAAAATTATGGTCATTTTGAATATAATTGGAAAGTAAAAAATATGTATGGCCGAAATCACATCATGTAATCCACAAATGCAAAGGGGCATCAAGGGGCACTCAAGAGAGGGAAAAGACAGAATAGAGAATATATTTGCAAAGCAAATACCTTCTAAGAGATGAATATCCCAAATATATAGAGCACTATAATTCAAGAAGAGTAAATTCACCACAAAATATGGGCAAAAAATTTAAATTACATTTCTCTAAAGAAGGTAGTCAATAAACATATGAGAAGATGCTCACAGCCAGTTAGGGAGTGCAAATCAAACTGCTATTGGATACCACTTTATGCCCATTAGGATAATTATTATAAAACGCAGCAAAAAATAACAAATATTTGTGAGAATGTGGGAAAATTTAAACCCTTGTGCTTTGCTGGTGAGAATGTAAAATGTTGCAGCCACTGTGGAAAGCAGTTTGGTGGTTCCTCAAAATGTTAAACATAGAATTGGCATTTGACCTAGTGAGGACTTCCAAGCAGGCACTCAAATGGATACTGGCACACCATGTTCAAGGCAGTATTATCACAACAGCCCAGTGGTCATCTACAGAAGTGTGGGGAAAATGTGATAGTACACACACTGGAATATTATTCTTCCTTAAAAAGAAATGACTTTTTTTTTTTAAAGATTTATTTATTTGTGCATACAGAACTGGGGTACAGGCCAGAGGCTCAGGGGTGGCGAGAGGCTTCACCAGAGACAGAGTGGGGAACAGAAGAGGCAGATCGACAAAGCACACTGCTGAGGGGAGCAGCAGGCGGTCAGGAGAGGTCTGCCACGCCATGTGGTCACCTCGGGACAGGTGGGAATCGAACTCATGTGGAAGCGGCTTTAGCTTCTCATTGCTGTGCTTTAACCCGCTGCGCCACCAGGGAGAGCCCAAGAAATGACATTTTTAAACCTGCTTCAACATGGATGAAACTTGAAAACACGCTACGTGAAATAACTGAGAAAAGGGCAGATATTATATGATTGTCCTTATTTGAGATACCTACAATAGGCATAATCAGACACAGAAATTAGAGATTCCCAGAGTTTAGGGAGAGGGAAGCAGGAAGATACTGTTTAATTGGTAAGACATGTCTGTTAGTGAAATTAGTGTTTGGGTGTGATGGTGGTGATGGCTGCACAAAATTGTGACTGTGCTTAATGTCACTGAATTTTCATCTACAATCATTAAAATGTTAAATTACATGCATTTTGTACCACTGGAAGAAGGAACACAATTTAAAAAAAACTTAAAAATGGAACAATGAATGAAAGAGGTAACCAGAAATCCTTACCATGATTTAAATAAACTCAAAGGCCTAGTTTGCAGACAGCTTGTTAGTAAAGGAGAAAAATTGAGCTGTTTATTAGTTTTATAAAACAGCAGATCTTGGATATCTGTATGTCCATATATACACATTCATGTAATGTGAGGATTAGTTCTTTGTCTTTTGGAATTTTTGACATTTCCTTCCTGATTTATGTATGTCTTTCTCATGCAAAATCAGAGTAACTAGACTTTGATTGCCTTAAAAAGAAGTTACAGAGTTGTGATTACTTTGGGGTTTGTTTGTTTGTTAATCTCCTCTAGATTATAGTTTCTTGAAATAGGGATTGTCTTATTGCTTGCACTTGGGAAACCCTGGCCTAATTTTTTAATGAATCACTGTGACAATATGTTTGTTTTTATCTTTTGCATAAGAGGTTTGCCAATGTAGGTATTATAGGTAATGTTTGCAGCATGTTGCTAGACAGAGGAAAATAGAAAATATGCAAAACCATGAAAATGGGGGAGGGGAACAATCGAGATTTATCATCTACATTAAATTTTAGAAGTATTTTCAAATTACTTTATCAGTGTTTATAGGAAGCATTGTTTTATAGGTATTTGAATATAACATATAAATTATTTTTTTAATATTGGCTATTACATGGGCCCTGTAATGGTGATCTCAGTGAGGTAATTAGCTGTTAGTTAGAGGCCTTGCTTAACAGATGTTTTGCCACCATTCAACATTTTGCCCGTACTCAGACTACACTAATTTATGGACTCTAAATTTTCATGCATTCAGTCTATATGGATCAATCATCATGGGTTCTTTGTTGGCAGGCAGGTAAGGAAAACTTTATCTTTTATGTTGTGTATGCTGCTTGCTTGCCTGCTTTCCTGTTTCTCACTTCTTTCTCTCCTTTCTTCCCTTTCTTTCTGCCTTCCTTTCCCTCCTTAACCTAGTTTCATTCATGCTTCCTCAGCCTTAAATTATTGTGTTTTTAGGACAAACCTACAACTTAAATAACAATCTCTATGCTTCATCTGTTGTAAGAAGTTAAAAACATGTCCCTGAAGACTGATGGCTTTGAATACGAAGAGGCAATTCAAGAACTAGAAATTTGCAGCAATATTTCTGAGAATTTTTCTCTCTAACAAAAATGTCTATTTAAGCAAAGATTTTAAAAAGTTAAATTTTTAACTTTTCAAAATTCTCATGGTGCTACTGTCTGAGTGAAGATTGTAGAAAAGTGTGATAGAGTGGATGATTGCCTAACTTGGATACTGAATACAGGATGACAAAGAATAATGTGCATTCTATTTCCAGGGCCAAATGAGGCAGAAAAATGAAAGAGAAAATATAAAAAGTAGAAAATTCCTTTGAGCCCATATAGCTATATAAAATATCTTTGGGAGGATGAAATACTTGACTACTAAAATTACAAACAGATTTTCCAAATTTGAGAGACTTGAACATTATGTAAAAATGGTAACAATATTCATTGTAATTTAATTAAATACTGCATGCCCAGATGGATTAATTCATCAGGTTCTTAACATGAAACTGCAGAGTTCTTGAGAATTAATTAAAAATATCTAGGCATAATAACCCAGGAAGGACTGACCTTCCAATTATATTTTGAGAGTTAAGAAACTACTGACTTCACATAAATATATCATATGACAAAGAAATTGCCAGGTTGATCAGCAAAAAATAACATGACGCATGATTGCATTTGTTTTATTTAATTTTTATGTAGATACCTGTGAAACCAATTGTTACTACCATCAAGAGAGTGACTGTCACCTCCCAAATTTTTCTCATGCCCCAATTCAGGCCCTGACCCACTCTGCCCTTTCTAGGCATTGTTTCTGCTTTTTTTTTTTTTTTTACTTTATCAAAGGTTACATATTTAAAAGGCATTTAGCTGTTTCCCATCCCATGACCCCTGCTTACAAATTTCTGTTATTGTAGAAATGTATACATTTTTTAACAGAAATGAGCATATTTAATAATGTCTTCTAATTTTACTAGCTTAATAGTAAATCTTCAATTCCTATCATTATTGGTTTTAGAGAAACATTATTTTACCCATTAAGTGAAGGTGCTATAATTTATTTGATAGCATCTTGAGGAACATCTAGTTGTTTCTACTTTTATGCCATTGTTGAATGATTTTATTACATCACCATGATAAACTTTTCTTTTTATAGTGTTATTAGCTGAATTGTATCCCTTCAAATTCACGTTGAAGACTTAAACACTCAGTATCTCAGAATGTGACTGTAGTTTGAGATAGGACCTTATTTACTTATTTATTTATTCATCTTTATCCCTACCTTCATTCCTTATATTCTTTGTATCCTTCTCTGCTACCACCCTTTAAATTCAGAGCTGTCAGGATATTTATTAATGTTCATGGTCTAATCTACTCAAGTCCAGTTAGCCATAAAAATGATTAATAAGTGAGACTGGAAACAGATCACATCTGTAAATGTATCTATGAATCAGCATCATTGTTCTCTGCTTATATATGCAATTTCATTATATTTACTTTTCGTCTATTTCTACATGTAATTGTAAAGGTTTTCATTTTGTTCTATGCTAATTATTTATGGATATGATATTATAAATGCATATTAGCAATGTTGTATTGATCATTGATATGTTTTAAGGAAAAGCTATACTATCTTCAGTTGAATAGCCTTGGTAAAGTAAGATTTGAATGTCAGGATATTTATTCCAGTTTGAATTCTGTTATTACTCCTTATAACCTTAGATTAAAACACCATCACTACGCAGATTAAACACCAATACAAATAGTTGACTATTTGCATTTTTTTTAGGAGGGCAAAGTTAATATAAATAGAGGGAATATCCAAAAAAGATTACCAAAATACAATTATTAGTGGCCTTGAGATATATTACTTATGAGATATGAGATATATTACTTATTTAGCAATTATCCATAAACAATGCGTGCATTTTTAATCTTACTTCACCATTTGCTTGTTGAGTGATGATTTTCTCAAACTTTTTCAGCCTTAATTTCTTCATCTGTAAAATAGAGTAATAGGGACTACTTCATAGATGATGGCAGTTTAGTGAATTAATATAGAAAACATGTCCTTACAATAATGTGTGTATATAAGTGCTCAATAAATACAAGCTACTTTTATTACTGATGTGATAATGGTGACAATATATCTATTGTGGATTCAAACTTAGACAAAATATTATGAGAGTAATAGGATATACTTTCTTATCTCAAAGATTTATTTACTTGCAGATAATGTTAATAATCTGAATTTGCAGCCCCTCATGAATACCCTTTCCCAAGGTCCTGCTGAGCCTCCCTGGCTCTGAAATAGACTCTGATCAGATTTCTGTAATAAAGTCTAAATTCAGCTGGAATCAGAGAATATACCAAACCAGTGGTATTTGAGAAAAATCAGTAGGAAAACTTCATGGAGAGGAAAAGACCTAACTAATTCCTGAGCGGCGCATTGCGAAGTCTTGGGGAGATCTATGCCTTAGTGCCCCTAGCCCCAGCACCTGCCTTGTGCCAGGCCGCATACTGTACACGTCACCACCTTGTTCTGTGTTCCTCATGACAGTCCTGTCAGGTCACATAGCTAGTAGTTGCCAAATGAGGGGTTTAAACTGTTCACCTAACTCCAAAGTCTTTCTTATCTCCATGCTGTTCAGCTGCTTTGAAAATTACTGATCAACTTCTATTGTTTTATACCCTGGCCAGTTAAAGCCTTCTAAGTAGCCCACATTTTTACTGGTTTCCTCCCTGATTTTCCCATCTGCCTGTGTACTGAACTGTATGTTTGCTTTTTTCCCTTCAATTTCTCTGATTTCTGTTTTTTCATAATGTAACTCAGGTGTAATGTCTCTGCTGAGGCCTCTTCTTCTGGATGTGGTCCCAACAATTCAACAGACTGCTGCTTTGGCTCTTGGGAGACTGGCTAATTATAATGAAGACCTGGCAGAAGCAGTTGTGAAGGGTGACATTCTTCCACAGCTTGTTTATTCATTGGCAGAACAAAATGTAAGACTTAAAAGAAAAAGTTCTATGTAATAATTCTGGCATGAATTTTAAAAAATATTATGGTTGGGTACAGTTTAAGCTTGTAGTATTATAGTGATTAGGATGTTGGCACAACTTTCATTTCTACGAACATCATCTTGTATTTTACTTTGGGCGGGATATACAGCTTTTCCCTTCTTTGTACTTTGTATTTTTTTTTTAAAGATTTATTTATTTGTACATACAGAACTGGGGTACAGGCCAGAGGCTCAGGGGCGGTGAGAGGCTTCACCAGAGACAGAGTGGGGAACAGAACAGGCAGATCTATGAAGTACACTGCTGAGGGGAGCAGTGGGCGGGTCAGGAGAGGTCTGCCGGGCCATGTGGTCGCCTCCGGGGCAGGCGGGGATGGAACTCATGCGGAAGTGGCTTAAGCTTCTCAGTGCTGTGCTTCAACCCGCTGCGCCACCAGGAGGGCCTGTACTTTGTACTTTTAATACAAAGAGGAAATATGAAAAAAATTGATGGAATCGTACTTAAATCAGTAATTCTGTAAATGGCAGTATTAAAATTATAGGATCTTTCTTATTGAGGGATAGGAAGCCCTTAGCAAATCAAATGAAATTTCCAGCAGTCTGATACAGAGGTGAAAATTGGTTAATGGAAACTAAGAGTCAGTTCTGAAGCAAAGGTTAGAGAGAGCATCCAAAAGAATGTATTTTGTAAAACACCAAGAAACAATCATGAAGAATTTTCCCATAGGAATTTTATCATGACCTAGGGATATATCTTTCTTGACAGATCTTTGATATCAAGTTCCTATTTGTCTAACCAAAAGACAAACAATTCAGTTAAAAAGTGGGTACACATTTTCCCAAAGAAGATATACACATGGCCTTTCATCAGACATGAAAGATGTTCACAGCATTTGTCAGTAGGAAATGCCAATCAAGCCCACAGTGAGATATCACGTTACCTATGGTCATAACAAAAACGAAAACAAAGGAAAATAACAAGTGTTAGCAAAGATGTAGAGAAATTGAGAACTCTCATACACTGCTGGTAAGAGTGTAAAATGGTGCAGCTGCTATGGAAAATAGTTTGGCAGTTCAGCAGTAAGTTAAACATAATTATCATCTGAGCCAACAGTTCTACTCCTAGTTATAGATCCCAAAGAATTGAAAACAGGTGTTCAAACAAAACTTGTACACAAGTGTCCACAGCAGTATTACTTATAGTACAGAAAGAATGACTGGATAAGCAAAATGTTATATATCATACAATGGAATATTATCAGTCGTAAAGACTTATGCTGCAACATGGAGGAGCTTGAAGTCATTTTGCTAGGAAGAAGCCAAACATGAAAGGCTGCCTAGCGCGTGACTCTACCTTATGAAATATCCAGACTGTTCACCTCCATAGAGAGAGGCACAATGATGGTTACCAGGGGCTTGGGGGAGAGGGAATGAGGAGTGGCTACCTGTGGGGTCTCTTGACGGGTGATGAAAACACGGAGAATGGTTGACACCATTGTGAATACAGTAAGTGGTACCGGGTTGTACACTTTATTTGGGTAAGATGTTAAGTATATGTTACAGAATAAAAAATTAAAATTCTAACTTACCTTATTTTATGAATTAGAGAGGTATTTTTTTCTCAGAGGAGACTCTTATTACCAAATATTTAATCTTTCTTGGACTCTCAACTCTTTCCCCTGAGGGTAGGATCTGTGTTTCTGAATACTCTTTAGAAGGTTCTCAGTAAAAGTTTTCCAAATATGAATTAATTTCCTTTAGTTGTATAGAGACCAAAAAAAAAAAGGGGGGGGGCGTAAAAATTGAGGAGAAAGTGAGAGCGGGAAGCATTATTCACAAGCCTCTGTCTCCTTCACCTGCCAGATCTTGAACATATGCCTCACAGGAGACTTAATGTCTTCTTTATAAGATATGAATTCCTCTGTCTTTACCTTTCTGTTTTTTTCCCTAAGGCAGTGATTTTGGTGAGGAAAGGGGAGCAGAGGGCTAGGAATTTAAGGAGGAGAGGAAGGGAGTAAAGAGCAGAAAGTGTAAATTATTGTGTAGCTAGTAGTGACTACTAGTGCTCAGTAAATTGTGCGTTTGAAAATTTGCAGTATAGAAAGTCAGATGAGCTTAAGAAAATGCCAAAAAATGTATCACTATTACCTTTGCACAGTTATGAGAAATTATGGAGAGCTACTTTAAACCCTAAGATGATTATTTACAATACATAATATTTGCCTACGTATAAACAATTGGAGTTTATAACAAATACTTTAATATTAATATATGTTAATCTTGAAGTAAAAAGTATAGCAAATCACAATATTTTCAATATCATCACTATTGTACAGTTTAAAAATATACCTGATGTATTTTCTATCTCATAGTTTCTGCTGTATTTAATATTTTTGCCAAAGTAAATAGAATACCTTCCAAACAATTGCTGTTGCAATGGACTCACTTTTTACTGGATTGTTGGAAAAGACAACCCATTAGTTGTCATTGTAAAGAAACTGAATTAAAAAGGGCACTAGTTTGTCATCATGGTAAAGAAACTGAATAAAAAGGCATTGATTGGTTCTTTAATAAAAGGAAATCTTAGATCAAGTTTGCTGTATCATTATAATGTCAGCCTTAAGACAAAGTGTGATAGCCAGATATATGGTCTGTGTATTTTATTTTGTTAGCTATAGGCAGCAAAACAGGTGGTCTCATACTTCAGTTTTTTCTTCTATCTAACCAGATAAAAATTGTATATAAAATATTATAAATGAGACATTACTTAAAAAATCAGAAAAACATTTTTTCACATATCTTTATAAAAAGCATTTTTTAAAAAGATTTATTTATTTATTCATACAGAACTGGGGTACAGGCCAGAGATGCGGAGGGTGAGAGGATTCACCAGAGACAGAGTGGGGAGCAGAACAGGCTGACTGACGAAGAAAACTGCTGAGGGGAGCAGCGGGAGGGTCAGGAGAGGTCTGCCACGCCATGTGGTCACCTCTGGGGCAGGCGGGGATCAAACTCATGTGGAAGTGGCTTTAGCTTCTTAGTGCTGTACTTTAACCCGCTGTGCCAACAGGGAGGGCCTATAAAAAGCATTTTTAAGAGTGTGGAAATAATGCATCTCATTACTTGGCTAGTTTACCTACCAGGAACGTTTTAAAATGTATATTTAATGTTTGCCATTATGTTTATCTGATGACTGGTAGTACATCTCAGAACATGTTATTATTCCAGCATAACTTGGAACATTAGCAAGACTTTGAGGTCATGAAAGGTGTCCCATGCTTAGAGACTAGAAACAAGTAAGAAAAATGAATGTGTTAGTTGACTAAAATTTTGTTGCACAGCTAACAAAGAATCTTCATTGGTTCTCAAGCAAATACCGCTTAGTGTAATACTGATGCATAAAATCTCATTATTATTTGAGTTTGTAGGAAACAGTTTATATTTTATAAAATTTCTAAATGCATGTTTCAAGTAAAACAATTGAAGTATAATTTAAGACATAGCATTGTTTTAGTTCAGTTACTGAACAAAAGCATTGGGAGAAATTAAAAAAATCAAAAGGATTTTGCAGGAAATTACTTTTACACATGTGTTTTTTATAAAAAAATTCACCTTTTGCATTTAAAAGCTGTTGAGCTTTATTTACATTAATGTCACTTTTACATAGGTTTTGGTCTTTATTAACTTTTATAAATGCTCAGCTCACTTTGAGTTTTGTTTATTTTCTCCTTGTAGCGTTTTTATAAGAAAGCAGCTGCCTTTGTGTTACGAGCAGTTGGTAAACACTCTCCTCAACTAGCTCAGGCGATAGTGGACTGTGGTGCCCTGGACACACTGGTGATATGCTTGGAAGATTTCGACCCTGGAGTCAAGGAAGCTGCAGCCTGGGCACTTGGATATATCGCAAGACACAATGCAGGTAAATGAGCATGTTTTAAAATTTGGTTATGTATACTCACTAAGTTATGTGATTTTGTTTAGTGAACTATAGAAGAAGTTTTAATGATTTTTTTGTACCTTATGGGACATATATTTTGAATAATGGCTAAGTTGTCAGGGTCACCTGTCCTCAAAAATCTTACACATTTCTCTTTATTTTAGCAGCAGAGAAATTAAAATGTGAGGCGGGGGTGGGGGGAAGTGAAATGTTAATTTATTCTCAAAGGACTTGGTAAATGGGTTCACTCCCTTTCACTCACATTAGGGTATTCTAAACTAGCCAGGAGCCATTATCATATGGGTGAGTGATGTTAAAAAGATGGACATGGTAACTTTCTAGAACATATTTGTATTTAGTCTATATTGGGCCAGGAAGAAGAGTAATTTCTAATCAACTGACAGCTCAGTGAAGTCCTCTTGGAAGAACCTGTGCTTCTTATATGAATGTTGTACATACCCAATTACTTTAAAAATAAATGGGGGGCCTCCCTGATAGTGCAAGGAGTTAAGTCTCAGCATTATGAGAGGCTACAGCAGCCACGTAGCACAAGTTCGATCCCCTGCCAGGGAGCTGACCCACAGCAGACTTCTCTTAGCATTGTATTAGCATTGTATTAGCTCAGCATTGTATTAGCTCAATCTGCCTTTATTGCCCCCTACTCTACTTCTGGTGAATCCTCTCACCTGCCTGCCTCCACCCACCTGCACCTCTAGACTACACTCCAGCTCTTGTATACATAAAAAAATAAAATAAATCTTAAAAAAAACAACAAATGGGGAACAAAATTACTTTACAGAAGTTGCTAATAATAAAAACAAACAATGAGAAAATGTAATCTTAAAATAAACATAAAAATTATCAACTTTGCTAGTAATTATACAACTGCATGTTATAAAGCCAACAAAACTATCTTTTCTCACCAATTATTATTTGGAGGGAGAAAAGTAAAGAAGAAATAACAGCCAAGTGGCTAAAGTACTGTGATATTAGGCAGGATCTGATGTTCAGTCCAAGTTGTACAATTTACTTGTTGTGTGGCTTTTAAGTTTCTGATTCTCACACTTCTGGGGAAAGAGGGCAATTAATAATAGCTACTTCAGAGATGGAGGTTCTATATCCACTTTGATCAATGCTTTCAACTATTAAATAAAACAATTTGAATAAAAGTAAGAGATTAGCATTAGTGCTAAAGGTTGGAGAGGACGATGATGTCCAGAAACAATGGCAGAAGACCTACAGATTGTACAAACTTGTGAAAGCAAGCTTTTCTGTGTACAGAAAAATTCTACAGAATGAAAAACAAAACTCTTGCAAATGTTTTAGTAGTACTATATATAATATCAAAAATCTCAACTTTTTCCTAGAATTAAATATGATGTTTACTTAATAAAATCTTACTCAACAAATTTCAAAAGGTAGTAATGAACCCAGTGTGGTAATATGGGTAAGAGATTATAGTGCAAAAAAGATCAAATTAATATATTACAAATATAATAAATGAAAATAAGTTCTTATGAAGAATAAATTACAAATAAGTATGTTTGTGTTACTAGAGTGCTAGAATTAAGGATTCTTCATTTCCAGATTTTCAACATGTATGTATGTATGTATGTATAAAATCATTGCTACTGTTACTGAATTATTCCTGTGCTTGACTGTTCAGGATGCATTAGGTACGTTACCTCATGTTGATTATAGTCACATTAGGATGTAGTGTTATCCTTCCTGTTAAACAGAGGAAGAACGTGGAATTTAGGGAGGATTCTGAAGCTATGTTTATGGTGAAGACAGTGTGAATTTAATCATAATGTCCATGCTAACCAGCACACCAGACAGCTTTGTTGCCTGCTACTTGAATAAGTGCTGAGGGAGAAATTCAAAACAGAAACAGGAAGAGCCTCTTGCATGGTTGTATGTTTAGTATGGCTCTTAAAGTGATGAGATCAAAAAGAAGTAAAATGACATCAAAGCAAACCAAGAAAGAAAAGCAGTCATGCTTAGAATTAAGGTATAAAAATATTAAAAAATATTTCTTACTATCTGGATTTTGCTTTTCCAAATTGGTATAGTTTAGGATTGTTATTCAGTATATGTTGATGGGGGAAGTTAAGGCAATATTTTAAATCAGAAGCTGGTCATCACATGTAATCTATATGAGTTTACTTAGTAAGTTTTTAAAAAAATATATTTTACATACAGAACGGGTACAGGCAAGAGGTACAGCCTGTGAGAAGATTCACCGGAGACAGTGGGGAGCAGAACAGGCAGACTGACTGAAATACACTGGTGAGGGGAGCAGTGGGTAGGACAGGAGGGGTCTGCCGCGCCATATGTGTCGCCTTCCTGGTCTGGGATCGAATGCGTGCGCAGCAGTGGCTGCGATAGCCTCATAGTGCTGCACTTTAACCCGATGCACCCCCAGGGAGGGCCCTTGTAGGCTTGGTTAATGGCAGTGGACTTTCGGGCCAACAGATAGTAATATGGTTACTTGAGAAGATGGTGCAAAAGAGCATACAGGAACAAACATATAGACACCCTCTCCGGCAGGTGCCCTTAGATAACTTTGTGTTGTGTCTGAGGCTAACTCAGAGTTTATAAAGATCTGCCCTAGGGATACCATTCCAGTTTCTCACTATTATCTTACTCTCACATGGACTTCCCACTGAAATTCAGTATTTCACAGTAGTTAGGGCCCTGGAACCCAGAAGCTCCCAGAAGAGGTTACTGCATAGATTTCTTTGAGGAAAGGGGAATTGTCATTTAAAAGCTGCACGTCATCATTCATATTCTGAATATGAGTGAAAATAGGGGATTTATCTTGACCCAAATAAATACCTTTCAGAATGACTTAGGAAAGGAGTTTATTGAGATTAATTAGGACAGCCATTCGGGGGTTTTCTTCTCAGTATTAGCAGTAAGGTGTTTAATTACACAGTCCAGGAAATAAACACCTAAGTAGAGATGCAGAGGAAGTGAAGTGCACCTTTAAGGGCAACACAGGGAAGTACTTTGTGTGCAGGGAGCATCGATTAGAAATGAGAATCCAGTGGGCATTTATCTGACTTTTCCTTATTTGAAAACTACAGTTTCTAAAGTTGCTTCTGTGTGTAGATTTTGAAGCATTTTATACATAGCCAAAAGATCTAGCAATTTGAAAGGGTGGTACTGGTTTTTCTTAATTCTGCAAACCTTGAGATTAAATTTCTGTAATTGAACACTGCACTAGTGAATACTCTTGATGATGTGCGCCTCTCATTTTGAAGATAAATAGGCCATCTCTTTGTACATTTACGTGCTCTTTAGTAAAGACAGGAGGGGTGCTCAGACTGTCTCTCTTCCTCTTCCTTGCTCCACTCTTCCTCATACAGAATTATTATCTACCTCAAAACGTGAAACGGTCACTCCTAAGGATTACTTTTGTTTCTGGGATAGAGGGTGTGGAGGGAGTCCCGTGGAGAGCAGGGCAGAAGGTGCCGGGCTCTGGCCACAGGGCTCTGCCCAGTGGCTTCAGGAAGGCCTCCCTGCCCCTCCTGGCAGCCGCTGCCCTGCCCTGGTCCTGACAGCAGCGTGGCAGCTGCTGGGCCAGTGGGCGAGTGTGGGAGCCTTTCCAGTACCTGGGTGTGAGGCTAGAGCAGGAGCAGGGGCCCCTGGGAGTGAACTGCCAGGGGGCTCGAGGAAAACCTTCAAGTGTTTATTTTGGGAGCGTCAGCTAAAAGTGCTGTCTCCTGTAAACTGTTTCTCGTAAAGCTTTGCTGTGGAAAAGTAAACTTTGGCTGCTCTCCTGCCCGGCAGAGACGGTGCAGCCAGTTTGATCGGCTGTGCTAAAAGTTGGAATTCATTGCAGTAATTGTCCTATTAGAGCCAAGGACACTGAAGTAGAGAGGTTAAGGGGTTTATTCTGGCCAGTGGCACTTTATGGTGGAACTGCTGGCAGTAACTCAAACCCTTTTAGAGTTTCTCTTCCTTTTTATCAGGCGAGAAAGGAACGTGTATGAAAGCTCATCACCCTTCGCCTTAAGCACCTTGTAGTATCTGTAAGTCTTGCCAGACACCTCTGTTTTCAATCCCTAGTGGCTGCTCTCCACATGTGTGTGACTATATTTTTCCCTGTAGACCTTGAAGAACCTACACGAGAAATCTCCATTCCAGCCCAGTGTGAATTAGGAATGAGATTGCTGAGGACAAAGATGAGCAGTGCTTACAGAACTGGCTGATTTGAATACTACAGAAACAATTAGTGGATTATATCCTGTTCACTAGATACATAATGTAAGGAAATAATCAGACAGAGCTGGCCAACCTGATTCTTTTCTATCCAGCACAGCACAATGGGATTAAATGAATAAGGACTATAAAATTCAGAGCTTTTGCAAATATTTTTCTACACGACTCATATATAAATACTAGAAGCCTAAATCATGTGGAATAGACTTACAATGCAGTAATTAACTTTTTAAAAAAATGAATAATATATTAGTTTATCTTTACATTATTTTGAGCATTTTTTCATCTCAGTTATAATCCCTGTGGGCTTCCCATCACCAAATCAACCGTGCGCCATCACCATAGTCCAGTGCATTTCCCTCCCCACACTGTTTTAGAGTAATTAACTTTTTAAAAATCCACATGTTAATGTGAAATATTTGAGAAAATTAGGGACATTGTGTAAAATGTCTTGGAATGCGGGAGGTGGAGGTGGAGATTAGAACATGATCATTAAAATCATTTTGTGGACCCTCCCTGGTGGCACAAAGGTTAAAGCATAGCACTATGAGGCTGTTGCAGCCACTGCAGCACGAATACCATCCCCCGGCAGGGAGCTGGCCCACATGGCTCCGCAGACCTCTCCTGACCTGCCGCTGCTCCCCTCAGCAGTGTATCTCAGTAGATCTGTCTGTTCTGCACCCCACTCTGTCTCTGGTGAATCTTCTCACCCCCCACACTTCTGGCCTGTATCCCTGTACAGTATGCATAAATAAATAAAATCTTTAAAAAATCATTTTACAAGATTAAAAAAAATTATCAACCCTGATACATTATTGTCTTGTACATAATAATGTTGATTTTATGACATCTTTTTATTATAACTTTATCTTGGTGCTTGAACACATAAGCATGGAGACACCTGGTGCAATGGGATTTATATATTACATATCACACCTATTTTGGTCCTCACATTTATTTTCACAAATATTTTTCTAATTATTTACTGGTGAGAAAAGATAGAGTGAGGTTAGTTCACTCTACTGTGTTTTGGTTAATAGAATTACACAATCACAACATTATTTTACTTGCCCAATTTGTGTGCTGGTAAGAACAAATATGTTGTGAATTCTGTATTTTTATTTACTCTGGACTTTAACATATCTAAGTGCATGCAGATAGCTACCAACCAGACGCTGGCATAGCCGCAAAAGGAGAGGCGACAGTGCTGGGGAGGGTGAGCCAGAGCGCCCGTAACACGCCTGTCTGCCCGGTGGTGCCGGTTGTCCTGTAGCCTGAGACTTTGATTCCTAAGAAGTTCAGACACCTGTGAAGAGGTGTCACTAAATGCTTGTGTGCTGAGTGGATACAGACAAGGGTATTTGTATCCCCGTGGTTTAGAAATAAGCTGAGTTAGAACGCCACATTGTAACATGTTTTTTGAGTTTGAACAAATTGTTTCTCAAATTTGATTTATTTTCCAGTCTCCAGTGTATAAATCCTCCTAATGTCTTTCAGGTTTTAAGTGCCATTGAAATTTGAGCGATAAAATACACATTTCCCATTTCTTTTTAAAAGCAGAATGCAAAAGGGTAGGTAGAATGAAATTACAGTTATAGTTCTAATATAAAGCAAATGAAAAGCTTCTAGATACAAAAAATGTATTTAGCAAAGATCTTATTCTGTGTCAGACACTGTCGTTTGCTTTATTCTTCTCAAATTAATCTCAACTGTTAGGACAAAAAGTAAAAATTACTAAAAGTGGGTTTTAAAAATTGCTTTAAATCTGATCTTGCCTATTATCTTCTAAGGTCATTCTCAAGTCTTTGTCTTCTCTCACCTTCTTTCTCTCACTTCCACTTGTTACCTTTTGTTGCCATAGCTTGAAACTGTCCTTTTGCACTGTGAAAGTGCTCATCCATTCTGATTATCATTATCAGCTCATCCAGCAGATTATCATTTCTTACTAAAGCCCCTCTGACTCCAGATTAATGGTTTCCTTGACTCACTTGACTTTTTAAATTAGCTTCCGTTATTTAACTTCCAAGGATAGATATGTTTGTTAACCCTTTGACTTTCGAATCCTTAACTATGTGTAACATTTATACTAGTAGCTCTGAAGACTGGGTTAGTGAAGTGGATCAGACTGACACAAACAGAAAAAATGGCAATTGTGAGGGGAAAGGAGATAAATAAAAACCCCAGTTAGAACTTTTCATAACAATAGTTAGAGCCTCCCTCTGAGATGGAGGTCTCGACCTGGCAGCTCTGAATTTTAACGACAGTGTGTTATTGTGACCTGTCGAAGGATGTTTACTTAGAGTGTTGGTGAAGAGAAAAAGTTTCTGTGGTAGCCAGTCTCCATGAAACCCCTCCCCCAGGGATGCCTGACTGCCATTATTCAGACCCTTAATCGGTCTCCCACCTTGTACCAGTGAAATAAAACGAACGTGATGGCAAACCACTTCTGGTGCGAGATCATAGAAGCCTGCAGCTTTTGCCTTGGGCTCCTTTTGGACCACTCACTTGGGGCAAACCTCCTGATGAGCCGCCCACGGAGAAGAGGTCGCGGAAATGGCGGAGGAACTGAGCGGCCGATTACTAACAGAACTGCTCTCCTAAGTGCTAGACTGACTGACGTTACATGTATCGTTAACCTGTTTCATTAAAAAATCGGAGTTGAGGGCCCTCCCTGGTGGCGCAGCGGGTTACAGCACAGCACTGGGAAGCTAAAGCCACTTCCACATGAGTTCGATCCCCGCCTGTCCCGGAGGTGACCACATGGCGTGGCAGACCTCTCCTGACCCGCCCACTGCTCCCCTCAGCAGTGTACTTCGTCGATCTGTCTGTTCTGTTCCCCGCTCTGTCTCTGGTGAAGCCTCTCACCGCCCCTGAGCCTCTGGCCTGTACCTCAGTTCTGTATGCACAAATAAGTAAATCTTTTTAAAAAAAAAAAATCGGGGTTGAGCGATATAGCTATGTCTTTCTCAGCCAGATGCAAACACCAGCCCATCTTTAACTGATAATTATGCTCACCTAAGTGCAAGGAAACCATGATTTATGACCCTGTTTTCATTATGAGCATATTAGTTGATATCATGATGTATGTTTATATTAATCCATGGTTTTGATGAAGACCACTTACGTTTTCATCAGATATTTAGAATTCTCTGAATTTTATTTTTTTAAGGGCGACTAAGGTTCTTCCTTTATTACAAAACATGATTTCAAAAAACAGTGATAGGAAGATCGTCACCTTTCCATATCCCGAAGCCTCGCCCGTCCTTTTGCAGTGTTAGTTTTAAGCCAAGATTATAAAATGGTGGTTGCAGATGGTGGCTCACTGCTAGGTAGAGGTGCTTTATCGTTCTCTGCTATGTTGTCTCACATTTAAAAAAAAAAAAAGTGTTCTTAAAATAAATGTTGCCATCATTAAAAAAAAATAGTTTCAAATTAAAGATCAGATTTCTGGTTTGTCTTGAAAATCAAGAGATCAGACATCCGAAGGCTCAACCCGCTACATGGCAACTGGGCAGGGCACGCCATCGCTGCCCCTCGGAGCTGGAACATACTACTTTACAGTTTTCTGCTGTAACTTATTTTTGTTGCCTGGGCCCTGTGGCATTGAGTTTGCCACTCTTGTTCTAGACAACAACTAGCAGTAACAGTTTAGAGGGACTGAAGCTACTGTGGGCACTATTAAAAGAAACTTTTACCTGATTTACGTAGGTTTGCCTGTAATTGTCTTCCCCATTTATACCGGTGGGCATTTCTGTCTGCCCTCTTCCCGCTAGTCTATATAATGTCATTTCTTATATACCATTGACCCAGCTTTAGAGAGCATTCTTTTATCAGTGCTGTTTTATTTTGAAAAGTCCTCTTTTTTGTGCTTTTTGTTTTACAATTAAACCTGGGTTTTTCAATTATTTTAAATTGAAGACTTAGATTCATTTAATTTTTAACACTTCATACTCGTTAGTGAGAGATCAATACAAATTCAACTTGTACTTGTTAGTAAAAAGAAGCAAAACCAGAATCTTAGTTCCCTAAAATTGCACAGAATCAAACCTTTGTTTAAATGCATCTGTGTAATAAGTAGAGTTGTCATTCCAAATTTTCAGCTTGCTAATAAGGAACGAGTTGTGCGTACCTACCATGGGACACCTGAGAGAGGCATAGGACAGTGTGATGAGGACCTCACCCTGTGACATTCCCGGGTGGGGGTCAGGGGGTCCCAGGTCCATTACTTCACTCGTCAAGGAGCTATTCATGAGATGGAAGTGAATAATTTAGCACTTTGATGAAAAACCACTGACTGTCAGGTTTTAAGATCGTACATTCATTTGTTACATGTACACAACAGAGGACTTCACTACTGTTTGTGAATAATGGCAAAGTGGTCATTTCGTTCCTTTTGAGAAACTGCAATCTAAAAAAATATTGAAAATGAGTAATGCCTAGCATAAAAAAAATGTGATGTTTTACCCCAGTATATTAAAGGTGTGAATAAAAGCAACTTGAAGAGCAATTGTACATTCTTTTCTAATATTTTGTTTAAAAGAGATAACCGCCCCAACCACCATTTTTAAAGAAAGAATCTTTTTGCAATATGGACAAACAAGCTAAAATTTTAGTAGCAATAGCTACATGTATGGACAGAAGACATTGTTCATACTTATTTATTTAAAAAATTACATAATCACATAGAAGAAAATAATTGGCAAATGGAGGAGACAGGCATGTATCAATAGTAGCAACATCACCCCAGTGTAAATCCCATTAGCGTGGTTGTATAACAGTCATTTTTGCTTTGTATCTTTTCATTTAGTTAAAATTTCTAATCTTGCTTGTTATCTAAGAGTACAAGATTATGTTACATATTATTACAAAAGTGTATTTTTTTAAACTTGATTTTTGAAAATTTACTTGAAATTTAAAATTAGGCTAAGATATTTTTAGGCACTGATGGTAACCTTGGCTTACTGCCTTTTGGGGGTAAAATCTCTCAATAGTATCTGAGTCTGTTCATATCAATCTTTTGATTTTGTAGGTATGACAACTGAACAAATATAATTTAATCTCTGTGAGATTTCTCCTGTGCGAATTTATTTTACATGTAACAGAAGTTTGTATGTGTTTTGGTTACTAGAGTCTTTCTTAGAGTTGGAAGTGCAGGAAAAGAGAAAAGGGTAGAAGGAAGGGAGTGGACAGGTGGACTGTCTGCACCCCATATGCTGTTTCCCTAAACATGCCACAGACTTGGGGGTCTGGAGTTATAGTCACCCTGAGTGGAATCTTCTAGAGCAGAAGTGTTTTACTCTGCTTTCCCCATATCTGGCCAACTTTGTAGCACAAAGCAAGCGTTTAAAGAACACCCAATGATTGAAGGAAGAGAGGACAGTAGACACATACACCAAGTGCGAGAGTTCGATCAGGGTGCTCTTGTTTGCTTATAAGCTACGCAGTATGAGCTACAAGTGGTTAACAGTAGGACATTTTGTAATTTCACATGACGCAAGCTCAGAGTCAGGGCAGTTCCAAGGTTGGTTATGCATCTGACTGTCAGGGAAGACCCAGATGGTTTTCATTGTTGTGCTCAGCCATCCTCAGTATATTGGTGGTTTTTCTGTTATAGTTGCAAGATGGCTGTAGGAGTTCCAGATGTCATTTACAGACATGACCATGTCCAGCAAAGAGGAGGCAGTGTTACCCCCTTGGTGTCTCTTTACAACAGAGAAAAACCTCTAACAGATGCCTCCCGCTGACTCTACTCCGGAGCCACTGGCCAGCACTGGCTCACACGCCCATGCCCTGACTGACAGGCACCTGGGTAGATACAACAGTGAATGGCAAGAAATAGGAGGGAAGAGGAGACAGGTTTGCCATAGATAAATGAACAAGTAGTGATAGAGGCAGATGAAGTGGCTAACCTGTAGATGTGTAATATAGGTGTGGATTATTTGGTCCTGTTGTATTTTCACCTGTATGTACGCCCTTTTATACTTCACATATGTATGAAAGTAGGACAGTGTTATTTATTAATAATAGTGTGTACCAGGTTCAGGTTCTGGTTTGATACGATCATCTATCTAGAGAGAGGTGAACATGAAATTGCAAGACAAAATTGCTAAGCCCAACCCAGATCCCTGGAAGCCTCATTACCTTCACCACAGATCTCTCCCTGCTGCTACCCCTAACATTCCCACATCACTGTTTTAGGGAGAATGGAAACAGCCTCGGACCTGGATGGGGTTGGGTAACAAGAAGAAAGAACAGTTTGTTTCATTATTAGCATTATAATATTCAGGGAAAGGAGGGCATGGCGTTTTGATAATCAAGGAAAGGTAAATTTTGAACATTCCTAGGTAATTGAAGTTTAAAATAATATCCCTAAGTCTTTATTTATAGTATTTCTAAATATTTATAGTATACTGCATATTCTTTACTTGTAACTATACAAAAAAGTGAAAATACATAAATAGATGAATTAGTCCTCACATTTTGTTGAAACAAAATGTCCTTTCCATTTATGTTTTCCAGGTTTTCTAAAAATATAAATATATACCTTTACATATTAACTTGATCTTATACATGATATCTGTAATACTGGGACTGAATAAAGTTAGCAAGTAGCACATTAATAACATAAAATATGAAATTTATAACCAGAACTGACACATCATATCACACTCAGGTTTTCTTCCAATTTCCCTTGGGTGGATAGTGGGAAAGAGAATTAGTGATCGTCTGATTTGCCTGCTGTCTCTCTGTTTTTCAGGCAAGTACAACAGAATCCTAGAGATGCTTCCTGGGATTGATAAACCGGTCTGCTGCTGCTGTCTTGTTAATTTTTATTTGACAAAATTCCATTTGACTGTCTCTGCTTCTTGAGATAACATATTAACTTCCCATTATATTTCATATTTGGCAATACACTTTTTAAAATTGAAACATCTTTGCTAAAATATGATATGCCAATCTTTTGAAATATTAGACACCATGTTTTCTTTAAATTAAGGACTTTAAATGATGCTGAATATTTGTCTTAGCATGAGTTTTAAAACAAATTTTCAAGGAGGTAAACATCTGTAAAAACACCGAATTTGAAAGGAAGAGATTATAGAAATGGGTATAGGTAAATCAGTGACATAGGCCCTGAATATAAAAAGAGAATCTGTGACTATGTGTGGCATTTAATGCTTTTCAAAAGGCATTTTTTACATAATATGTGTGTCTACTTCCCATTCTCTATAATTTAAAGAATATTCTTTTCATAGCTATTATTTTTGGACAAATGGTTAAACATTATATATTCCTTTAAATATTAACTATCTGTTTAATTGTAATTTGTTCAATATTCAACCTCCTTTTTGAAAGTGTTTTTACATATACAATGAAATTACCTTTTATTGTGTATAAAGTTAAAAAGTCTTTTAGAAGTATTATACAATGAAAAGAAATTAAAAAATTGACATTATTGACACAAGATCCATGTTAGTGTTTACTCATGGAAATAGCACAGAATACTGCCTAATTAGTGTGGTTGGTAAATTTTGGCATTTAATTTTCTCTGTTATTGTAAACCATGCATAAAATACTTGCCTATTGAGAAGTGCAGAATTGTCAGAGCTTAAACAGCTGACATCTGCTTACTCTCTTTAAAAAAAAAAAGAAGAATAACAAGCCATTTCAGCCTAATCTACCTCAAATGTGCCCATGTAAATGGGGTCCATCTATTGGGCTGTGTGCTTTTCAGCTCAGGATTGGTCCACATGGTTTATGAAACCAGGAAGGCTGATTTGAAATGCAGATGTGGAGACAGTGAAGTACACCCTCCCTTTTTTCTTTGCTGTATCTGTCAGGGTGAAAAATGGCTTGCACAAGGGTCAGTCACCCGAACTCACTTAATTACTTTTCTTGGACCCACAGAACTGTCACAAGCTGTGGTGGATGCGGGAGCTGTTCCTCTTTTAGTACTTTGTATCCAGGAGCCAGAAATTGCTTTGAAAAGGATTGCTGCTTCCACGCTCAGTGATATTTCAAAGCATTCTCCGGAGTTAGCACAGACTGTGGTGGACGCAGGCGCTGTTGCTCACTTAGCCCAGATGATCCTGAACCCCGACGCGAAGTTGAAGGTATGTAAAAATAAAGTTAAGCAAGCAAACAAGCCAGGCTTTTTATAATCTAAGAAAATGGACATGTGCAAGGATTATAAAGTTCACATTTAAATATCATTCCTAAGTTATCACTGAAAACAGATAGGAATTATTAAGTATTTGGCCTTTGAGTATGTGGAAAGCATGCTATAAGGATTGGAGGATAAAGCTGCACATGAGGAAATCTGTGCCATGTTCAAAACTAGAGTAGTACCAGTATTTACATGACTCATTAAAGTATGTAATCTTGGGGGGGTGGGGGAGAACACAGTGACTGGTGGAGGGCCTTGGGCATTTCGGTGGTGGGAGACCTCACCTGAGGGGGAATACCAGCAAGGATGTAAAACAATGATACCTCACTAAAATAAAAACATTAATTAAAAAAAATTGCAGAATGGTTGAATCACAGTATGGAGGATAACTCACTAAAGGTTTTTTAGTCTATTAACTACAATACTTAAGCTTGTTCTAAAATTTGCCATACCCATAGCTTTTTAAATAACTTTCAAAATTTTGATTTTCATTTGCTAGCCACCAAGTATGCTTTTATGTTCTAAAAATTATATTAATTTTTTAAGAAATTGTTGATATCAAAAAGCAATGAGAAATTCTTTCAAATGATAGCAACTAAATGTCAAAATTGAATGTTAGTTCTACTTGATGATTTTTGTACCACATTATCACATGTATCATAGCTAAGAAACATTAAAATAATCCTAAAATAATAATAAGTTATTACAAATGGAAATGATCCCAAGATCATATTCTTTGATCATCTGCTTTATAGAGGTATTTGAATGAAAATCAGTAGAGAGCTAAGACATATTTTGAAATTAAGGAAGACACGAGTGTCTTGAGATTGAGTAATTTTACATTGAATATATAATTATTTTTTCCTTAATAAGTGGCATCTGAACATTAAAGCTGTTTCACCTGAACTCTCAGTGGACTCTACTTCATATTTTACTTTCTTTTGGTTTTTACTTAACAGCGTCAAGTCCTTTCAGCTCTCAGTGAGATTGCAAAACACTCTGTGGATTTGGCAGAAATGGTGGTTGAAGCTGAGATTTTTCCAGTTGTACTTACCTGTCTGAAGGACAAAGATGAATATGTGAAGAAAAATGCTTCCACTTTAATTAGAGAGATTGCAAAACATACACCTGAGGTAAAACAAAACAAACATAAAAATCAACCAGCTTCAGATAACAATATGTGGTTAGTTTTATTTTTATGAAAGAATCAATTTGTTTATAGGCTGAGCACCCAGGGGCTCAGACACATGATCTAGTTACATCGGGGTTTTTCAACCTGCCCTCTATGGACATTTTGGACCAAATAGTTCGTTGTTGTGGGGGTTTATCTTGTCCTCTACAGGGTGGATATTTAGCAGCATCCCTGACCTTTGCCCACTAGATGCCAGTAGCACCCCTCCGTCCCCTTCATCACCATCAAAAGTGCCTCACATATTGCCAAGTGTACCCCAGAGGGGAAAACTACCCCAGTTGAGAACTACTAGGATGTATCAGTGGAAGTTGTGTCTGAAATCTGTTTTCAATCCTTTCCTGCTTAAGATTTCTAGATTGTGGGGACCACAACATTTTGGTCATTTTAGCACAACTGGGGATTGTATGAGATGGTACAACCCTTCTCACCCCTTCCCACAGTGCATCCACTCAAATAGCTGCCCTCACATTAGTGCTCCTCTCTGAGTTCTTAGATGCAAAATAGAGACAAAGCAAGCCTGGGTAGATTCTAGAAGGTGTATTTTTTTTTGTTTTTATAACAGTTTATTTTTACATCATTTTGTACATTCCCCCCCCCCATCTCAATTGTAATCCCCACAGGTTTCCCATCACCAAGTCACCAGTGTGCCATCACCATAATCCCATGCACTTCCCTCCCCCCCCCCGTTTTTTTATCCCATTCCCCACTCGACCCCACAAAATGTCTCTGGTATATGGTTGTTCATTATTTTTGTTATTTTCTCGCCTGGTCCATTATACTCCTGCTATGAGTGAAACCATCCCGTATTTTTCTTTCTCTTTCTGGCTTATCTCACTAAGCATGATCTTTTCCAGCTCCATCCAAGTTGCTGCAAAAGACATGTGTTTCTCTTTTTTGGTTGCTGAGTAATATTCCACTGTGTATATGTACCACATCTTTTTAATCCAGTCATCTACTTTTGGGCATTTGGGCTGCTTCCATGTTGTTCCAATTGTAAATAAAGCAGCAATAAACATGGGGGTGCAGGTATCTTTTTCAATCAGTGTTTTTGTGTCTTTTGGGTAGATACCTAGGAGTGGGATTGCTGGGTCGTAGGGAAGCTCCATGTTTAGCAGTTTGAGGAACCTCCAAACAGTTTTCCATAGTGGTTGTACTAGTTCGCATTCCCCCCAGCAGTGCAGGAGAGTTCCTTTTTCTTCTGTGTAGGTTTTTTTTAGATTCATTTCATTAAAGTTTACAATCCTCATTCCTTATTTCACCTAACAACTTTATTTGGTGGAGATTTTTCAAGAACAACCAACTAGTAATCATTGGTAGCAAAGGGGGTATTATGAGGCTTGAATATTTTTAAGTCTGACATTGCCTTTCAGTATCCAGTGATTAATCTGTTTTGTGCTCATGCATTGTGATATAAGGCTTCAGTAGTTAGCTAGTTATGAACCAGCCCTAGGCTCAGTGTCTAGGTGAGGAAGTTTGACACCCATTATAATAGATTAAAAAGTCTTGCCATCTCTACATGAAAAACAACCAGAGTGAAGCTCATCCGGGTGAGTAGCATATTTGTGCTTTCAAAGTAGCAGGGTTGTAGTTAGCACATTAATTTCACTAAATGAAAGTTCAAATTTTACCAAATGTTTTTAGTTCCTAATTAAAAATCCTTGGCAACATTAAAGAAAAATTTAAAGATGATCTTACATGTTAAGATCACAGTGATCCAG
>NW_004567131.1:23575131-23600994 GCF_000260355.1 Condylura cristata
TACACTGCTGAGGGGAGCAGCGGGCGGGTCAGGAGAGGTCTGCCACGCCATGTGGTCACCTCCGTGGCAGGCGGGGATCGAACTCATGCGGAAGTGGCTTTAGCTTCTCAGTGCTGTGCTTTAACCCGCTGTGACACCAGGGAGGGCCCAGAACATCACTTTTTAAAATTTTTTCCCAAAGATTTATTTATGCATACAGAACTGGGATACAGGCCAGAAGTGGTGAGAGGATTCACCAGAGACAGAGTGGGGAGCAGAACAGGGAGACGCACGAAATATACTGTTGAGGGGAGCAGTGGACGAATTGTGTGGGTCACCTCCAGGGTGAGATCAAACTTGCAATGAAGTTGGCCAGCTTCACAGTGCTGTGCTTTAACCCGCTGCGCCACCAGGTAGGGCCACCACCCATTTATTTTAACTGTGTTTCTCTCTGGAGCTCAGGTAGATTTCCTTTTAAAGTAGTGCCACTGTGCCACCAGAACACCACTTTTTTCAATTTTCCTTTGGCTTTGATGAACTAATTATTCTTAGATGCAAGCAATTCCGAGCACACATCAGATAGTAACACTTTGTATCTGTGATGTGTGTTTTTGGCTCTATTTTAATTTGCAATTTGTATTAATCCACCCTATAGTAGAGCCCAGGTCTATTGCTAGTGCTCAAAAATATTTGTTGAATGGGTAAATACTGATCTCCTGAAGAATGCTTGGTAGGCTGTGTGCTTACAGTACCTCTGGCAACCCTCTCAACAGGAGCTTTCTTGTCAGCATGGAAGCATGCTGTTGTATGTTAAACCTACATAGTCCCCAGAATAAAAGAGGGGTCTCAGATCTTTATTTTCTTCACTCTCTTTTTGTCCTGCTCTTCTACTACCCGAGGCTGTGGTGACCGAGAAGTGGGGCCGCTTTCTGAAGGGCCACTCTAGGGACAGTAGCACAACCTTTGACTCCAGGTTCCTCTGTGGGGAGTCAGAAAGCTCACACACAGGAAGCATGATGACAGAAGCAGCAGTTGCTCCTGTTTCCTATATATTTCTTACCCAAAACCACTAGGAGCCTCCCCTGCTTTGTCGCGGTTGCTCCCTTAACCTTAACTGTTACATCTCTTCTTGTTACCACCAGTATAAGTGGAAGTCTATTTTTTTTAAAAGATTTATTTATTTGCACATACAGAACTGGGATACAGGCCAGAGGTGCAGGGGTGGTGAGAGGATTCACCAGAGACAGAGTGGGGAGCAGAACAGGTAGACTGACATAGTACACTGCTGAGGGGTGCAGCGGGTGGATCAGGAGAGGTCTGCCACACCATGTGGTCGCCTCCGGGGCAGGCGGGGATCGAACTCATACGGAAGTGGCTTTAGCTTCTCAGTGCTGTGCTTTAACCCGCTGTACCTGCAGGGAGGGCCTGGAGGTCTAGTTTATCAAATGTAACTATGGCTGTTCCTGTCTTAATTTTTTTTTTTAAATATATGATTTGCTAGTAGGATTGTTTTCCACCCATTTATTCTTTATTTATTTATTTTAAAGATTTATTTATGCATACAGAACTGGGGTACAGGCCAGAGGTGCAGGGGCGGCAAGAGGCTTCACCAGAGACAGAGCGGGGAGCAGAACAGGCAGATCTACCAAGTACACTGCTGAGGGGAGCAGCGGGCGGGTCAGGAGAGGTCTGCCGCGCCATGTGGTCTCCTCCTGGGCAGGCGGGGATCGAACTCATACGGAAGTGGCTTTAGCTTCTCAGTGCTGTGCTTTAACCCGCTGTGCCACCAGGTAGGGCCACCACCCATTTATTTTAACTGTGTTTCTCTCTGGAGCTCAGATAGATTTCCTTTTAAAGTAGTAATTTGTGTTTTGTTTTCTGAGCAATCAGCTCCTCTGTTCCTTTAGGTTGGTGAGTTCAGTTCATTTACATATAACGTGATCTTTAGTATTGAAGGTTTGTTACTACCATTTTATCTCTAGTTTTCTGGTTCTGTTGTTTCCTTGCTCAGTTTTTGTGATGAATTTTATTTCCTTTAAATTAGATAGGAGAGCTCCTTCTCTTCTATCTCTTCTTGGGAGTTCTAGTGATGGCAAACTCCATAGCTTCTGTTTATTTGAGATGACCTCTATTTCTCTCTCATATATGAGGAAGAGTCTTGCAGGATATATTGATTGGCAACTTTTGTCTTTACATATTTTGAATATGTTAGTTCATTCTCCCCTAGCACATAGAGTTTACTCAGAGAAATAGAAGTAAAGAGAGACTAGGGATTCCCAGCCATGTGAGCCTATGGTAATACTTTTATAGGCTATCTGTTTTTTCTTCCCCTAGTAACCCTGAATATTCTGTAATAGTCTTAACACTTTATAGTTTTATAGCTAAGTATCTTGGTTTAAGTCCCATTATCTTTAGATTATCAAGTGCTCTTTTAGCTTCATGGAACTGTATATTTAGTTTCTTCCCCCTGGTTTGGAAAATTTTCCCTTATTACTTTTTCGAATAAGCTTTCTGTTTCCTTTCCTCTCTCCTTCTCTTTTCTTGGATACCCATTACTTAATATGTTGTCTTCTTACTGGTGTTGGATAGTTAGTGGAGCGTTTCTTCATTTTTTCCCCTTTGCATTTCTTCATCCACCTGGGTCCTTTGTGCTTTGTTATCTTCAAGGTCATTTATTCTGTCTTACAGTGATATAATTTTCTATAGCTTTCTGTAGAATATTTTTTAAAGATGTATTTATTTATTCATACAGTACTGAGATACAAGCCAGAGATGCAGGGGCGGTGAGAGGCTTCACCAGAGACAGAGTGGGGAGCAGAGTGATGAAGTATACTGTGCAGGGGAGTAGTGGGTAGGTCAGGAGAGGTCTGTGCGCCTTGTGGATCACCTCGGGGTGGGGATTGAACTCACACTGCAGCAGCTGGGGCCAGCTTGCAGTGCTGTGTCCTAACCCCTTGCCCTTCCAGGGAGGGCCCATGTAGAATATTTTTTATCTGCTCTATTGACCTTTTAAACCCCACAACTCCCTTATTTTCTGTTTATTGTTTTTTTTTCATATTCACTTTTAATGTTTTTTTGTTTGTTTTCTCCTTGATTTACTCTTCAGAATTTTACCTTATCATTTTGCCTGGTTTTCTGTATTTCCTTCCTTTTTTTCCAAATTTAATTATGATGGCCATTTTGAACTCTAGCTGATAGGAAGAGAAAATCTTCCATAATTTTGTTCTTGGATTCTAGAGACTTGTTCTCTTGTATTATCATATTCCGTTGAGTTATCAAATTGTCATGCATATGTTTGTATTTTTTTTTAAATCTGTACAATTTTGCTGATTGAGATTTTAGAGGTGTGCACTATTTATACCTTTCCAGCATGTGAGCTGTATTTTTTTTTTTTTAATTTTGGTTGTTTGGCTTTCTCTGGCTTCTGTAGGTCTGAGACTAGTACTGACAGCTTTTGTATCAGTGGGGAGGGGTTTGGATTGTTCAAGCCCCAGTTGTGAATGAATGCAGATGTGGGCAGACTTGTATTTGTGGTACCACCAACAGTCGTGCTATCTGGTTTCCAGACTCGAATCTCTGCACGTTCTCAGTGAGACTAACAAGGTCTGTACCAGGCCCAAAGAGAAGGGGAAAGGCTCAACATACTCTCCTTTGTTCGCTGAGGACCTGGTCTCCTGGGAACACCCAGCTCGTCTGTACACCTTCTCTCTCAGTGAAGGGTGTGTGTGTACAATTGTTCAATTCTCTCCTTTCCAGGGCCTCTGGCCTATCTGCCTCCCACCTCTATATGCAGCTCCAAACATCGATTCCACCCACCTCTTCTTCTCAAGAGAGAGACTCTCCCCCACGGCGCTTCTTGCACAATCTGCCTAGTCTCTAATCTCTAATGTACAACAGCTGCTCTAGGATAGCCTCAGCCTATGGAACTGTCTGGGTACAGTAGATGATCCTTTGGGGGCCAAAGGAAGGGGCCCCTCTTCTGACACAATCTTGAATTTTTTTTTTTCTACTTAAGATTTTGCCCAAATCACTCACTTTCTTTTGGATCTACAGCAGTTATTTTGTTCTCAGGTCTATTATACTTGGAGAAAAGGCGATTTTCAGGGATTCTAAATTAACTTTTATCAAAGAGAAATAAAAAGCTTTAACATCCTAAGCATTTTGAATTTGTCTCAATAGAATCTAGGGCCTATAGCCTAGTCTGTGGCATCTGTTGTTTTGTTAAATTCCTCTCTAGTTAGTGAGTAAACACAAGCAAATATAAGCTTTGTTTAGTTGGAGTGTTACATGTAATTAAGGTAAATTAGTGCTAGTCATTTTCTTGCCTTGAAAAAAAATCACAGTTCCTGTGATGTGCTGCTTAGGAAAAAGACGATCAAGGTCAAAATTAGAAACTCTCATGTTTGAGAGACACAGAAGACTTTAATCTTTAATCCTGCTCTACACTCACAACGCCTCATCTTTGCCCACTGCTGCAGGGGGTGCCCCAGTTGTCAGTGTGCTTGACGGAAGAACCGGAAAATCATATTAAGGCTGCTGCGGCCTGGGCCTTAGGGCAAGTGGGCAGACACACCCCGGAGCACGCGCGCGCTGTCGCCGTTGCTAATACGCTGCCGGTTCTGCTCTCTTTGTACATGTCAAGAGAAAGTTCTGAGGATCTTCAAATAAAGGTAAGTGTTTCACTTCTCAACTGTTTCATGAAGATTTCTTACATTTTGGTCATTATTTAACATACATAATTTAAGTGACTTAACATTTAGTATAGACACTATGGCACTAGTGAGTTAAGGAATATAAATTCAGAATTGAGATAGCGCTTCCGTGACAATGTGTTATCGGTGTCTCTAAAATCAGTTACGCATACATGTAAGTGTACTTACTACCGTGGTAGCATTGTTTCACAATACTGAATATGATTTAGAGTCATAGGATCTCTCCTCACTCACCACCAACACACACAGTCCACTATGCTCCCCTTTGTTTTCTCTCCCCTTTTACTCCTGAGGCCTTCTTCACATAATCAGGTTTCTAGTTTTTTTTTTTTTTTTTTTCAAATTGATTTGGCTTTATCTGACACTTTGGATTCTCTATATTCCACATATAAGTGGTATTTTAGGTTGTACAGACACGTCTTTAATTTGAACCAATTTTTGTTAGTTAGCCTGACCAGAGGTTTTTCAACTTTGTTTACCTTTACACAGGACCAGCTTTTGGTTTCCTTGATCTTTTGTAATGTCTTTTAAAATTTCTATTTTATTTTTAATGTGATTTTTAATATTTCCTTCCTTTTAGTCGATTTTTCTCTTTTATTCTTCTTTGTCTAGCTCCTTAAGAGTAAAGCACAATTATTTATTTGAGAATTTTTTTTCCTTTTAGATTTAGGCTTGTATCATTATACATATACATTATTTACATATACTAGAAGTATTGCTTTTGCTGTGTCATAGGTTCCATTATCTATGTTTTTAATTTTCACTTGTTTCAAAACATTTTTTCAATTTTCCTTTGATTTTTCTCATTGATCCAAAAAATCGTGCAGCTTTGTGTCTTTAGACTCCACCTATTTGAGGTTTTTTCACTTTTTTATGTGGTTGATTACTAGTGATACAATGTGATCAGAGAATATACTTCATAAATCTTCATAAATTTATTGACACTTCTCTGTGACCCAACATAGGTTTATCCTCAAGAATATTTTGAGCACTGAGAAGACTGTATACTCAAATTTTCTGGGGAGGGAGGGGCTGTGAAGTGCCCTTAAATATCTGTTAATTCCAGGTGACTTAATTCTCCTTTTAGGTTATTGTTTCCTTGTTAATTTTCTATCTGATTGATCTGTCCATTGATGTAAGTAAGGCACCGAAGTTTCCTACATTTATTTTGTTGTCAGTGCTTCTAAGTTATTGCTACAAATATTTTAAATAAGTGAACTTAAAGTAGCAAAATAGGTAGAAAAACAGTACAATGCATGGCAACTCTAGATCTCAAGGAAATAAGATATCACAATGAAAGATTTAGTGAAATGTTCACATATTGTAGGATTATATTTTTATGAATTGTTGAGAAAAGTCAAATTTTTAGTGACATCAAGTCCTTAGGGGAACTTCCCTTCTCCCACTCTTGCTCCCAAGCTCAGTGTGGACATGAACAGGTGTGCCACCCTATGAAGTGTAATGCTACCTATGGGCATACCCTGTGGCCTGTGCCTTCTGGGTAGTACTTCAAGCAGAGGCAGAAGAATTACACCGAGGAGATCTTAGCTTTGCGTGGCCAAGCAAATAGCGATGCTTCTGCCCAAACTGAACAAGATTTGGGGGTGGGGGGAAGGGAATACTGCCTCTTCCAGAAGCTGCCTAAGATTGGAATGCTGGAAGTTTACTTTCAGAAGGAGACATGAACTGAGCTGAGAGGTAAAATGTGTAAAGAGCTTTGGGCAGGAGAAACAAGTCACAGCAGTCCTTTCATGACCATTCCATTTGCCTTCTCTCCCAGCTCTCCTTCCTAATATGCATTTTTGGCAAAAACAGATAGTGAGTTAACCTCAGGAGAGGGTGACATTTGAGGATGTGATGGAGGACTTCTCCTGGGAAGAGTGGCAGGACCTAGGTGATGCTCAGTGGACTTATACCGGGACATGAGGCTAGAGACCTAGAGCAGCCTTGTTATGGTGACATTGCATTGCCAAACCTGAGGTGATCATCAGGTTGGGGCAAAAAACAGAGCCATGGACTGTAGAAGCACCCCCAAACCAGAGCCTCTCAGATATCCAGATTCTGGACATTCTGATTGAGACAAACCAGGAAAATCAGGGCATGTTTGTGCCAAGTTGTAATCACCATTAGTGAAATATTATCTAAGGAGAGAACTGACTTTCATAAAACATTTAATTTGAGCTCCACCCATATTTCAAACTTGATTATAAATAATGGAATCCATTTGAAAACAAGAAAGTAGAAGAGCGGTTGCTTGGGGCTGGTGGGGTAAATGGAGAGAGGAAACAGGGATTGACTATAAAGTTTCCTCTTGGAATGATGAAACGTTCTAAAATTACACTGTCATGCTGATTACACAATTTTTGTAAATTTACTTAATATTCATTGAATTGGGCACTTATAATGAGTGAATTCGTGGAATGTAAATTATATCTCAATAAAGTTGTTAATAATTCTTAAATCCAGATAAGTAATTAACTGCTATGCTAATAATTCATTCTGAGTAACATAGCTAATTATTAATCATGACATATATTCTAAAAGTGTAGAGTTGTAAATTGAGTTTATTTCCTGACAAGCAATAGTAAATTCAGTGAGTTTCTGTTGTAATTAGAGTCCTTTCTAGAGTTCTTGATTAATAACTTGATAGTACATCACCAACTTGGAACTGTCAGAATTTGAGTAAGCTGGTCGCCTGGTATAGTGGCTGTGACCTCTGCTATGCTGTTAGTAGACTGTGTCACCCACAGAAGTTAAGTTAAATTGATGGCCTGCTAAGATCACCATGATCCTAGGATAGTTCACAAAAGTATAACTAGGTGTTTGGAGAATCAAGAGTTTTATTCTAATTTATACTACTATAGGGGAGAAATTGGACTGCATTTCTTAAATTCCTTTATTTTTCTAATTAGTTTATAAAACAATGTTTGAGGATTAATGTGTCAAGAGATAAGAGGTAAAACTGGATAGCCTGGGTCTCTGGGAAACCATAAATCCAAGAAATCCTTTACTGATAACATCAATGTAATAACAGTTTTTGCTCAAATCATTTATCAATTGTAGACTTCATTATGTAGAAATCAGAATGTGCCTTGACATTCCAGGAACACTGCTAATTCAAAAGCAGGATCTCAGAAGACTAGGCAGAGTAAAGCAGAGAGAGTAAGTAATTAGACGAAAGGCAATAAGGATGCAATAGAGGATAAAACCACGAAACAAGCAGATATGGAATTCTAGAGGGAAGCAATTATAGACAAACCCAATTGTGAAGCTTTCCAAAGTGCAGAGGGCAGGCTTTAATACAAAGGAACAAATAACAAACAGCCACGGCCTCAGCCTGGTTACAGTGATATGCATCAGGAGCCTTCGCCAGCCATACTTGTAGCAGACGCACCACATGGTGTCACCATGAAATACACAAGAGTGTGGGGGGACAATGGGGAAGGTACCTGTGCTTTTTGCTTGCAGGTGACATATGTCTTTTTGTTGAATTTACTTTACAGTTGAATAAATCTTCTCTGTTTTGCTTCTGTCTGTGAATGAGGCAATTTCTACTTATGACTTATGCACACAAGACTTTTTCTAACTGCATACTTAATAACCATGAAACCTTCTGGAGAACATAGCCTGACTGACAAATATCTTTATTTTTTAAAAAGATTTATTTATTTATGCATTTAGAACTGGGGTACAGGCCAGAGGTGCAGGGGCGAAGAGAGGATTAACCAGAGACAAAGCAGGGTGCAGAGCAGGCAGATCGACGAAGTACACTGCTGAGGGGAGCTGTGGGAGAGACAGTAGAGATCTGCCGTGCCATGTGCATCACCTCCGGGGCCAGGGATAGAACCCTCACTGAAGCGGCTGCAACTCGCTTGCAGTGCTGCACCCCAACCCATTGTGCCACCATGGAGGGCCGACAAATATTTTTTAAAATGAAAACTTCAGATTAGATTAGCAAATCGATTTTAAGAACATGAGATATGAATTTTTGTGACACTTTCATTGATTACTTATGTGATGCTTTCACTGATTACTTGCCATTGGTATATGTTTTTCTTTGTACTTTCACTAGAGTAAAAAGGCCATAAAGAATATCCTACAGAAGTGCACCTATTTACCAGCACTTGAGCCATTTCTGTATGATGCGCCTCCCAATATTCTGAAACATGTGGTTGGACAGTTCAGTAAGGTAACAAATGTTCTCTTAGCTTGAAAGTGGGGTAAGAAAGTGAAATGAATTATTTACTTGTTTTTTCTGTCAACTTCCTAAATTTTACTGATTGTGTTGACAATAACCTAGTTGATAAAACTTACATGTTAATAAAATCCATACATAAATGAATCACACTTTTTCTTCCTCATACTTTCCTTACTTCCTCTGTACTGTTTTTTTCAGTGTTCTTAAGGAGTAAGTAGTATGTTGACATATACAGGTAATTTATATGAGCAGTTTTAGCAAATAAAACTGCCATATTATTGTAGATCTTTGATAGTAGAAGCAGTAAGGTAAAAATGAAGCTGCTGTGGGTGGGAACAGCCAGCTACTGATAGTAAAGACTGAAAGAGAATAGCCATGAATGGCCAGGATGAGCTAAGCTATCAGGAAGTGATTAAGTTATCCTCAGCAGATCTGATGCAAGAAAATGGGGTCTAAGTTGTATCCCTTATTGCCTGGGCCTACATTCTTTTTTTTAAAGATTTATTTATTTTTGTGCATACAGAACTGGGGTCCAGGTCAGAGGCTCAGGGGCGGTGAGAGGCTTCACCAGAGACAGTGGGGAGCAGAACAGGTGGATCCACTGAAAAACATTGCTGAGGGGAGCAGCTGGTGAGACAGGCTCGGGAGGTCTGCTGTGCCATCTAGGTCTCCTCCCTGCCAGGGATTTAACTCATGCAGGTCATTGAACTCATGCCACAGTGGCGGCTGATAGCTTGATAGCACTATGTCTTTAACCCCTGGTAAAGGGGTTAACAACTAGGGAAGCCCTGTTTAATGGTCTTAATTTTTCTTAATCTTAGTATAATTACACATAAAGTGGTGATTATAAAAGTATTATTTCATAGGGTCATTGCCAAGATTAAATGAGATGTTATTTAAATGTTAGATACATATTAGACACTTAAACATTCCCCCCATCCCTTAAGCAACTCACAAAACCTTTTAAAGTTGTTTTTAAGAAATAAATTGTTGAAGTATTTAAGGCTGATTTTTAAAAGGTAAAAAAAATAAATGAGGGTCAACTTATTTGAATAGTTACAATGCTATATGATGGGGTTTACTTCTGTTTGTATACCATATGTATGCAAAAAAGCAAACAAACCAACTGTATAGCATTATGTCAGTTAAGTAGGTCTAGTTTTAGTTACTCATCTGAAAGACAGATTAAGAGTCATTGGTTTTCTAAACACCTTTCATGGTCTCAGTGGCTTGGTTGGTATTCAAACACAATAGCTATTAGAGTTTACATTGCTGAAGCCATGTCAGGATACAATTCTTTGAATCAAATACCTACATCCTGTCTTCTTCCTTCTATGAAAATGAACTATTTTTTCCTCTTAGTTATATGAAATGTAGGAGTCAGAAAAGCAATGTCCCTTGAAGAAAGAAACCAAGCAACTAACCCCCAGAAACCCCCCAAATGACTAAATTATGGCAAAGGGGAAATTAATCTGAATCTTCACTTTTGTGTGCTTTTATGTGCTAAGTAATAAACTCACCAGATAAGCTAATTAGCTAAGAGGATTCTAGTTTTACCAAACTTGCTACACTAACCTGTATTTAGAGTTCAGAGTGACTTACTGAAGTAAATAAAAATGAAAAAGTGGATTTGTGGAAGTTAGACAATCAGGATGAATTAAAGTCAGTACCTCATATCATATTCTACGTAGGTATGTTCAGGAATATTTGCCTTAGGCAGAATTTTGTGTTTTCTTAATCTGAGCTAACCAGACCACTAGATGATGGGAAAGAAAAGCAAAAGTAAAAAAAGGCAATAGAAAGATGAATTAATGAGTAGTTCACTGCCCTCAATGACACTTGTGTCATTGATCAGACATATAACTCTGATCATTAAAATACTGCACCAATAGGGTTTTAACAAAATGCTAGGAAAGAAGAAAAGTGTCTAACTTATGCTGGGATAAGAGCCCAGGGGTGTCCCCCAGAGAAGTCTTACCAGAGGTGATATCTGAGCTGAGTCTTAAAAGATGAAAAAGGGTTAGCCAAACAAATTAGGGTGTGAAGGGTGAGAGGTCATTCTAGGAAGTGGAAAATGCATGGATAAAGGCAAGAAATATCCCAGCATGCACACTTTAAGGTCATTGAAATAAAATTTAGACTAGGAATTGGTGGGAAAGGAAACTAGAGAAGCATTTAGAAGTTGTATTTGCAGAGTTCTATGTGCCTTGATAAGGAGCTTGCCTTTAATTTTTATGTAGTAGTGAGAGCTTGAATGGGTGTACATAAGGGAGGACTCAGCTTTACATTCTACATACGTACTGAGGGATCTCCTTTGCTCATGTTCAGCCTTTATTTTATCTCCATAATATAAAAAGGTAGTCGTTTCTAAAAAACTGCACTTTATTTCCAATCATCAGCAAATTTAGACTCATTATACTATAAGTATATTGGAAATAAATTCTCTTTTACATTTACATTTCCTCAGCAGTATTACTACTTTTCAGTAATGGGAATCTAACTTGAAAAAGGAAAGCTGACGTTTTAAAGTGTTTCTCCTTTCAAGGTGCTGCCACATGATAGCAAAGCTCGGAGACTCTTTGTAATAAGTGGCGGACTTAAAAAAGTTCAAGAGATAAAAGCAGAACCTGGATCTCTCCTTCAGGAATACATCAATAGTATTAACAATTGTTACCCAGAAGAAATAGTAAGGTGAGAAAAATAGATCTTGAGAAGTTCAAAAATGATAATGTATTTTTCTATTTTCAAGTCTAGGTTTTATATGCATTGTGCCTAAATGTGGACTTTTTAATACTACATGAGACCAGTGATAACCTTTACTTCTATCTTGATTTCTTTTTTCTCAAATGAAATAATGTTCTAATTGACACATTCTTTTCCAAATCAGGCTAGAATGTCATTTGAGACATTTCTGTACTAATTTAGCCCATATTTTACTAAGGAGTACCCAAAATGCAGAGCTCCAATTTCATTAACATTTGTTACTGGGAACCTGACTTAAATGGGCTTATAGATTCTGACTTTTTAAAAATAATCCTTGTGTATTATTTTTCTGCCTAAAGCCCACATGTGGGAAAAAATGTTGTGATGAAAATAAGTTACCATAGATAGCATAAAGATGCCATTCTATACAGTCTGACTGGTGAATTCAGGCCATTCACATTTAATGTGATTATTAAGACATAAATGCTCATTGCCATTTTGTTATATTTTTATTTGGGGTGGGTTGTATTGTCTTTTTATATATTTTTTGATCTACCTTGTTTTTTATGTTACTCCTATTTTAGTTTGATGATGGGTTATTTGTGTAAATGGGATAGCTGGTTTCTGACTTGTGCTATTGGGTCATATTGTTACTCTCTCCCTTTTTTCTCTCATGTCAAGTGACTCACATGTCAGTTGCCTCTATAATAATTGTAATATTGCTTTATAATAGCATCTTCAAAATTTCTTTAATGTGTGGCTTGGTGTTAAATTCTTTTAGCTTTTGCTTTACAGTGAAGCTTGTTACTCTTCCTATTACCTGTATGATTTCAGGTAAATGTATTATAGTGAATCTTTTGTGTATACTGTGCTGAATCATTTCACTAAAATCTGACAGAAAATTTTCTTTTATAGGTACTACTCCCCTGGATATTCAGATACACTTCTGCAGAGAGTAGACAGCTATCAACCACTTACTAACTAAATGAAACTATGCTTTTCAACTTGAATTCTCAGCAGAGTATTTATGAATAACAGTTGTTAAATCTCTTTCTAAATATATGAACTAAGTACATTCTAAATTTATTCAATGTGAAATGCCTTTTAATATTTTCTAACTGTCTAATTCTTAAAAAATAGTAGCTTGACTTTATTAAAGAACTATTCTTGATCATTTGTGCAGAATTTGCTCAAGAGGTAGATCTTAAAAAGACATTAAAGTATCTGTAAGGGTTTAAGGCATCTGTAATTACTACATTAAAGTACTCACAAAGAAACATATAACATTCCAGCTAGGTATAAATAAAAAATGGTGTTCAAAAATTCTTATCAGTTATTTAGGCTAGGTACTCATAGACATAGGCAGGGAAAACTGGTCTTGCAAATCCCACAGTAGGATATAAAAGGGAAACAGATGGTAGAGGAAACTAATGTCAGAAATGCAGAGCACTTGAGAGGCTTTGATGCTGCTTACATAAATGCATTAACCCAACACAAAGAATCTATGTATAATCAGACTGTTTTCCCTAGGGACTTTGGAAACTCCTCTCAAGTTTTCTAAAGTCTTTTCTCATCCTACCTAAACTGTTCCCTACTTTTTATGGGTTGACAAAGGTAGAAGTAAATACTAAGCATTATACTACTACAGCCATGCTTTCCTTTTTTATTTAAAGTTTTCTTAGTCTAGTTTTACTCACAAACACAGAAACAGGAATGTAAATGGGTCCTTAGTATTCCCTTGTCTAACTTCACTTTCCCAAGTTTCAGAAGCCACATTTTCTGAAATTCAAGTTATAATTTGAAATGAACCATGAGGGTCAGATTTAGTATGCATTGTCATCTAGGGAGCTGAAAAGGGGTAAGGAGAAGTTTTAATAAATTTTTGAATAAAAACATTAGAATTGTCCTTTTTGTCCAGTCTAGTGTGGTTTTGACTTTGGGAAATGTAATTAGACTTGAGAGTCTTGGGTAGGTGGCAAATGGTATCTTTTGATCTAAAGGAGCAATCTTTACCATCACTCCCCTGCAGGCCTAAGGCTAAGGTGAGTCATAACCAGAGGAGCCCATAGGCCACAATATTTCCAATCTGGTCAGTTTTCAGTATCCTTTGTTTGGCATTTTCTGGATTTAGCTCTGGCGTCATTTCCTAACAGTGTATCACCTTGTTGCATCTTTTTTTTAAAAAAAAACTTTTATTTATGCATACAAGAACTGGGGTGTGGAACAGAGGTATGGGTGGGGTGGTGGGGGTGAGAAGATTCACCAGAGACAGAGTGGGGAGCAGAACAGGCAGAACAATTGAGATACACTGTTGAGGGGAACAGCGGGTGGGACAGGAGAGGTCTGCTGTGCTATGGGGGTCAGCCCCCTGGCTGGTGGGGATCGAACTCATGCTGCAGTGGCTGGTGGTAGCTTGACAGCATTTAGGCTAATCCCTGCACCACCAGGGAGGAGACCTCCACTTTGTTGCACATTTTAATCTTCATCATACACAAGATTGTCCTTTTTTTTTTGCCTTCTATTAGTCTGAGAGAGTTATGGTTTGAATTTTTTAAACTTCATTGGCTTTATTTTGTTCCCTTAGAGCAACTGCTTTGACTCTTTGGATAAGAAAATATAATTTTTATTTTGAAATTTTCAGCTTTCTTTCCTGCAGCCTGCCCATTTGTCTTATGGACCACCTTTCAACAATTTGAGAAAATAAAAAAAATATTTTCATATTTTTTCACAAGGACCATTTTGTTAAAGCAGAAATGAGTCCATCTGGAATAAAACCCTCCTTAGATATTATGGATATGATCAGTTTCCCACAGTTGACCATTTTATATTAAAGTTTTCCAGTCATACACATAATTTCATATTTATCAAACAAATTACACTAAAACAAGTGATAAAATATTTAATAGTGCTTGCATGGGTGCTATAACTTGCTCATAAGTATTTCAGTTTATGCAAAAGGAGGCTATATTTCCATGACAATTTTTTAAAGACACACAAAAAAACCTTTCTATCTTAGAGCAGAAGTAGTATTTCTCCTTTATGGTATATTTTTTTTTAATATTTTCACTGTTGGAAGTCCATCAATTCTAATTCCTTGGGCAGAGTGGCCCCTAACCCCTGCAGCTTATTTAAAAGTCAACTACTATTAGAATATCTCAGTTTTATAAGCTATTTTTAGAACTTCAAGAATAGAATTGGTTGAGTCTCATTGGATGAACCTGATTAGTATGATTAAATTAACCGATTATGGAAATGTAAATTGGTAATTTGGGAAAAGAGATGTTGAAAATCTGGTTTCTGGGTCTAACTGTTAAAAGAGTCTTACTCAACTTACTCAGAAGGGATTTAAGGAAATAATCTGCAATGATGCATCTAACTATTTTTGTAAACTGTTCCATTCTGGTAAACTAATGTGTGATGTATGGACATTCTGACAGGTGACATGTCTTGGCTAACTATTGGGCAGTCAGGCCTATGCGCTTAGATGAATGGGGTTTAAATTAGGTGGTTTATGATTTAAAAATGCAACAATCCCTGACCTCATGGAGTTTTCCAATATGAACAAAATTACCCCAGACATAGGGAGTAAAACAGGCACAAGACACTGAACACAAAATAGGCATATTTAATTTTGATACATAAAAACAAATGACCACCTTATTTTTTATAGGAGGTTAAATTGTTTTCCTGACCTTTTATTTTCAAACCACCTCTTTAAAGGAAGGATTAGAGACTTGTTTCAGGTTTGATTTGAGGTACTACTGAACATAAACCCTGACCTTAAGTTCCTGGGTGAGGCTATTTCTAATCTAAGATGTTAAGCTTACAAACTAACCTTGAAAGAATGAATGATTTGTCTGTTGTGTTTCCAAGTTGCCAATTCTTTAATTAAGTTAGGTGCTGGCAAAAGTTGAGGCTTCTGTATACTTATTTTGGCTTATTTTGTTAGAGAATTCACTGTCTAGAAAATATTGGTAGCTATTCTCTTTCAGAGCTTACGAGATCAACTGTAAGATCAAATATCATTACTATATTTTTCCAGTTGGTTAAGAGACATTGGATTTTTAAAATTTGATTCTTAGACATATTCAATGATCCTGCTTTAAAGAATGGTGAGTTTAACTGTAGTTGTAAAAATTCAATAAGTTTTAAAATTTAGACATATATAAGGATGTAGAAAACAGTAAAAACTACTGCAAACTATCATCACCTAGTAAATAATTGTCCTCAACAAGTTAACATAGTTCTAAATACCTCTCTGAAACTTTGTACAGTCAGAAAAAAGAATCTAAAAAATAAGTTTAATTGCTGTTTTATAATAAAAAACCAAAAGTTAAAACAGTTTATTTCATGGAAGATAGAGTCTTGCTTTTTTTGTTCAGAATTATTATTTCAGTAGGATTAGGGAAAAGATATCCTTAGTGGTAAATTAGGAATCAACATAAAATATTTATAAATGGTCTCCTTTTATTAATAATTAACTAGTATTACCATAGAAAGTTTAAACTGTTACTTGTGGCTTCTCAGTTTTGCAAAACTGAATAAAGGATATTATACTATGCCATTTATGTTATATTATGCCTCTAATTTTCTTTATATATAAAATTTATGGTAATGTGGGCCCTCCCTGGTGGTGCAGCAGGTTAGAGCACAACACTAAGAAGCTAAAGCCACTTCAGCATGAGTTTGATCCCCGCCCTGGCAGCAGACCTCTCCTGACCCGCCCGCTGCTCCCCTCAGCAGTGTACTTCGTTGATCTGCCTGTTCTGCTCCCCATTCTGTCTTGAGTGAATCCTCTCACTGCCCCCGCACCTCTGGCCTGTACCCCAGTTCTGTGTGCATAAATAAATAAATCTTTTTTAAAAATTATGGTAATGCACTACTATTAAAATTTATACTAAAGTAAAATGTACATTACTGATGGCAAATGTTTATTCCAAGTATCTTTGTATATAAAGACATCCAACTCTGAGAACTATATAATGGATACAAAGTTCTCTTTTTTTGAATTTCTATAGATTGTATAGTTTAAATATCTATAGATTATAGAGCTTAAATTTCATCATTCCCCCATTTTATCCCCCCTAACTCAACTGTGACCTGTTTTACACAGCCCAGTGAATGACCTTGTTCCCTTCAGTTACCAGTGACACCAGCACATGTTCAACACACAGTGGAGCTTGCAGCAGGCTAGACTGAGCAGCAGGGCAGCTGGGCGCTCTCTCTGCCTCTAGGGCTGGACGTTCATTAAGAGCAACGGTTAGTGCAGAAGAGCAAGGCTCTAGAGCTAGGGACCTGCAGTAGCATCTCCAAACTACTACAAACTAGCTGCCTCTGACAAGTTATTAGTAGCACTCAACTCATTTCATTAAATCCTAATGATTAAACAAGGGTGAGTGAGTGCAAGACCCGGCACACAGTGAGCAGTGCCGCCTCTAGCCTGTAGACCTCTGTGTAACTGGAAAGAGGCACATGGTCCTGAAGTCACTTTACTTCCAGCTAGTAGAAATTATTGCAATAGTATGATTTTAGTAGAGCAAGACACTTTACTGCACCTGCTGGAAAATCCCCTTGATGAATATGCAAATCATGATGTCCACAATGTGAACCACTCCCCTTCCATGTGCTGGTGCTCACTTCGAGTTTCCCTACCTGAGTCCAATTTTCAGATCTGGAACCCATTCACTTAAGACTGAAGCTGGAGCCTGAGGCACCACAGTGATGTATTCAGTGGTTATTTCCCAATCATTCAGAACACTGTTCGAACCCTTTTACCCAGTGGCCGAGCCCTGCAGCAGGTCAAGGCACCAGAACAAAAGCCCTATCATAGAACTCATTAGCCCTGTGGTACTTGAGGGATCAATCCAGGGTTGGAAAAGTTGCCAGGTGGTTATGAGTGATCACCTCTGTGAGAGCTACAGCACAGACTCCTCAGACTCAGGAACAAGCTGCTATCATTGGTAGTAAACTACAAGGCACCATTAGAAAAGAACTTCTTGGAGACTAGTGGTCCTTGATGGAGGTGAAGCATTGACCATGGGACATCATGAAGCTTGTGGCTAGACACACCATCCTGGCTGGGCTCGTCCAGTCCAGCAAGTCATGAGTTGTGTGGGCAGCAATACAACATAAAATGTGACAGATACAGAATTGGGGATGAGCAGGGTCAAAGGACACAAGTTGTGCCAGGTGATGGCGAAGAGTCTCATAGCATCTACTACTTTTGCACTGTTATTCACAACCACAGTGTCACTACTATATCCGATCACAACTATGGCTGTGTGAGCCAACCATTCAAAGATGGGCTGTCTCAGCATAAGGATGAAAGCCAAAAATAGGCATTCTATACTACAATCTACTTGTGGTGGTCCTGAAGGAGGTCAGTGAGGGGAAGTCCTCCCAGTGGGGAGATAAAACCTAGTCTACTTTGTGTGGAAAGAACAGCTCCAGGTAAGAATATAAACAAGCTCATGGACAGTGGTAAACAGGTGCAGTTTGGTCAGGGCGTGGAAGGAAAACTATGAGCATATCATGGGTAAGGTGTGGATACAAAGTGTGCAGAATATTTGTCTCTCATGTTAATGTACATCCAACTATCCTCTGCCAAAAAGGCGCTTATCAACGTTCATGACTCGGTTGTGGGTTCAGCCAACCTCTCTCGCTGGCTGCTGGGGTACTGGCACATTGGGCACATGAATGGAGACCTCGTGGTTGTGGAAGGGGTGGGTGACTGGGAATGGACCCAGTAACATGAACTTCCATTCACCAAGGCTGGTCAAGCTACTGCTCCAGCCGATCAGTCAGAAGACCAACCCTTCTCTCAATAAAACACCATCCCTCATGGAGACGAACTGTAGAAAATGATACCTCTGTGGCTATCAGCTGCAGCCTTGAATGTAGAAGGCACTTGGGCAAGTGGATCCCTGGAGTAGGTTGTGTGCATGCGTAAGTGTGCACACCTGAGGCTGAGGAGCTAAGGGTGGAGTCACTCAGCCAGAGACCGCTATGGCTGAAAGGCTGAGAGGAAGACAAAGAGAACGCAAGAGAGAGCCCAAAGAGGTAAGATTTGCTGAGGCCTGATCCCTGGCCCCAATGCCCCCGCCTCCCTGCCTTGCCAGCCTGTGGGTTTGCCCCACAATTGCTGTAGAAGGCACTTTGAAGCCTGACAAAGGCACAGAAGGGTCCAGGACTCTCGCTGATTCATCTGCCCAAATCCACAGAGAACCTGGCCTGTGCTTGCTGGCAACACACCAACCAACTACTTGGAGGTAAGCTGATGGTACCGGGCCTCTTCTACCCTGGAGAGAGTAATTCAGCTATTCTGGGGTAGTTACATATTCAGGATAGGAACTTCCCTTCTCTACCCACAGAATCCCAGCCAGGCCCTCCACCCGAAGATTTAAGAATGCTTATTTCCCTGACACTGGATCCGACAGAGAACTACCTGAAGCCAGAGGCCACGAGTCCTACCCCATGCTGAACCACTCCTAAGTCATAACATAGAAATTAAACCCTCAACCCACAGCCATAACAAGTCTTAGTAACTTGCTGAATCTGAAAATTAACACTCTAAATTAAACCACCACCACACAAATTTAAGAACACTTAGCAACTAGTTCAAACTGGATCCAAACCAAACCAGAACATTATATTTTCTCACATATAAACTTTTGGGCTTATGGCCTAAGAGAAGCTGGACGCTTGGAAGTTCCCGACACTGCACATACTACTCTAGTCAGCCTCCCCATGGCCTTAGCAACCTTGACTAATTAGAAATTCCTGACTTTCCTCTGGCAGCTTAGCTGATAAATGCTTTCCAAAGTGTGCTACCACCTGAGGTTGGGGGAAGTAACTACAATTTTTAAAACTGAACTTGCATTTATATCCATTTGATTCTGATAGTGAAGAAAACATCAGCCTTTTAAAAAATTTCCACACCCAGCAAACAACATAACCCCCAGATCATCGAAAGACTAAGTGGGCGCTGGTTAATTGGGAAGGCACTTCAATTGTCATCTTATGCGGCCTCATGAGGACTCTATAGGGTGAAAATTTTAACCTCTTTAATAATAAGACAACTTCTTATTATTTCAAGAGAAATCCTTGGTTTTCTCTGCAGGTATGGCAGGTGAGAGGCAGTTAAACAAATAAACAACAACAACAAAAAAAACAGTATTCATGTGAAAACTTAGAAGTTCTTAGATTTGCTCAGACAAGGGCTGGAGGTCTGTCATCAAGCTCCATGAGGACAAGAACCACTCATCTTCGTATCTAGCGTAAAACATAGCAGAGTTTCCCAGCACTCAGAGGATCAATAATTACTGAATGAAAAAACAAATGTGAGTTCCAGGCACCATCCTGGTCCCCCGATGGGACTTTGTCCCTTTCTCCATCTTCCCAAGTATCTCAGTGTGAGAACAAGGAGTGAAAATTCTGCCTCTGGTCCAAGTCCTTGACTTAGATGAATGCAAGGGATGCCAGTGGGCAGGAAAGGCAGCTTAGGAAAGGGAAGAGAGTCGTGAATTTTTAAGAAAATTACTCCAAACCTATGTGGGAGCAGGGTAGAAAAGGGGAGGCATTTAGACCATTTATTTGCAGCACATTTTACTGACAGTTAAACACAGTAGTTTGTTCTGTTTTCTGCCACTTGAGAGTTATTTAATTAAATTCACGACCTAGGATGCTAACCAGCCCCACGTCTGAAATAATTGCTTCTCTGTTGGTGAGAGGTAAAGCCGGGATTGATTTTCCCCTGGCCGATAGCTCTCCTTTCTGAGTCATGAATGTCATCTTCCCTCTCCTCTCCACGTAATTTGATCTCTGTATTTGATCCCTGTTTAGTAGTACACTTCACTAAACAGATGTCTAAGTAATTAAAATCCCACATGGGCACGCCCGTCAGTGAGTTACATCTATTTAACAGTCAGCTGAGAAACGCTTCACCCTGTGCTCTTTTACCATCCTTGTGTCATATGGCACTGGCCTTGACCGGGCTTTAAATATTAGAGTTCAAGCTGTCTATGTTTGTTCTTATGCTTTTTCATTTCTGATTGCATTTATTTTCTTAAAAACTCCCTGGTCTCTTTTTCCTTCAGTCACCTGGATTTTCTATATAATTTTCACCAGCATCCAAATTCTCACTGGGTGAGTCATCCTATATTTCATTCATGCCAGCACCAGCAATGAAAAAGAAAAAAAAGAGCAATGTTGTAAGTGGGGATTAAGAGTGGCTTTTATTCCACCCTCCACCCCCCCACCCCGGCATTAACAGATATTTTAGTCCGAATAATTCCTGCATTTAAAAAAAAAACAACTATTTTTAGATCAGATACTAGAAACCTGTTTCATTTCTACAGGTCACTTGATCGTGATGATCAAGAATTATAGAAAGGAATATGTGATTGGAGGAGGAAAGGGAAGTTAAGAGGGATTTTTTTTAGATGTAATGTACTTTTGAGAGAGGATTTAGTTGAAAATTTATTTACCAAAATATTTTTGCCTAAAGAGTCAATTTTCCTACAGTCAATCTTTTAATACTGATAATTTGTAAAACATGCAATTATCTGGCACAAGTATTCTAAATGCTTGTGTAGATTTGTCTGTGTAATTTCTTTTAGTGGTTTATGCTTAGCTGTTTTCCATCCAAGTATCACTTAAATATTCACTTGTATTTTCTTTTAGTTCTTGTATTGTTTTATTTTTCACATTTTCCTCTTTAATCCATGAGGGGTATATGTCAGCACATTGTATAATGTGAATATGTAATCTGCTATATTTTTTCCTCTCAAATGATTGGCCAGTTTTCCTAGTACCAATTATTCAATAATCTGTGTCCTTCTCATTGGTAATACTTCATTTATTGGTATATAGCAGTTTCTTTTATGACTATCTATTCTAAAATATTAATCGATTTTAGATTAGTCAATATTTAAGTTGTAGTTTAAAATCATTATAATTACTATGGCTTTAGAGTAGGTAAAGTCATCTGGTATAGAAAATCTTCTATTCTTACTCTTAGAGAAACTACTCTTCTTCAACTTCAAAATTAAATTCCACTTGAATTCTGGTGAAAATTGCAAATAAAGAAATAGATAAATTTATTTAGGAGCATAACAAATTTCTTAAACTATTCAATGTTTCTGCTTTTTATGTCCCATCCCCTTTTTATGTCCCTTCCCCTTTTTAAATTGTTGTTGTGTGTAGATCCACTTCCTGGCAATATTAATTTATGTGAGCAAAATCTTTAAAAGTATATATTTCTGAACCCTCCCTGGTGCTGCAAGGGCTTAAAATGCAGCACTATGGAGCTATCTGCAGCCACTGCAGCATGAGTTTGATTCCTGACCATAGCGAACCCCATGGCATAGCAGACCTCTCCTGTCTCACCCACTGCTCCCCTGAGCACTGTGTTTCAATCACTCCGCCTCTTCTGCTCCCCAGTGAATCCTTTCCCCCACTCATCCCCCTGCACCTGTGGCCTATAACCTAGTCCTTAAATTTATATACAATTATAATAAACAAACATTAAACTAAATAAATATTAAAAAGTATACACTTCCCAAGTTAGTGTTGGACCACTGAGAAAATTATTAATTTTAATAGTTATTTTATAATAGATTTTTAATCAGTTCTCTGAGATTTCTAGGTAAGCATATCATCTTCAAGTAAAGCTATTTTCTTCTGCTTTTCAATATTTTTGCCTCTTATTCCTATTTCTTATTACAAAATTACTTCAGCATAATTTTAAGAAATAGTGGTAATAGTGTGTCTCTATATATTTTATTTTAATGAGAATGTGTTTATTGACATAGTTAGTATGGAAATGTAAAAATATACACAAAAGTATCTGGACTAGTAAAATGAGCTCTCGTGTGTTTCAGTTTCAATAACTGTCAATTTTGCACATGTTAGTAGCTGATCATAAGTTAATTGAGACTTTTTGGATGTTAATTGGGAAATATCAAATTCAACTTCAATTATCTATCAAAATATGATTCTAACAATTTTGATGCTATTACTCCTAAAAGTATAAAAGTTCCCCCCAAGAAGATATTCAAGGATATTCACTGTAATTGTATATAATTGCTGAAAGCTAGAAAATATCCTAAATGGTCGCCAATAGCTGTGTGAAAAAAATATGATTCATTCGTATTAAAAATTGTGGTAGATCTATGGGCTGATGTGGAACAATGTTCAAGCTATTTGAAAACAACAACAACAACAATACAATGAAGAAAGGCAAGTGTAAAACAATATATACAGATGATTCCATTTATTTTTTTTCAAAACAGATATCCATATGATCTTATATGCATGGAAAATTTGTGGAAGGCTATGTCAGAAACTTTTAAAGGTTATTTTGGGAAGAATGAAGAGTGGAGATAGGGGGTTGAAGAATTACAATTTCTTTTCTTCCTTACAAGTTGGCTGTCTTAACATTGTCATTATTATTTTTAAAACCCTTATAATATTTACTTATTTTTATTAACCTTATTAATATTCACTGAACTTTTAAAATCAGTTGTTTATGGAATAGTTACTAAGGCTTATCATTTAAGATGTTAAGGTTTTGTTTATTCTTATTAGTCCTAAATGTATGACTTATTACATTAATTATCTCCATATTATTAAAATATTCTGGCATTTCTAAGATAAAATTTACCTAATGACATTAAAGATAACTTACTTCATTGAATTTAATTCACTAGTATTTTGTTAAGGGAATTTTGGCATTGAATTTCTCATGGAAGTTCATATTTTTTAGTGTTCTCTTTGTACCAATTTTGAAAGGTTTAAGAATAATTATGGGCCCTCTCTGGTGGTGCAGCAGATTAAATCATAGCACTGCAAGGCAGACACAGCCGCTTCAGTGTGAGTTTTATCCCTGGCCCCAGGTCTGCTGAGCCAGGTGGATCACCCCTGGTAATAATAATCTTTCTTAGTAATTTTCCCTGCTAAACAATGTTTGCTAAGCTTGGTCTGATTTAAATTATTTTTGGGTATTTAAAAAAATTAAATTTACAAAAAAATTAAATTTACTCTAAAAAAGGAAGATTTGCTGTCACTGATATTTAAAAGAATGTGACTCAGTCTCAATATAATTTTCTTTAAAGATTTATTTATACATGCAGAACTGGGGTACAGGCCAGAGGTGCAGGGGCAGTGAGGGAATTCACTAGAGACAGAGTGGGGAGCAGAACAGGCAGATCAACTAAGCACACTGCTGAGGAGAGCAGCGGGCGGGTCAGGAGAGGTCTGTCGTGCAGTGTGGGTCACCTCTGGGACAGGGGTCGAACTCATGCTGAAGTGGCTTTAGCTTCTTAGTGCTGTGCTTTAACCCACTGTGCCACCAAGGAGGGCCTCAATATAAATTTTTAAAGAATTCTAGTGGCAATACATTATTCTATTCTAAAGGGCCCAATACAAACATACAAACACACACACATACACACACACACAATTGGTACATTTGCTGGAACATTTTCTGCCCCCATATAGTTGGAAAGAATCAGCACTGGAATTCAAAGAGAATCTCTTAATATCCTATTAATGGGCTATCGTTTCTAACATAGCGTGTCAATGACTCAAGGTTTTTAAAACATTTTTTTATTTTGTGAAAATGTGTTTTAATACATTATGTGTACAGCCTGCCTTCCATTTTGACTTGTGATTGGAATTAACTCCAGGTAAAACATTTTCTAAATGCAAAGATTAAAAATGGTTCACCTAATATGAAGAAAAAGTTTCTCTGCAAAAATCAATTCACTGTGATACAGAAGATGGTCACTTAAAATGTTCTGATAGGCCAGTCTATAAGCAATAGTTTCTAATTAAAAATACTGTGACAATAGGAAGATGCCAAAACAGTCAGCAAGATCATCAGATCCATGTGCTTGTAGGTTATGTAACAGTTTGCAAATGGCCAGAGGGGAAGATTTTGTGGTGAAGAAAGTGGAAGTGTCCTATTTAACATATGATCTGCCAGTGGATCTCAAATTACTGTTGATCAAGTTACAGTTGGTTGTCAGTTCAGGTGGGAGGGAAGATAAATGTCTAGAAATCTGCAAAAAAAATGGAGGTCACAAAACCCGTGGCTGTTAGTAAAAAGGCAAACTTACAAAAGGTCTCGACATAATATAAATGCAAAGAAAATTGTTTAACAAAATATTCTGGACCAGAAATTACCTGAAAAGTTTTTAATATATCCTCTCCTGATAACAAGATTTTAAGAATGATTGAACACGGCTTTACGAATGAGCCAAAAACATAAGCACGCAGAACCTCCAGTTTTCCACATGGATCTGGGACTGGTGGGAAGAGTCCCAGCGTCCTAAGGTGTGGCAGCCAGGGAGGACTCCCTGCCAGTCTGACTAAGCCCCCCAAATTGGATCTGGAATGGGAGTGTGCAAAAGTGGGGAGGTGCATAAAATGGGCCGAGTACAGGCTTCTAGGACCTGAGCTTTCCTAGCGCTGGTGTTCACTGATTCCTGGGGAGGAAAGGAGCCATTCAATTCACAGACAGCACACGTTTGTGCTCAGATTTTGGAAACTGGATCTCCCACCCCTCCACCCCTCAACCCCATCCTTTATCCCGCAGTCACCCCTGGCCACCACCAAACTCTTGCTTCGCCAAGACCCCCAGCAGTTTCTTCTGAGGTGTAAATGGAATGTGATAAAATCAAGTCCTTTAAAGACAACAGTGGGACGCGTGCCAAGACGAGAGCTTGCTCCATCGCTCCCCAAAGCCTCTCGCTGCTCCTCTGATTCCATCCTCTGGCTTGTCTCACCTGCTCCCCAGGCGACCATTTCTTGTCACTTCGCAGGACAGACGACAGTCTGTGCTTCGTCATTCCGGAGCAGAATGTTTTCTCTCCCTTCGAGTGGCTGCGGGTGTCACTTTGTGCCTTTGTCGTCCTGGTCTGCTTTGGCCTCGCTGCTCGCGGTCAACGTGGGCGGCTGCACCTGGACGCTGTCACCTGGAGGTCACCACCGCTGAGTTTCACAGAGGAGCACCCGGGCTGGGGCGCGCAGGCCTGCGTTTGGGGAGCTGCTCACCGGAGCCCGACGCCTGCTGGCAGCCCGCCGGGCGCCACCTCTGCGACGCGGCCTGTCCAAGGTGCCCGCGAGCTGGAGTCACGGACCTCGAGCCGCGGGTGGGAGCGCCCAGGAGCCCGACGTCCCCGCGGACGCGTCGCGGCGGGGCCACTTTACCGGCGTTTCCCTCCGCGCGGTCGGCGCTACTTCTCGCGCGGTCGCCGGCCCCACGCCGGG
>NW_004567131.1:23602039-23605338 GCF_000260355.1 Condylura cristata
TAGTCATCTTCTCTAATCCAGGGAGAGCTGGGAGTTGTCTGTTCAGTGCTGTTCCCTGAACTCTGACAATGTGCCTGGCAAAGTACTGGGGTTTTAAAAACTAAATCAGTGAATAAAGGAACAAACGTCCCATTATTTAAGGGCTTTGTGAGAGAGTGAAGGGAAATTTACCCCTTCCATAGGTGTCCTTTTTATTTCGGAACCATAAGAAGGAATTGACAAGAGATAGCCTCTCTATTCCATTTTCTAAAGAAGAAAAATGTGAGAAATGAACTCTTAAGGTGCTATCCATTTTATTATATGGATTGATTTTTCTGGGGTGAAACTACCAACAGTCTATGCAGAAAATGGAAGTCCTTTCTTAATTGTTCCTCTGACACTTGGATACACTCTTCCCTCCATTTGGGATGTCGGGGTGCTGTGTTTTATGAACAATGCATCATGGAGTTTTGGGGACAGTCAGAACACTTATTAGAAGGACATCACTATGCCATAATTTCTGTCCTGGGGTCTCCCCTCATGCACACACTTGGAATCTGAGAAATATATTTCACTTGAAAACCACCTAGTTTACTACCTGAACTCCTTTTGTAAAGGGCCTCACAAGATGTGGATTCATAAATGATGGATTCCTTTTGAAGGAAATGAAAACAGCTTATTTGGACAGTAGTGAAGGATCAGAATAACCAGTTATTCTGAGGAATTATCTGTCTCACTTCCATTTCTTTGAAATTTGATTAGAAAAGGACCATATATTGACTGAGAAAGCTAATAGTACCTGCCAGAGTAGTTGGAAACGTTTTCATAAAAATGAAAGTTTCAGACAAAAGTCCTTTTCTTGATTTTTATTGTTTCACAACCAGACCTTTTCCATCATTTCAGTGTATTTTTTCTTTATCTTTGATCTGCTACCTTTTGAAACCGTGTTTTTCAAAACATGCTGTTTTATGCCTCTCACTTCATACAAATATCAGATACAACTATATGATGAATCCTTAACTTTTTACCAGAAAGAATAATTTACTTCTCAAATATTGTAGCAGCAATTTTTAGGTTCAATTATATTCTCCTTAGTTCCTTCAGTTACCTGTTGAATAAGTTTAGATAATTACTATTCAATAAAATTTTATTTTTCCATGAGAAAATTAATTTTACTCAGAATTTAACTGACCACAACTATCTTAAAGCTGAAGGCGAGGCAGACCTCTCCTGACCCGCCGGCTGCTCCCCTCAGCAGTGTACTTCGTCGATCTGCCTGTTCTGTTCCCTGGTCTGTCTCTGGTGAATCCTCTCAACCTCTGCATCTCTGGCCTGTACCCCAGTCATGAATAAATGAATAAATCTTAAAAAAAAATGATAGTCAATATCCCTTTGTACTTTAGAAGTTTCTAGGGATCTTCAGTGCCAATGGTCAGTATTTTTAAGTAGTAGATGCAGCACTGGGCACAAATTGCAGCTAATAAAGGATAATAGGTTGGGAGTTGTTCTCCTTTTCCTCCATAGCAGAATCTTATCTTGGAGTGTCCATGCCTGTTGTTGACAGATGCTTGAGCTCTAGTTTGTTCTAGCATTCTTTGCAGGGGTTGGTGGGTGTTTTGGGTCACTCAGCTTGGGGTAAGGAGTGGCAGATGTTTGAGATATTTCAACCAGGGCTTTGAATAGTAGCCTTTTCTAGAGGGAAGAGTAGATGCACTAACCTGATTCAAGCCACAGCTGCTCTGTGTTAAGAGCCTGAGATTCAAGCCACTAGTCTTCATTCTATACCACCTTCTCTCTGGCACTGCACCCTCTGTCCTAAGTGACCGTTCAGGTACTCCGTTATCCAGTGCATGACGGAACCTGGTGCTGTCATGTCCCCCAGTCAATAGCTCTAGGGGGCTCTGCACAGTAGCTGCTTCTCCGTTTTGCAGGTAGTACTGCCCTGTTATTCTAAACCAAGTTCACTTCATACTTGGATGCCCGATTGTATGTTGAGGCTCTCCGTTTATCCTGCAAAGACTTCGGTTTTATTTAAAGCAGTTTTGTTGTGAATATCTGCAAACTCAGTTTCTTCATTCTGCTGCCATCTTCTTGGAGTCGTATGCTCTACACATAATTCAGTAAAGGCAACTTTAAGCTATCATTCCTCATCTTTCCATTTTATAAGAAATAAAACAGACACAGGCAGAAGGGACATTTGTAGCAGGTTAGGTAGGGAAGGAATTTGGAGTCTGTCTCTGGGCAGTGATCCACAGCATTCATTGCACTTGGGATTCACCTGCGACAGTTCTAATGAACTGCCAGAGTTGAAACCTCTGATCTAGACCTAGCATCTTAGCCTGGTACTACAAAGTCCATGAGGAATTCTTGAGAAGATTCTATACTTTGGTTCTTTCTGACTGGTACCATCAATGCAAAGAGAAGTCTTGTGAATAAAATAAAAAAAACCTTTCATCATTTAGCCAGTCACAGGTGTTAGGCACTACCTCAGGTCTTAGTTTGTTTCCTTGATGAGCAAAGTGTTTAAATTCAATGAGGTCTTGTTCCTTCTAGTGCTGTTAAGGGGAAGGATGTCCTAAAGGAACTCTGCTGAGTTTTGCAAGCTCCACCCCCTACTCCAGCTTTCTGGACTCTATTCCCTACCCCAGTGATTGGAAACTACAACTCCCAGAAGTACCAGGGAGAGAACTGCGAGGACCCAAGGGTGGAGCTAAGAAGGCTTTCTGGGCCTTTGGGGATAAAAAGGGAGCCATTTTTGCAACAGGGCTCTTTTGCACAGGCAGTGGCTCTTGCTATCAGTTTGTTACTAGAGCTCCAAGTCAGCCTAGCTGGTAAGATATTCTAGTTACTTTGTATCTCTCTCCCTTTCCCTGGGTTGTTCCTTTACCTTTCCCTTTTATATAAATAAACCCATTACCCTTTTGTATGTGTGCCTGCAGAACAATTAAATTTTAAGCGTGTGAGTGAGGACCCACACAGAGGCAGCCCATTTCACTCTGGGCTACCCTTTAACAGTGCTATGAGCCTATAAACGCAATATGTCACCTACAAGTGGAGGACCTACAGAAAATGTTTATTCTCAGGACTAGCTTCCTTCAATTAGCCTTCTTATCGATTAATGCATTCTCAAGGAATGCATGTGAATTATATTTTTGACCTAAGCAGAATGAACAAGGGAAGAATCATCTGTTTGTGTGTATGTGCAAGGGAAAGCCATTCAAAAGATAAATGATTTTGAGGGATTATCTGCTGTTTTGGATTATCCACCTCACTGCCTCCTCCAATAGCGTTGATAATTGAAAGTTGCCTGTAGTCTGACT
>NW_004567131.1:23605843-23606758 GCF_000260355.1 Condylura cristata
GTTCTAGTTTGCAGTGCCATCAAGAATTCTGACAGCCATTTCTAAAACTGGCTTTAAAGAACTCCCTGCCATTCACAGGGTTGTCAGCTGGCACCCAGCTTAGTTAGAACTTGGGAGTTAGTTCTAGTAAGTCAGAAAACACAGATTTCCTGTGTGAGTTGGCTCAGAGAAGCCACTGTTTTAAAACTACTGGAACTCAGAGCTCCCCTCCATTGAGATGGTTCCAGACGTTTCCTGAGGTCAATAAAAAGAAGCTGAGCCTGAGCCTCTATTTATGGAATAGGTGAGTTCTCACATATGCAGCCACTGACTTCTACATATATTTATTTATGTGTAAAATGCATAGTACTCTGGGATGTAAGTCCTATGGATGTTGGTCGCACTATCTAAATATGTCTGTAGCTAAAACTTATTAATTTGTCTTTCTGCCAAAGACCAATTTAACCTCTAAAAACACATATTGATGCATAAGTAATACCAATTGCTTTAGAAAAGAGCTTCAACTGACTCTAAAATTGTTTTGCTGGTTTACCCAGCCACAGATGTACTGGTATGTAAAGTGCCAAATTGATATTCTCTGTCTGCTTGCTAAATTTCTTTATGATTTTATATATTGTTTGAAGGATACCTATTACATTTTCCTCATCACCAAAGGAAATAAACTGATACTAGAAGAATTTTTCATTCACTAAATAGTCATACTAGCAAGGACCCTAAACATATATTGCTGGTGTAATATCTATGAACACATTTTAACACATAACTACTTTTAAATAGAAGAGAGGAGAAAGAAGTATAAATGAATTTTCTCAGCACCACACTAATTTATACTAATAAAAGAATACAGAAGACAAATCTAAATGTCCAATACAAGTGGATGGTTGAATGATGAGTCAACTTGTAATCAAAACTTGC
>NW_004567131.1:23607403-23627501 GCF_000260355.1 Condylura cristata
AAATGTGAGTTTGCTGCCCTGGTGGTTGTGGAGTCAGAGACCTGCTGGAGAAAGGACTTGGAGCCATGCGGCAGTGCCAGGAGGCTGACTTGGCCATACCCCATGTCCCCTGCTCTGCAGGGGCTCAGTGCTTAGCCTTTCCCTCCAGACTGGACCCTGATCTGTCAAACAGACAAGACCGGGCCTTCCCTGGTGGTGCAATGGGTTAGGATGCAGCACTGCAAACTAGCTGTAGCCACTTCGGTCTGAATTCAATCTCTGGCCCCGCAGGTGACCCATATGGCGCAGCAGACCTCTCCTGACCCACCCGCTGCTCCCCTCAGCAGTGCACTTCGTCAATCTGCCTGTTCTTCTCCCCACTCTGTCTCTGGTGAATCCTCTCACCATCCCTGCTCCTCTGGTTTGTATACCAAATTAATAAATCTTAAAATATATATATATATATATATATATATATATATACAAGACCTAGTTTAGTGGAAAGCAAAGCACAGTTCTATCTGGAAGTCAAGAGAACACCCAATAAAAATGAAAGTGCTATATAAATTGTTCATGACTGGAAACACACAAGTCAGGGCAACAGACAGGGCAAGATGCAAGATCACAATGAGAGAATGTCTCTCAATATTATTTCTGACAAGACCAAATTAATTTAGTTTAATACATTTTAAAATAACCAGCTTGCCCATATTATTTGAGATTAGTAACAAGAGCTGAAGTTGAATCTTAATGTGGTTCATGAACTTACTCAGCAGAGTTTTATTATTTCTAATAATGCAAGGAATGGTGGTAATCACAGTACTTTATCATTAAAACTGCCAGGTTTTGTGATATAATATATTAGATTCATAATTAAAATTCTATTGTCTACTAATGCTACCACAGCATTTCACTCAAGCAGATACTTTAAAAAATTGTATACTCTTTCAAGGATGAGTGGGTTCCCCTGTGAGGAGGAATTCCTCCCTGCACATGCTTGATTTATTAATATGATCTATCAAAGAAGAATATAATGGTACAAGTGTGTTAATGAGGCCTAAGACCACAAATTGGAAATACTCATCACCTTGCCCAAATGGAAAAATGGTCCCTCCACACCACCACCTCTTCTGTGGTTTTAAATTTTCACTGACCCCTAAGCACTGTAGTCAGCGACACCATGGAAACACAGACATAGTGAAAGTTTTTTAAAAAGAAGACCCTTGTATGAAGGGAAGGAGGGATAGAGGAAGAAAGATGAAGAAATACAGGGAGAGAAGAAACTAAAGGGGAGAAACAGTAGTGACTTAAGTGGTTTTGTGACCCACTGCATCCACATGGGTAGTTACTGCTCACACACTCTTCAGTGTGCTTCCTTATATTTTGTCTTGTTTCAGTCTCAGTACATCATTAAGGGAAGAATTTTTACTTAATTAATTCTTTCATCCACCACCATTCCTTATATTTCTTTAATTCTTTCATCCACCACCATTCCTTATATTTCTTTATCCCTTCCTTTCTCTTCCTTTTCCCTCTTAAACTTAGAGCCCTTAGGATTTTTGCACTTGTACCTGGATTTTTAATGTATTTTACTTTGTGAAATTATCCACTGTTGGTTTTTATGCCAAGTTATGCATATACTTCTCTCAGATTCTCTCCATTTTGTTCAATGTGGCTGCATTTCATCTTTCTCATGGCAATATAGCACTCTGTTGGCTGGGTATACCAGATCTTTTTGATCCAATCTTTCATCCATGGACATTTAGGCTAATCCCATGCCCTGTCTATTGTAAATAGTACTATTATGGACGATGTGTTACGTATGAGCTTTTGTATTGATATGTTCTTATATTGTATTGGTATATTCTTTGGATATATACCCAAGAATGGAATTGCTGAGAGATATGATATTTCCATTTCTGGTTTTAAAAGATAATCCAGGTTGTTTGTCAAATGCTGGCACTGGTTTACATTCTCATCAATAGTATAGTTGGGCTCCTTTTTCTCTACAACATCTCTTATGCTTGTTGTCTTTTTATTTTTTAAAAATATTTATTTATTTATTTATACAGAACTGGGGTACAGGCCAGAGGTGCAGGGAGTGAGAAGATTCACCAGAGACAGAGTGGGGAGCAGAACAGGCAGATTGATTAAGTACACTGCTGAGGGAGCAGAGGGCAAGACTGGAGAGGTCTGCCGCGCCATGTGGGTCACCTCCCTGGCCAGGGATTGAACTCATGCTGAAGCGGCTGCTGCCAGCTCTGTAGTGTTGTGTTTTAACCTGTTGAGCCACCAGGAGGGCCCCATGAATGTCTTTTTCAGAAGTGCCATTCTCTTGGGCATGAGATTTTATCTTATTTGATGTTAATGTGCATATCTCTTATTAAAAGAATTGAACTTTTTCATAAGTATGTTGGCCTCCTGGATAGCCTCTTTAGTAAATTTTTACTCACATACGCCGCCCATTTTTTAAGTTGGTTGTTGTTGAATTGTATGGCTTTTAAAATATATCTTAGACATTAATACCTTATCAGTTATATATTATGTAATATTTTTCCCCCTTCAGTAGAATGAACTTTACTAATCTTGTATAGGTTTTCAGTTTTTATTTTTGGTAATTTTTAATTTCCTTGTCTTAGTAATTGAGCCACCAAAAATTACGTTTTCACTGTTACCATGGAATGAATGAATCACCAATGTGTCCTTCCATGTATTTTGATATTGCATATCTTATATATAAACTTTTTTTCTTAAAGATTTATTTATTTGTGCATACAGAACTGGGGTACAGGCCAGAGGCTCAGGGGCGGTGAGAGGCTTCACCAGTGACAGAGTGGGAAACAGAACAGGCAGATCCACGAAGTACACTGCTGAGGGGAGGAGCGGGCGGGTCAGGAGAGGTCTGCCACGCCATGTGGTCACCTCCGGGGCAGGCAGAAATTGAACTCATGCAGAAGCGGCTTTAGATTCTCAGTGCTGTGCTTTAACCCGCTGCGCCACCAGGGAGGGCCTAAACTTTTTTTTTTAAGATTTATTTGTGCATACAGAACTGGGGTACAGGCCAGAGGCTCAGGGGCGGTGAGAGGCTTCACCAGAGACAGAGCGGGGAACAGAACAGGCAGATCGACAAAGTGCACTGCTGAGGAGAGCAGCGGGCGGGTCAGGAGAGGTCTGGACATGCCATGTGGTCACCTCCGGGGCAGGTGGGGATCGAACTCATGCAGAAGTGGCTTTAGCTTCTCAGTGCTGTGCTTTAACCCACTGCGCCACAAGGGAGGGCCAAGGGAAACATTTTTTAAAGCAGGATAATAAATGCATATAAGCTGAGTGACCTGCAAAGGATGATTCAGTGAACTTGTGAGTGGGCACCCCAGCCAGGCTCTATAAGGGCAAAGCCAAGAGGTTCTGTTTGCACTGTTGAATCAGTCCCTCATGTCTCTTGCTTAGGGTCCCTCTGTCCTCATGTCGCTGTTCAAGTCATCATATGGAATGATTTAGAGCGAGTCTCTGGAGGCAGGGGCATGGGCTTAATGATGCCCAGAGATCCCCGGCCACATGATGTTTTCTTCTGATTCTAAAAGCATAGCGGGCCTCTATGGAAACAGGGTCCCATGTGCAGGAAGTCGGGACTGGGCTCCGTTTCTTGTCATTGATCAGTAGCACATGTGAGGAAAGAGCATAAAAGGCGAGAAACAGATGTTCGCCAAGGTCTGTCTTGCTGATAAGAAGCTCTTGTTGCTTGTCCATCAGTGGCGCTCCTCTGGACGCAGAAGCCTTCCCAGGCGGCCCAGCTTCCAGAGTGAGGACACTGCACTGGGGACTCCTCATCCCCACCTTTCAGTCCCTCTTGGTAGGCTGCGGGTAGAGGCTCTTTTAGGATGTAGGCTGGTTGGGAGGGGACTTATGGATGGGATTCTCCTTCTGAAACTTAGGTAACTCCTAAAAGAACCTGCTAGCATTTTGGTTCTACTATCATTTACTGTGTGAAGAGTTACTGCAGCAATACAGTTCCTGCTACAGGTTAATATAAATCATGCTTTCCGGTTTGGGGAAAAAAACAACTGGACATTCAATTCCCCATCAGACAATTTATGTGTAGGAAAAGAAAGTACTTACAAATTCTGGCTTTACTGCTACTTTTTCAAACTTGTAAAGGGTTGGAACATAAAGCAGAGCAGACACTTGTCTAAGGAAGCTTTGTGTCTAGGACTAGTGTCAACAATCATCACCATATGGCTAACCTTGCTTCACTTCCACACCTCCTTCCTCTGCCCTCCCCCCACTACTGGGCTATTTTTAAACAATTTCCACCTATCACCATTTCATCTGCAAATACCTTAGTCTGAATCTCTAACAGATACTTTTCTTAACTAATGAATAATAAGAAAAATAAAGGGAGAACTCTGTAGATTCTACATTTTCCTCAAGTTGTCGAAATTAAATCTATTCCTTTCAATAACATCCCTGTTTCAAGCCTTGCTTATATTTTCAGCCTAGAATGTAATAACACTACATAGCAGGCCAAGTCCCAAGTATTCTGCAGGACTCATGTAGTCCTCACAACAAGCCTGCACGTTGGTACTATTATGTCCCATATTATAGATGAGGGAAATGAGGCAAGGAAGGTTAGTAACTTGGTCAACATCAAATGCTCAGGACATGTAAATTAGTAAATACCTTCTGTTTAGTTCCTAACAGCATCCATCTTCCCACTGAAATGAGAGCATAGGTTACGTCACAACGTGTGGCTCACAGAGCAGTGCTGCCTTCCTGTGCTGTCCTGTGCCACACTGCAGGCTTGACATTCGAACCTTATACAGCAGAACCAGGCCACTGTACGCAACAAGCTGGGTGACTTAAGGTTCATCCTCAAGACAACCACCTCATCTGTCTTTCCAAAATGTATTTTCAGCTCTTACCTATACAATTTCTTATTTAATGGTGGTGAATAAGTTATTGGACATGGCAACTTTAAGGGAAAAGATGTATATAATGAAACCACTTTTATCATAGATTAATGATGGCAGATTTCCTGCCACAAGAACATCACACAACATCTAAAGACAATACCTTTAATATTAAAAATCATTTGCATTCTGTTACTCCTTCCCAACCTGCTCATTTCAGTCCAGGGTTATGAGAAGCTGGTAGCTCAGGCTGCACGGGAGGAACCAGCCCTGGCAGGAGGCTCTCCCAGCACACTCACCTGCACCCCCACTCACCTGCACCTCCACTGGCTCAGCGTGGACAGTGGAGACACCAAAGAACCTCACATACACAAACCAACCCAGACGGTAGATGAGATGCAAATGCTGTGCTGAGAGTGGCCCCAGCCAGAATCTATTTTTTCCCTCTTTATCATTTTAAGGAAATCACATAGAATGGAACAGTCTGTTGCATTCTATTGTCTTTCCATGGAAACGCTGACAGTAAAGACCCTGAGCAGCAATGCTGTGAGGAATACCCCAAACTGGATGATGTTGCTGCTGTGTGTGAGGTGGGCAGGCAGCTCCACCCGAGTCCCTCGCTGCGTGGAGTGACACCTGCCTTCTCTGGTCTGTTCACTTAGCTGCTATTTAAGGCAGGAGCCAGCTTGCTACATGTTGATTTGGCTGTTTATTTAGCAAGAAGTCTTTTTCCAGATATTGTGACTCCTGAATTTTGTTTCTTTGAAGCAAGGAATAATGAAGTGTCTAGCAGTAACTAATACACAGAATACATAAAAATGGTCCTATAATTCAGAGAAAAGACAAATTTGTTTTCAAACTTTTACATAGATGAATAGATGTCCCTATCTGGTTTCTACTTGTGCTCACATTGAGGCTATTCAATATACAATTTCCCAGTGCTTTTTTTTTTTTTTTAAAGATTTATTTATTTGTGCATAGAGAACTGGGGTACAGGCCAGAGGCTCAGGGGCGGCGAGAGGCTTCACCAGAGACAGAGAGGGGAGCAGAACAGGCAGCTCTACGAAGTACACTGCTGAGGGGAGCAGCAGGCTCCCCTCAGGAGAGGTCTGCCACGCCATGTGGTCACTTTCGGGGCAGGCGAGAATCGAACTCATGCGGAACTGGCTTAAGCTTCTCAGTGCTGTGCTTTAACCCGCTGTGCCACCAGGGAGGGCCCCTCCCAGTGCTTTTTAAGACACATTTCGTGCCACTTATCTTGGAAAAAATTGGCAGTGTAATACTTAAAGTTTAATATTTAAGACTTTGTTAAGATGAATTGCCTTTTTTAAATAGTAATTTTAGGTTTGTATGAATCAAGCCTATGTAGAGAACAAGAATTGAAAGATACAAATAATTTCATTATTAATAGAAAGCTGAAGTATTTTCAAGTCATTGCAGAATCACTCCTTACATTTAGTAGTAAGAAGTAAGTAAGAAGATCATCCTTATTTTCTGAGATTGCTTTGAGCTTTTAATGGACTATGGGGAAGATGATGAGTATCTGGCGGTGGGTGTGGTGTGCTAACACACCTGAAGGGGGAGATCCTACACCTCTAAAACTCCAACAATGTTATAAACCAATGTTACCTCAAATCAATAAATGAATAAACAAGACATTTGCCCATCCACGGTACTTATCAGGTCACATACCAATTCTTGGTTTAGAAAATGTAATTACTATACTTAATAGACTAATAACAATAGTAAATTTGCACATTGACATGATATTTGTCTTTAGATAAGCTATGCTTGTTTCTAGATTTTGTTCCAGAAAATATCAAGTGTCTCATACAATGTATGTTGGGATTTTGTTGAAAATGATTCTTTCAAACGTAACTGTGTTGTCCATACAGTTGAAGCTGTTGACTGAGAAATTATTACAGATGGGTATATGTTAAAAAAGAATCATAATACTGATAATTTGCTCAGCTCCTTCTGCTTAATAGAAAAACACAGAAAACAATGTAACATTGAGCATATGCCACCCATTACCTATTTTCTCTATTTTCGTAAGATTCTAAAATTGCTGTTTTGATAGGGAGTGTTGTTTCAGGTCATAATGAAGGGATCTGCTATTCCAGTTTGACTAACTGGCTTCTTTGTCAACATTGAGAAATTGCTTGATTTGACGTGGCTCTCTTTAATCTATCCAAAATAGAACAATAGTGGAACCTTCCCCACACAACTGTTGTAAACGATGATGAAGTATCACTACAGTAAATACTTCGGAAATGCAGTGATTCAACATTCAACAAATATTTTATAAAAATTTACTCCTCTGCCTAAAAAATAATCATAGTTGTTATTTGAAATCCTTAGGTCTTTCCTTTTTAACTCCAGATGCACGCTTCACCTGAAACCTTGTTTTTTAATTCAAGTAATGTAGCAGCATAAATATAATAAATATATATACTGTGCACAAGGCTTAGAACTGCAAAAAATCTGGTGCAGTCTCATGGGGGAACAGGGTCCTTAACAGCCCCCGCAGGATGTAGTGATGTCAAAGATTTTGAGAGCAAAATACAATCCTGCTCCTGGAGCCCTGCACCCCAGGGTGCTGTCTGAGCCAGTCCCCTGCTGGTTCCCAGGGCAGTGGCAACATTCCAACAATGTCCAACACCCCCCTGGCCTTTCCCCCAGATCTCTTCTCTGCTGGATGCTGATTTCTTGTTAGAAACAGCCTGGCACCTCCTTTTGAAGTGGAGTCTTCCTATGCCAGTTCAGAGTCTCAGGGAGGAGTGTTTAACCTAAGCTCAAATGCTAGAGCTGGTTACTCACACCAGGTTTGCTGAGCTCACCCTTCAGGTCTCTAAGCCAAAGTCCATCAGAATGTGTGGCCTAGTAGCAGGAGGGAGGTAGAGAAGAAGCTCAGAGAAGCCTGTGCTGTACCTCAGCAAGCACTGTGTCCTTGGTGGCGTGTCTCTTCTGGAGCTCTGGCCTCTAGTCTACCTCCCTTGCTACGGGACCAGCACCCCTCAGCACTGTTTTCTCGTCTTTGCCAGAGGGTTCACAGGCTGGGAGGGTAGGGTGATACTTGGGGGTTTCTAATTTAAACCTCAGCTTGACCCTAACTGATTCCTGCATTCCGCTTCCCTAGTTAGAAATGTCTCAAAGACCACAGGGGATCTGGTTGGAGTTTGAGATGCCTAGGATGCATGAGGGGTACCTTATTCCTTCCTCTCCCTCAGACCCTAACACTCATGAGATTGCCTGCTCAGCTAGTGCTCTTCCTCCAGTAGCCCTGGGCCCATCCAGCATCAGGACCCCCTGGGTGGGCAACTTCTGTCTTGTCTTTGTGTCCTGTACTAATAAAGAAGTTGAAGAGTTAACTTCTTGGAGACAAATGCAATAATGCTGAGGTTTCAAAGTGGGGAGGAGGCAAGGAGGTGTTGAGAGGAAGTGGTTGATAGACCTCTATGACAGGCACCAAGACATTTCCATCTGATGATGATGGGGGACTTGGGAACCACATTAAAACAAGAATCACGTACTCATTAGAAGATATTTATACAACACACACACTCATATTAAGCCATAATAATTTGATTTTTATGCATGTCCCATTTTATGAGACAATGTTAGGCTGTACTTTATATTTCTACATTAAAAGCATCCATTCTGAGTTTCAATAGCTTTGTACAACATCAGTAGCTTTGTGCCTTTGGACATTATTCATGTGTGGTTCCCTGAGTCACTGTTGTCATTGGGAGTGAAAAGTGAAAATTTGTCTTTGGAAGTGGAAATTCCAAGCTGGTAAAAAACGAAAATGAATATAGATTAAGCAGCAAATACTTGAAAAGTAGTTTTGCACCTTCCTAGTTACTACTAAGGATGGGTTTAGCAAAAAGCAGCCAACTGGAAAGCTACAAAATAGGCAGATGGGAAAATATAGCACATGGCACCTTGAATACACAAGGACTAAGCCATCATGTGAAGAACACCTCTTCAGAGTCTAAACACAAAGATGTAGAAGATCTTTTCTTCCTATAAGATACAGAGTTCAAAGCTGCCATGATAAGGTAATTGAGAGAAGTGAAAGACACAGAAAAACTGATCAAAGAAGTACAAGAGAATTCAGAAAACACAAAGGTCCTTAGAAATAAAACTAATGAAGAGTAAATAGAAATTCAAGTTTTAAATAAGAAAATTATGGAGGTGCATGATATAAAAAGGTCAATATAAGAGATTAAAAACACTAGCTCCTGGGCTCTCTGTGGTGGTACAGTGGGTTAAAACACTGCATTACGAAGCTCTCTAAAGCCACTGCAACCCAAGTTCGATCCCTGGCCAGGGAGATGACCCACATGGTGCAGCAGACCTCTCCTTACCCGCTCGCTGCTCTCCTCAGCAGTGTACTTCATCAATCTGCCTGTTCTGCTCCCTGTCTCTGGTGAATCCTCTCACCCATCACACCTCTGGCCTGTACCCCAGTTCTGTGAGCACAAATAAATAAATCTTTAAAAAACAAAAACACTAGCTCCTATCTGCAACACTAGCACCTATCTGTGACTGAAGCAGAATGGACTCAATGAGATATAAAATCAGTGACCTAGAAGATGGCAACACACAAAGGGCAGAGATAGAAGGAGAAATATGAAGGAGAAAAGTGAAGAAGCACTTCAAGAGTTATCCAACTCCATTAGGAAAGGAAATGTAAGGCTAATGTTTATCTTCTCCTTCTGGATACAAGTGTTCAAGTTTCTTCTGCCCTGCTGACAGACTTCATGGCACAGTGCATGGTTGGCTTTGACATAAATGTAAAATTCTGATGTTATTTCCCCAAAGAGGGGTAATACAACAGTTATATGTCTTGTATTTTCTTTCCTCATTATAGGCATTATAAATCTATAACTTGGTTATAGGGTATGTAACACTTTTAGTTTAAATTCAAGTATGTAAATATGTCATTACTTCAGTAATTTTAGATTTCATGTTAGCAAAATGATTAAAGTCTGATAGTTTGAATAATTACAATCAATTTCTAAATACCTATTTAAATGCTAACACTATGCTTTAATTATTTGGGAAATTTTATAGCTATATAAGAATTATTTTTTTCCCTAAAAACAAGAAATGATGGTTTAGATATTCTCATTTCATTTCTAGGTCCCTCATCCTTGCTCCCAAAGTATGTACAATGCTTACAGCAATTACAGCACTTGAAACAGTGGCAATTCATAGAATATGTGTATTGGATGGATGGATGTATACTTTGTTTACATGTATATCTTCATTCATGTCCTAGAATACAGGTATATTTTGTTATTAGCACGTATTAAAACATGTATTTGGCTTCATGGATGAATACATTTACACTTTATTCACTTCACTGGCATTTTTTAAAAGGTAGATGTTAACATCTACTAGGCATAAATAAACCTTTAACTTTTAAAATTCAGCTGGGAGTTGAAGAGAAAATGTACATGTGTTAAAATTAGAAGAATTTCTTTTAGGCATGTATGAGAATATATTCCCATGATGGTGGAATTTTCTGAACTTCCAAACAGAACAGAATTTTAAAGCTGGCTTTAAACTGTTGTCTTTCATAATCTCATTTTCATAAGTAGAGGAATTAATGCAAAAATGTTTTTGAAGTTATATATAATTAACTTTTTACAAAAGTAGTCAAAAACATTCATTAAAGATGTCATGGAAATAGGCGTACAAGTTGTTCAATGTTTCATTCTCAATCAAATATATATTTTAATGTATCAAGTATACTGTACATCTATTTGCATTTAGTTGGAACTTTAAGAACAATATATCTTATATTCTTAAATAGCACTTTATTTTTTTTTCAAATAAAAAGAATTAAATCATTCTTTGAATACTTTTTTTTCCCTCATAGCTTACCTGTTAGAGGTATGGATGTGGTCATGGGGCATGAAGTTATTTTAGTAAAACTTTTTATTTTTAAATCTTGTTTTAAGATCAGTAAACTTAAAAAGTGGATGAAAATGTAAGATTGGCTTTCTTAGTAAAAAACCTATTGCTGTATATTATTACTAATTTCAAATGATTCATTCAAGTGTGCATTATGTTCATTTCTTCATTAAATTTGAAGACTTTACTTTTAATTTGAAGGCATTTTAAAAGAAGAGTAGATAAAAGAACAAAGGTCTGTAATATGTCTCATTTCAGATATAAATTAGGAACCCTATAATTGTGCTTTACAAGAACAATACAATTCATAGACATCATTAATTATACTCAGACTTGTTAAAATATTCAAATACCATTTAGTTTTCAAACTTTGTAGAGTTTCATAAGTAGACTGTTGTAGGTTTTCAAAACTGAACTCTTATTTCAATTTTATAAAGTAAAAATACACAGAGTAAGACAATCATTAAAAATGGCAGCTATATAGCTCAGGAGTTCAAATTGTTTTAAGGCAATTTTTAAAATATAGTGCACTGGGAAGAAAACAAAATTTTTAATGAAAACTTGTTATAATTTTATTATTTGTTCAGTCTTTCTCTCTTCCCTCTAAATGAAAATACAAAAACTTTATTTTTAAAGAAAATGTTCTTAGAGAAATGCGAGGTTACTTTTCAACTTCTGTTCAGAGCTCAGATATTGTGGGGATCATTGGTTTCTGATTGCATAGCAAAAGATATGTAACTGCTCTGGGGGTAACAGGGATCCCACTGAATACACCACCCCCTTTTCTCTGACAGCTGGTCCATTCCTCAACTATTCCGGGAATCTTCATCAGAGCCCTCAAGTGGGAGTAAGATTTCAAAGATTATCAGTGAGGACTCCCCTCTAGTAGGAGAACTAGTTAACTTCACATGTTCTCTTTTACTACAGAGGAGATACCCAGACGTTTCTGTCTTAGCACTACTCAGAAGCAGCCAGGACACCCGGCTTACATTTTGAACTTACATTTTGTTTTGGACAAACATGTAGAGCAGCTGTCTTTGAAATATTTGGTACAAGTTTACTTTTTTCAAGACAAACAGGTTAGGTGCTTAATTTTTGTTAAGAGGAACTGGGTAAAGACAGTGATATAAATTAGGGTGTGTGGTTAAAAAATTTTTGATGAAGACTTTCCAAGCGAGAGTCTCAATTCCTTTCTTTTGGAAATGCCATTTAAAGGCAAAATGACAAATTTAAAAGACAAAGACAAATGTTTAAAAATCACAGTGAGGAAGCAGTAAAGTTAGCAATTAAGGGCAAGCCACGGAAGACAGCACAGGGATCGTATTCCCTCTTTTCTCATTGAATCTGAGAGCCTTTATAGATTACTTTCAATAGAGTATAATTAGTTGTATAAAAATGGTTGCCCGCACCCACCAGCATCCCGAACCCATACATGCTGGGTGTATGGTATACATAATCTGGACTGAAGGGTCTGGATTAAGTTCTGGGCTTGACGTTAAGGTTGCCTGGGCAATAATGTCCTCATCAGCTCACACACGTCACACGAGACACTTCTCTTGACCATGGACGCCAAGACCTCCCACGGCCGCAGCCTACGTGTCTCCCCGCACTCCAACCGGGTTCTCTGAGCATCCGCTCCTCTGACCCCCTTTGCCTCGCACGGAGTCGAGTCCCTGGGGCAGTCAGATACCAAACGGGGTGGACTCAGTTCATACAGAAGCCTGTGCCCCTGCAGCCGCCAGCAGCGGCTGCGTAGGACCCCAGACGGGGCTGGCCTCCCGCCGCGGCTCGTGGGGTGTGACACCCCGAGAGCCCCCGCAGGCGGGGTTGTGGGCTGTGGGCGCCGGGAGTCCCAGCCTTGTGGCCGTGACGTCATGCCCAGGGCCCAGCCGTTGCGGTGAACCGGCCGCGTTCCGGTTCCGGTAGGTTACCCGGGAGACGCGGGTACACACAGGACCGGCTCCCGTCGCGGCCGAGCGGTCGCGGCTGACGCCCTCTGTGCGCGGACTCGCCGCCGCCGCCGCTGTCGCCTCTGTAGCGACCACCGCGGGCTCCATGAGTCAGAGGCAGGTGCTGCAAGGTAGGACCCGGACGGGCTGGCGGAAGAGCAGCGGGCTGACGGGGCGGCCCGCTCCACCTCGGCTCTCCCCGCAGTGTTCGAGCAGTACCAGAAAGCTCGGACCCAGTTCGTGCAGATGGTGGCAGAGTTGGCGACCAGACCCCAAAACATCGAGACGCTGCAGAACGCGGGTAAGTCCCGACCCCGGCCAGCGTCTTCCGCGCGGCTGTTCTCTCCTGGCCCGGGAAGTCGCCCCGCTTCTGCTCGCCCCTGATCGCCCTGCGCCCCTGTCCCCGCGTCACCTGGTGCGGGGCCTGGCCCGGCACCGTGAGCCCCTACTGCTGGGCCTCGCCCCTCGCGGGGAATCCCCGTCGCTGTTCGCCCTTCGCCCCTGGCATCACCAAACCCAGCCTGGGTCCGCGCTCTCCTGCCTCGCCGCCCATGCGTGGCCCTGGCTTTCTTTCCCCTGGGTCGCGGTTGTCCTGCCCCCCTCCCCCTCCGCCGGCCGAGCTTTTTGGGAGAGACAAGGTGGGGACGGGAGGTCGATGTTCCTGAACACGAGCTTGTTTGGGTGTGAAGCCAGGTTTCTGATGGGTACCAGAGGCTCGACGTCCTCATTTCCATTTTTATTGCAACCGGGTAGGTGTCAGGTTGAAAGTCAACGTCCTTTGTATTGCCTGGAAGTCTTTTTCGTCAATGGGGATCTACCCTCGGAAGACCTGTTTTATCTGTGTGTCATTGCATATCAACCTCGGTTTTGATGACCTCCCATTTCCTCACAGCAAAGGAATTCCAGAGCCCTTGCCTTGGAAGAGCAATGATATGCTTGAATTTTCCCCAAGAGATTTAAAGTTGATAAAGTAGATTATGCTTTTGACAAATCTTTCTCTGCTCTCCTTCCACCCCTGAAGTCCGCACACTTCTCATGGAGAGAAGTGTGTGTGTGTGTGTGTGTGTGTGTGTGAGAGAGAGAGAGAGAGAGAGAGAGAGAGAGAGAGAGAACACAAACCACCATTATGATGTTTCTGTCCCCTCCCATCTCCCCTCTTCCCTCTCCTTTTTCATATTAAGGATGATTGATTGCACAACTAGCTGAACTCAAATTAAGATAGCATGTTTTCACTACTCAGTCAAGACAAATCTTCAGTTTGTAGGATGTGATTTTCAAAACTGATTTAAATTAACACAAAATTTAAAGAAAATTAAGAGCATAGACAGGAATATAAGTAATATTTACTCTGGACTTGTTTGAAGATAATTTCTGTTGCAATCTAGACACTAATTTCCCATTTTTTATGTTTTTTTTGTGATGGGGTGTACTTAGAGAAAGTGTAAAGTATAATAATATATATTTTTAATTTTTAGTTTATATGCAGTTGTAAAGAAATAATAGAGATCCCATGTAACTCCACATTCATCAGTCACAAACAGAATATTGGCATGGAGACAAATCCATTGGTTTTACTCATGTGTTTACAGTTTTACTTGTGTTTATTTGTGTGTGTGTTTAGTTCTGCATGATTTAGCCCCAAGCGTGTCCATCGATGGCAGAGTCATCGCAAAGGCCCCTTGTGTTGCCCTTTTCTAACTACATCCACCTTATTCTTGTCACTAAACCTGGGTGGCCACTAATCTTTGTTCCATTTCATTTATTTCAAAGATGATAGCCTTTGTTCTGAAATTGTCCCATCTGGGTTAATTTTCTTTCTTCAGTATGTGTTGTGTTTGTGTTCATGTGTGCATAGTCCTCAGTGTACTCAGAACAGTGCTTTCATGTTTCATATGTATTTGTTAATTTATGTGCATTCGAACCTGTGACATTGCACTTATTTTTTAGTTTTTGTCTCTTAGTTCTATATTTTAACTTTGTGAATGGACATTTACTCTTTACTACCTGGAAAATATATACATACAGTGAAACCATTTTTTAAATGGGAAAATTTTTGTTTGCAATTTTAGCAGTAAAGTAATTCACTCCCCAAAAGATAATTCATGTGTTTATATATGCTGAACTGGGACCGGGACATGTTTCTTCATTGCCTTTTGGCCTTGTATCTTTGTGGATAAGGGTAATGATTTCTAATGGGCCCAGGTGCGCCTAATGAACCTCAGTTGTTAACTGTTGAAGTAAGTCTTCTGATTAGGCCTTTGACTACTAGTGACTGTCCAGTGATTGCGTGTAACTGGCTTTGGAGGTCTCCTGGAGAACCACTGTGGGAGAGAGGGAGTCCAGATGAGCTGGCTAATGCTAATTGATAGACATTTGTAGGTTGAAGTGGTGGGGTTGTATTAAGGCCTTAAACTGGCTTCAGAGTCAGATGACCTTTCTGCTTCCTTTGGCTTCTGAGGAAAGCCTTACTCCTTAGAAACTCACACAGGAAACTCATAAAAGCACCCAGTGAAAGGGTGCAATCCACTGGAAGTTGAGAAACAAGATGGCACTTCAGCATGTTGTTCGACTGAGAGCCTGCAACGATTGAGGTGAGACTTTATCAGAGCCAGGGTGGTCAGCTGCTTTGTGAGTGACTGCGTTGGACCTTCTGAGCAGTTACTGGGGAGGCAGCTGGTATTTGTTGGTTGATGCCTGTGAATGTATTCTCTTTTATTTCATTTAACCATATTTTATTTGAAGGACTTTAACGTTTGTTGGAGGTGAACTTAGCAATTTTCTTGAGTAGGTGTGTTGGGCCTAGGACAGTCTCAAGACCACACCTTGAGAAAAGCTTCAGGCTTGCTGTAGATGACACAAATTAGACTTACTTAGTTTTCAAACTGAAACTTTGATTTTGACATGTGTTAAGAGGGATTCATTTCCCTTACTCTTTTGCTATGAGTGAAACCACCTGGTATTTTTCTTTTTCTTTCAGGCTTATTTTACTTAGCATGATTCCTTCCAGCTCATTTGTGTTGCTGCAAATGGCATAAAGTAAAAACAAAAATCAACAAACAACTATAAATCAGAGACATCCTACTAGGTGTAGCGGGGAATAGAATCAAAACTGGACGGGAAGAGCACACGGGACTATGGTGATGGTACATGGGTGAAGTGGTGGTGGGACTACACCACTGGGTGTACAACTGAGATAAAAACATGTACAAAATGAAGAATGATGTTGTATATATATAAATTTTAAAGAAGAAGGATTCTGTTTTAAATTTATTGTGTATTCAAATTATGTTTAAGATGTATGTGAAGACAGCTGGTTTTGGGCTTATGGTATGTTTGCATGTGTCTCCAAAGGACACGATCTCCACACATTTTCTCTATATAAGTTGTATTGCTGAGTCCAATTAGAATCTCTATTAAATTACATGCACAGACTATATTAGTTTTCCATACAAGTGTCTTTATAGCACCAGCCTAATAATATACCCTCTATTTTGTTCAAATTGAGAATTTAGTTTAAAAAAAAGACCTAATATTCCTTAAACTTCTTGAAATCTATCATTGAGGGCTTTTTTTCTCAAAACAGGAGAATTGTGGTATATTAAGTAAAAACTGTAACTAATAATAACCAAATTAAATTAAATATTATATACCCAGATGGATTAATTAATCAAATTCTTAACAAAAAACTTCAGAGTTCCTGAAACTTAATTCAAAATATCGAGGTATAACCCAGTAAGGATTGATTTTCCAATTATAATTTGAAAGTGAACAAGCTACTGAATTCACATAAATACAATATTTTGGTAGAGAAAGGAAACATCAGAATCCCCAGGGAAAAGTAATACAAAGCGCCATTATGACTTTCATTTTATTTTTTTATCTACATACCTGTAAAACCAACTATCATTCTAACTGAGATATGTCACTTCTCAAATTCCCTTGATGCCCCTTTCTAGGGGCAGACTCAGGCCCCTCCCCCCACACTCGGTGCTTTCCAGGTACCATTCATGTTTTTTGTTTCCTCTTTGCTAAAGGGTACTTACTTAAAAGTAATTTAGCTGCTTCTCGTGCCAGAACCCATGCTAGCAAGTTTTTCTTTTGTTTTTAATAGAAATGAGAGCACATTTAACAATGTCCTTTAATTATTATAGATCCAATAGTAAATCTTCATTTCACTTCCTTTCAGCAGACAGATCTATTTTATTCTTTTTCACAGATGGGTATTTGTCCATTAAGTGAAGACACTATATTTTATTTATTCAATAATTAGTATCTTATTGAGGGACCTCTAATTGTTTCTATTTTTATGCCATTGTTGAATGATTTTATTATACCTTCATGACACACTCTTCTTTTTATAGTGTAATGTGCTCATTTGTGTTTCTTCATATTCATATGTTGAAGATCTAACCCTCAGTATCTCAGAATATGGCTCTAGTTGGAGATGGGACCTTATTTATTTATTCATCTTTATCCCCACCACCATCCCTTGGGTACCCTGTATCTTTCCCTTTTCCCACCCTTTAAGCTCAGAGCCTTCAGGATATTAATGTCCACGGTTTTCAAAAGTGTTTTACATTATCAGTAGTCTGCTATGTAAATGTGCATTACTTATTTTTATTGCTATGACTTTCTTTGAGCCCCATAATTCTTAACCCACAAATAAATCACAATTGTGATTCTTTTAAAACTATGCCAATTATATTTCATATTTTTGCCTCATTATTGTATTTATTATGTATTATTGTTATTGTGTATAAACAAATTTAGCTTTTCTTTAGAGTACAGATTCATTTTATTTAAAATAGTGTATATCCATTAATAAGAGTAGTAAGTTATATTCAATCACAGCAAGAAAAACAAAATCAGCTACAAAAATGCATAGAAGACATGAATAGTTTCACAGTTTAACTTGGACGATGTATAATGGTCAATAAGGGTAGGAAAAGACATTCACGATCATTAGTACAGTAAAATAATTAAAAAACTACAATAGGATACTGCTTCACATGCATGCTGTATTAGGATGGCTATTATTTAAAAAAGAAGGAAAGTAACAAGGATTGTTGAGGATGTAGAGAAATTAGAAGTTGTCCTTTGCTGGGAAGAGTGTAAACTGGTGTTGCCTCTATGAATAGAGTGAATGGTTCCTTATGGTGGTGATGGAATTGCCCCACTGTCAGTTTATTAAAGGCCAATGAAAAACTTTAAAAAATGTAGCAATAAAGCAACTCTCAGAGAGGTGATCAGAAAACTTTTAAATCCAACTTTCCAGAGAGAACCCCTGTTAACACCCGGCAACCATATTGTAATACTTTTATCTGTGCTGTAAGCTTATTGTCACTAGTATTTCTGAAAATAACAATATAAGCAACACCCACAAACACTGACATGCTTATTTTTTTTAATATGTTTCGCCTCAGCATGAGCAAAAGTGCGGTGTGCTGCAGTTAGCCAGCCTAAGTGGCGTTCAAAATCACAGCTGTAGCCTTATACAGGATGATCTAATCAAGTCCTGTTAGCCATAAAAATAATGGCTGGTCCTCCTTGGCAGCTCAGTGGGTTAAAGTGCAGCACTAAGCCAGCTGCGGCTGCAGCTTGAGTTCAATCCCCACCCCAGAGGTGACCCATATGGTGCAGCAGACCTCTCCTGATCTCCCTGCTGCTCCCCTCAGCAGTGTATTTCATCGATCTTTGTGTTCTGCTCCCTACTCTGTCTCTGGTGAATCCTGTCTCTGCCCCTGCACCTCTGGCCTGTACCCCAGTTCTGTATGCATAAATAAATAAATCTTTAAAAAATAATGGCTAAGTGAGACTAAAAACAGATCACATCCCTTAATGTAGCTGTGAATCAGCATCATTATTCTCTGCTTGTAATGTCCTTGGGTTGTATTTATCTTCTTTTGGTCTAATTCTATATGTAATTTGTAAATATTTGGCTTTTGTTATTCTATGTTAAATATTTATGAATATAACATAAATGCCTGTTGGCAGGAGGTATGTTTTTAAGGAAGAGCTGTAATAACATCAACTGCATAGCCTGTGGGAAAGTAAAGTTTAGAATGTCAGGGTGCTTGCTTTGGTTTGAACTCTATTATTAGCTTTCTTATGACCTTAACTAAAGTGCCACCATTACATGGATTAAATACAGCAGTTACTATTTTGCATATATTTTAGGAAGGCAAAGTTAATATAATAAGGGAGACTATCCAAATAAAAGATTATTAAAATGCAATTATTATTGGTCTTCCTTTCCCCACCTCCTCAGATATTTATTTAGCAGTTACCCATTTCTAACTGTGCTAATTGTGTGATGGTTTTCTCCATCTTTTCTCAGCCTTAATTTACTTGTCTGTAAAATTGAATAATTGGGATTACTTCATAGATAATGACAGTTTAGTGAATTTAATATAAAAAATCAGATCCTTAAAATAATGTGTGCATATAAGCTACTTTCATTGTTAATGTGTTGATGATAGACCTCTGTATTCAACCTTAAGATGAATATTATGAAGGAATAGGATATATACTTTCTTATCTCAAAGATTTATTTACTTGCAGATAATGTTAATAATCTGAATTTGCAGCCCCTCATGAATACCCTTTCCCAAGGTCCTGCTGAGCCTCCCTGGCTCTGAAATAGACTCTGATCAGATTTCTGTAATAAAGTCTAAATTCAGCTGGAATCAGAGAATATACCAAACCAGTGGTATTTGAGAAAAATCAGTAGGAAAACTTCATGGAGAGGAAAAGACCTAACTAATTCCTGAGCGGCGCATTGCGAAGTCTCGGGGAGATCTATGCCGTAGTGCCCCTAGCCCCAGCACCTGCCTTGTGCCAGGCCGCATACTGTACACGTCACCACCTTGTTCTGTGTTCCTCATGACAGTCCTGTCAGGTCACATAGCTAGTAGTTGCCAAATGAGGGGTTTAAACTGTTCACCTCACTCCAAAGTCTTTCTTATCTCCATGCTGTTCAGCTGCTTTGAAAATTACTGAGCAACTTCTATTGTTTTACACCCTGGCCAGTTAAAGCCTTCTAAGTAGCCCAAATTTTTACTGGTTTCCTCCCTGATTTTCCCATCTGCCTGTGTACTGAACTGTATGTTTGCTTTTTTCCCTTCAATTTCTCTGATTTCTGTTTTTTCATAATGTAACTCAGGTGTAATGTCTCTGCTGAGGCCTCTTCTTCTGGATGTGGTCCCAACAATTCAACAGACTGCTGCTTTGGCTCTTGGGAGACTGGCTAATTATAATGAAGACCTGGCAGAAGCAGTTGTGAAGGGTGACATTCTTCCACAGCTTGTTTATTCATTGGCAGAACAAAATGTAAGACTT
>NW_004567131.1:23629291-23631157 GCF_000260355.1 Condylura cristata
GAGAAATTGAGAACTCTCATACACTGCTGGTAAGAGTGTAAAATGGTGCAGCTGCTATGGAAAATAGTTTGGCAGTTCAGCAGTAAGTTAAACATAATTATCATCTGAGCCAACAGTTCTACTCCTAGTTATAGATCCCAAAGAATTGAAAACAGGTGTTCAAACAAAACTTGTACACAAGTGTCCACAGCAGTATTACTTATAGTACAGAAAGAATGACTGGATAAGCAAAATGTTATATATCATACAATGGAATATTATCAGTCGTAAAGGCTTATGCTGCAACATGGAGGAGCTTGAAGTCATTTTGCTAGGAAGAAGCCAAACATGAAAGGCTGCCTAGCGCGTGACTCTACCTTATGAAATATCCAGACTGTTCACCTCCATAGAGAGAGGCACAATGATGGTTACCAGGGGCTTGGGGGAGAGGGAATGAGGAGTAGCTACCTGTGGGGTCTCTTGACGGGTGATGAAAACACGGAGAATGGTTGACACCATTGTGAATACAGTAAGTGGTACTGGGTTGTACACTTTATTTGGGTAAGATGTTAAGTATATGTTACAGAATAAAAAATTAAAATTCTAATTTACCTTATTTTATAGATTAGAGAGGTATATATTGAGTGTTTTATCTCTTCAGGGAATCACAAATTTATTTTTTCTCATAGATGATTCTTCTATTACCAAATATTTAATCTTTCTTCTTCTTGGACTCTCTTTCCATTGAGGGCAGGGTCTGTGTTTCAGTATTCCCTTTAGAAGGTTCTCAGTAGAAATTTTCCAAATGTGAATTAATTTCCTTTAGTTGCAAAGAGACAAAAGGGGGGGGGGAGGTGGTGTTGCAAAAATTGAGGAGAAAGTGAGAGTGGGAAGCATTATTCATAAGCCTCTGTCTCCTTCACCTGCCAGATCTTGAACATATGCCTCCCAGGAGACTTAATCTCTTCTTTATGAGCTATGAAATTTTGTCTTCACTTTGTTTTTTTTCCCTAAGACAGTGATTTTGGTGAGGAAAGGGAGAGAAGAGGATTAGGAATTTAGGGAGGAGAGAAAGGGAATAAAGAGCAGAAAGTGTAAATTATCATGTAGCTAGTAGTGACTACTAGTGCTCAGTAAATTGTGCATTTGAAAATTTGCAGTAGAGAAAGTCAGATGAGCTTAAGGTAATGCCAAAAGCATGTATCTCTAATACTTTTGCAGTTATGAGAAATTAATCTATGTAAAGTTAGATTACTTTAGATTTGCTAAAGTACAGATAGAGTACTTTAAACTCTATGTGATTTTACAATAGGTAATATTTGGCCATGTATAAACAATTGGACTTTAGAGCAAATACTTTAACATTAATATATGTTAATCTTAGCATATAAAAATATAGCAAATCACAATATTACTAAGAGCCTATTTTCAATATCTCCAATATTTTTTAATATGTTTTACCTCTTCCTGTGGGGACTTCTATGTGGCTTCTAAGTTTCTGAACCTTAACTACCTCTTTTATAAAAAGAGGGCAGTTAACAGTAGCTACTTCAGAGATGGATGATATGGTTCTATATGCACTTTGATCTGTGTTTGTCAAGTGCTAAATCTTGAATAAATGTAAGATATTAGTATTAGTGCTGCAGGTTGGAGAGGATATGATGATATCCATACTTGTATATAAAACTTTGTGTTGTCCTGAGGCTAACTCAGAGTTTATAAAGAAGATCTGCCCTAGGGATTCCATTCCAGTTTCTCACTATTATCTTACTCTCACATGGACTTCCCACTGAAATTCAGTATTTCACAGTAGTTAGGGCCCTGGAACCCAGAAGCTCCCAGAAGAGGTTACTGCATAGATTTCTTTGAGGAAAGGGGAATTGTCAT
>NW_004567131.1:23632742-23636506 GCF_000260355.1 Condylura cristata
TTTTTCTCTGTAGGCCTGATTCATGTCTTTGGGACCTAAATCAAATGAGAAATCTCCATTCCAGCCCAGAGTGAGTTAGGAGATGAGATTGCTGAGGACAAAGATGAGCAGTGCTTACAGAACTGGCTGATTTGAATACTACAGAAACAATTAGTGAATTATATGTTGTTCACTAAATACGTGATGTAAGGTGGAATCCAGGCAGAGCTGGCCCATCTGAATTTTTCTGTCTAGTGCAGCATGATGGGATTAATAAAGGACTATAAAATTCAGATTTTTTGCAAATATTCCTCTGTGGCTCTCATATAAACGCCAATAGTCTAATTTCTGTGTAATAGGTTTAGGAAGCGGTAATTAAATTTCAGAAATCCACATATTAAGGATCAAATATTAGTGGCAACTAGGGACTTTGTGCTGTATGTCTTAGAGTGAGGGTGGTGATGGAGGAGATTAGAACATGATCATTAAAAATTATCTTATGTTCCTCCCTGCTGGCACAGCGGTAAGAAGCTAAAGCCACTTCAGCATGAGTTCAATCCCTGCCTGCCCTGAGGAGGGTGAGCCCGTGCGGCGAAACACGCCTGTCCGCCTGGTTGTCCTGTAGCCTGAGACTTTGATTTCTGAGAAGTTCAGACACCTGTGAAGAGGTGTCACTAAATGTGTGTGTGCTGAGTGGATGCAGACAAGGGTATCTGTATCCCAGTGGTTTAGAAATAAGCTGAGTTAGAATACCACATTGTAACATATTTTTTGAGTTTGAACAAATCGTGTCTCTAATTCGGTTTATTTTCCAGTCTCCAGTGTATAAATCCTCCGACTGCCTTTCAGATTTTGAGAGAAGAAACACATATGAATATCTGGAAGTACATTAGGCATGGTGTACTTGACTGAAATTTGAAAACACTCCAATTAAGCACTTTGTAAACATCTACAAGAGAGTTTAGTTATTGAAAACTTAGTTAGGACTTTGTTTGGCTAAGAATTGTACTTAGAAATAAATCATGCATGTCACCTCACATAAATTTTTTGATCCATAATGTGCAGGAAAATAGTCATGATAGTTGACGTTGTTAGACTGTCTTTGTACAGCTTCTTTTGAGGCTTGTTTGGCGCTTACATGCAGTTTCAGATGAATGAATCAGCTTTGTATAAAAATGTACTATAAATGAATTGCATTAAAGCATTTTACTGAAGGAAGAACCTCTGAACTTAAAAAGGTGATATAATTATCACCATTGAAATCATAATTCTGTTATTAGCCATAGAATATTTTGCCACATTTCCTTTGATTTATACCAGTTTTACCTATGTGGTCAGCATTAGCCATTACTATAGTTACTATTTTAGTAGCCATTTTTATAGGCTTCTATTATAGTTAACTTGTGGTAGGTGCATCCAAGGAACTAAATTTTAACTAATTTAAATTTAAACATTGATAATGCAATTACTGGACACTTTTGTGCATAAATGGAAAAACTTGGTTATGTGGACATACATGTTCAACTGTAAATTTTTTTGGAATCTAAATACAAATTAAGTATTTCAGTGAAAATTTATCAACTCAATTGAAATATGTATAAGTGCAAAAAAACACTGGATTTCCAAGTCTTAGTATGAAACAAAGAAATGTGAAAGATCTTATTGAACTTCTGAAATATTGATAACATGTTGAAATTATAGTTTGCATATATTGTGCTAAATAACATTATTAAGATTATTTAATGGTTGTTGGAGACCTCATGGGCCTCCTCTTTTACTTTTTGAATGTGGCTAATAGATGATTTTCAATCACTTGTGTGGCTCACATTTTTACTGAGCAATAATCAGAATTACTATGCCTATGCATTGTGGTTATTTGTTAAAGGCATTATGGTGGCAATGCTATTGTCTCAAAAAGTCATCTTTAACATTCACGCTTACAGAAACACCCTGTAATCTTTCAGACCAGTTAACATTTCATTTCTGTCCTGTGGTCCCGTTTCCCTCTCTCTGTGCACCCCACTCGTATTTCCAGTAGAATTCTGGCAGCCCTTTGCCGGGCAGCCTCCTCCGTGGACCTTGAGAGGGGAAGACTATCATGAATGCGCAGATCTGTGTAAGGACTGGAGTTGTCATTCCAAATTTTCAGCTGATAAGGAACGAGTTGTGTGTACCTACCATGGGCCACTTGAGAGAGACACAGTCAGTGTGATAGGGGACCCCACCCTATCACATTCCCCGGAAGGGCCCAGGGGGTCCCAGCTCCATTCCTTTACTTGTCAATGAGCTACTCACGAGGTGGAAACAAACCATTTAGTTCTTTACTGAAAAGCCACTGACCGTCAGGTTTAAGATTGTAGATTCTTTTGTTACATGTACACAACAGAGGACTTTACTACTACTGTTTGTGAGTAAGGGTAATTTGGGTACTTTTGGCTCTGTGAGAAACTGCAGTCTAAAAAAATTGTTAAAATGAATAACTCCTAACATAAAAAAGTGTGATGTTTTATTTCAGTTTAGTAAGGGTATGAAATTGTGACAGCAGGGAAAGTAAGGATAATATTTTTATATTAGTAATTCTCTGAAGAATAATTGTACATTCTTATAGTTTAAGGATCCATGCAACCCCACCAATTATAAAAATTGAGAAAGTTTGTGCTATCTTGAGAAGTAAGCTAAGTTTTTAATATTTATTTTTCTTGGATATTAAAAATAGTAATTAGCCCTCCCAATAACTGTTTGTATGGACAGGAGACATGTTTATATTTCACTTCTTTAAAGAAAGGATGTCATATAAAAAATTGTTAAAATGAATAACTCCTAACATAAAAAAGTGTGATGTTTTATTTATACATATAGAAGAAAATTTAGCAAATAGGGAAGTAGCACCATCATCCAGTATAAATCTTGTCATTAAAGTTGTTTAAGTCTTTTTTTTGCTTTGTATTTTTAATTTAGTTAAAATTTCTAATCTTGCTTGTTATCTAAGAGCACATGATTATGTCGCATATTACTGCATAATTATGTTTTTTTAATTTGATTTTTGAAAATTTACTTAAAATTTAAAATTAGGCTAAGATATTTTTAGGCACTGATGGTAATCTTCTTGGCTTACTGCCTTTTTGGGGTAAAATCTCTCAATAGTATCTGAGTCTGTTCATATCAGTCTTTTGATTTTGTAGGTGTGACAACTGAACAAGTATAATTCACTTTCAAATTAGAGATTAGAAGTGAACTCTGTAAGATTTCTCTCCTGTGGGAATTTATTTTAAATGTAACAGAAGTTTGTATGTGTTTTGGTTACTAGAGTCTTTCTTAGAGTTGGAAGTGCAGGAAAAGAGAAAAGGGTAGAAGGAAGGGAGTGGACAAGTGGACTGTCTGCACCCCATATGCTGTTTCCCTAAACATGCCACAGACTTGGGGGTCTGGAGTTATAGTCACCCTGAGTGGAATCTTCTAGAGCAGAAGTGTTTTACTCTGCTTTCCCCATATCTGGCCAACTTTGTAGCACAAAGCAAGCATTTAAAGAACACCCAATGATTGAAGGAAGAGAGGACAGTAGACACATACACCAAGCGCGAGAGTTCGATCAGGGTGCTCTTGTTTGCTTATAAGCTACGCAGTATGAGCTACAAGTGGTTAACAGTAAGACATTTTGTAATTTCACATGATGCAAGTTCAGAGTCAGGGCAGTTCCAAGGTTGGTTATGCATCTGACTGTCAGGGAAGACCCAGGTGGTTTTCATTGTTGTGCTCAGCCATCCTCAGTATATTGGTGGTTTTTC
>NW_004567131.1:23636906-23658905 GCF_000260355.1 Condylura cristata
GAGGCAGATGAAGTGGCTAACCTGTAGATGTGTAATATAGGTGTGGATTATTTGGTCCTGTTGTATTTTCACCTGTATGTACGCCCTTTTATACTTCACATATGTATGAAAGTAGGACAGTGTTATTTATTAATAATAGTGTGTACCAGGTTCAGGTTCTGGTTTGATACGATCATCTATCTAGAGAGAGGTGAACATGAAATTGCAAGACAAAATTGCTAAGCCCAGCCCAGATCCCTAGAAGCCTCATTACCTTCACCACAGATCTCTCCCTGCTGCTACCCCTAACATTCCCACATCACTGTTTTAGGGAGAATGGAAACAGCCTCGGACCTGGATGGGGTTGGGTAACAAGAAGAAAGAACAGTTTGTTTCATTATTAGCATTATAATATTCAGGGAAAGGAGGGCATGGCGTTTTGATAATCAAGGAAAGGTAAATTTTGAACATTCCTAGGTAATTGAAGTTTAAAATAATATCCCTAAGTCTTTATTTATAGTATTTCTAAATATTTATAGTATACTGCATATTCTTTACTTGTAACTATACAAAAAAGTGAAAATACATAAATAGATGAATTAGTCCTCACATTTTGTTGAAACAAAATGTCCTTTCCATTTATGTTTTCCAGGTTTTCTAAAAATATAAATATATACCTTTACATATTAACTTGATCTTATACATGATATCTGTAATACTGGGACTGAATAAAGTTAGCAAGTAGCACATTAATAACATAAAATATGAAATTTATAACCAGAACTGACACATCATATCACACTCAGGTTTTCTTCCAATTTCCCTTGGGTGGATAGTGGGAAAGAGAATTAGTGATCGTCTGATTTGCCTGCTGTCTCTCTGTTTTTCAGGCAAGTACAACAGAATCCTAGAGATGCTTCCTGGGATTGATAAACCGGTCTGCTGCTGCTGTCTTGTTAATTTTTATTTGACAAAATTCCATTTGACTGTCTCTGCTTCTTGAGATAACATATTAACTTCCCATTATATTTCATATTTGGCAATACACTTTTTAAAATTGAAACATCTTTGCTAAAATATGATATGCCAATCTTTTGAAATATTAGACACCATGTTTTCTTTAAATTAAGGACTTTAAATGATGCTGAATATTTGTCTTAGCATGAGTTTTAAAACAAATTTTCAAGGAGGTAAACATCTGTAAAAACACCGAATTTGAAAGGAAGAGATTATAGAAATGGGTATAGGTAAATCAGTGACATAGGCCCTGAATATAAAAAGAGAATCTGTGACTATGTGTGGCATTTAATGCTTTTCAAAAGGCATTTTTTACATAATATGTGTGTCTACTTCCCATTCTCTATAATTTAAAGAATATTCTTTTCATAGCTATTATTTTTGGACAAATGGTTAAACATTATATATTCCTTTAAATATTAACTATCTGTTTAATTGTAATTTGTTCAATATTCAACCTCCTTTTTGAAAGTGTTTTTACATATACAATGAAATTACCTTTTATTGTGTATAAAGTTAAAAAGTCTTTTAGAAGTATTATACAATGAAAAGAAATTAAAAAATTGACATTATTGACACAAGATCCATGTTAGTGTTTACTCATGGAAATAGCACAGAATACTGCCTAATTAGTGTGGTTGGTAAATTTTGGCATTTAATTTTCTCTGTTATTGTAAACCATGCATAAAATACTTGCCTATTGAGAAGTGCAGAATTGTCAGAGCTTAAACAGCTGACATCTGCTTACTCTCTTTAAAAAAAAAAAGAAGAATAACAAGCCATTTCAGCCTAATCTACCTCAAATGTGCCCATGTAAATGGGGTCCATCTATTGGGCTGTGTGCTTTTCAGCTCAGGATTGGTCCACATGGTTTATGAAACCAGGAAGGCTGATTTGAAATGCAGATGTGGAGACAGTGAAGTACACCCTCCCTTTTTTCTTTGCTGTATCTGTCAGGGTGAAAAATGGCTTGCACAAGGGTCAGTCACCCGAACTCACTTAATTACTTTTCTTGGACCCACAGAACTGTCACAAGCTGTGGTGGATGCGGGAGCTGTTCCTCTTTTAGTACTTTGTATCCAGGAGCCAGAAATTGCTTTGAAAAGGATTGCTGCTTCCACGCTCAGTGATATTTCAAAGCATTCTCCGGAGTTAGCACAGACTGTGGTGGACGCAGGCGCTGTTGCTCACTTAGCCCAGATGATCCTGAACCCCGACGCGAAGTTGAAGGTATGTAAAAATAAAGTTAAGCAAGCAAACAAGCCAGGCTTTTTATAATCTAAGAAAATGGACATGTGCAAGGATTATAAAGTTCACATTTAAATATCATTCCTAAGTTATCACTGAAAACAGATAGGAATTATTAAGTATTTGGCCTTTGAGTATGTGGAAAGCATGCTATAAGGATTGGAGGATAAAGCTGCACATGAGGAAATCTGTGCCATGTTCAAAACTAGAGTAGTACCAGTATTTACATGACTCATTAAAGTATGTAATCTTGGGGGGGTGGGGGAGAACACAGTGACTGGTGGAGGGCCTTGGGCATTTCGGTGGTGGGAGACCTCACCTGAGGGGGAATACCAGCAAGGATGTAAAACAATGATACCTCACTAAAAAAAATTTTTTTTGTAATTTTAGTGTGTAGTTGAGGAACTTTGATACCCATTATAATAGATTAAAAAGTCTTGCCATCTCTACATGAAAAACAACCAGAGTGAAGCTCATCCAGGTGAGTAGCATATTTGTGCTTTCAAAGTAGCAGGGTTGTAGTTAGCACATTAATTTCACTAAATGAAAGTTCAAACTTTACCAAATGTTTTTAGTTCCTAATTAAAAATCCTTGGCAACATTAAAGAAAAATTTAAAGATGATCTTACATGTTAAGATCACAGTGATCCAGGCTCCTCCTCTTTTCTTAGCTATCACAGTTGATTGTCAATGCTGGAGGAGTTGCCGCCATGATTGACTGTATCGGGTCCTGCAAAGGAAACATCAGGCTGCCTGGCATCATGATGCTGGGTTACGTTGCGGCTCATTCTGAGAACTTAGCCATGGCAGTGATCATTTCCAAGGTTTGTTCTAGTTTTGTTTTCTTCTATTTATTGCACTGACATATTTCCAGATAGACCCACAGGTTAATACTCTCACAGAGTGTAATAGAGACCTGAGCAGAGTGAAACAATTTCCTGAAGAATTTATTGTCAGTGTTTGTGACAGGTTGTGAAAGCTATACTTGAAATAGGTTTATTTTTTGGAAATTTAAAGTTCTTTCAGTGTTATCAACAAAATAGCCGCTTCTTTGAGTATGACTTCCTGTATTTAAATACTAAGTTATCTGTTTGTCTTCAAGCCCTTGCACACATTTACAAACATGTAGCACATACCTTAATTTGAAACAACTGCTGCAAATGAGGTGCCTGTCAGTCATTTGCGTTATCCTGAGAGGCCTATACATGCTTCTCTTTCCTGTCACTTGGGCAGGAGATGACAGTTGTTAGAGCATCCCTTTTTCTACTTCCTTCAGCTGTGATGAACTTATTTTTTTTCTTAGATGCAAGAAATTCTGAGCACATGTCAAATAGTAAACACTTTGTATCTGTGATGTGTGTTTTTGGCCCTATTTTAATTTGCAACTTGTATTAATCCACCCTATAGTAGAGCCCAGGTCTATTGCTAGTGCTCAAAAATATTTGTTGAATGGGTAAATACTGATCTCCTGAAGAATGCTTGGTAGACTGTGTGCTTACAGTGCCTCTGGCAACCCTCTCAACAGGAGCTTTCTTGTCAGCATGGAAGCATGCTGTTGTATGTTAAACCTACATAGTCCCCAGAATAAAAGAGGGGTCTCAGATCTTTATTTTCTTCACTCTCTTTTTGTCCTGCTCTTCTACTACCCGAGGCTGTGGTGACCGAGAATTGGGGCCGCTTTCTGAAGGGCCACACTGGGGACAGTAGCACAACCTTCGACTCCAGGTTCCTCTGTGGGGAGTCAGAAAGCTCACGCACAGGAAGCATGATGACAGAAGCAGCAGTTGCTCCTGTTTCCTATATTTCTTACCCAAAACCACTAGGAGCCTCTCCTGCTTTGCCTGGGGTTGCCGCTGGCCTCTCCTATCATGTTGGCCTTTCTCTTATGAAGGCCATGGGCCAGCAAGCAACTTGAGGCAAACCATACATGACTGAATTGTTCTTTCCTTTTCCCACATGTACTGTAAAGACTAATAACAACATCTTAAATTTAAGTAACTCGATATCACTCTCGAAGCACATTCATGTTCTCTGTCACATTTGCTAATCGTAACAACCTAGGGGCCACTAAGTCTGAGTTTTAACAGTGGAGTGGAGACAGTTGCCTTCTTTTCCTCCTGCTTCATCAATCTTGGTACATCCCAGAGGTAGGAACTTTCTGGGAACTTGTTTCCGACAGGTCTGATCTTTGTGTTGGCAGGCATAGTGGAAAGCTGGCTAGTGGAGAAATAGTGCAGGTCTCTTTAGGAAATTGTTCTTTACAGCAAAGGAAATGTGGAAAAAATTATAACATGATCGTTTGTAACCTCTGCTGTGGTAGCATGCAACGTAATACTGGCAGTGGTGGTACTAAATTTAAGGGAATAAATAATGAAGTCTAAATTAGTTAGAAAATTACACCTATACAGAATGTGGATTGATAATTTGAATTGGTGAGTTGGTAAGTACTGCTCTTCCAGATTTTTCTTATGAGGACTTGAATCTTGAAGATGTTAGGTGGTTATACACTGAGTTCTAGAGCCAGGATCACATCCAGGCAGTCTGACTTTAGAGCCAGTATGCTCTGTATTTAATTCCTGAAAAGCAAAACAAAGCAAAAACACTAGCTCAGTAGGCATGGAGTTAGAATGGGGTCGCAGACCATTTGACTCAAGGTCTGGTTGTGTAGTTATCAGTTGAGCTGTTAGTCTGCACTGCGAGGACAGATGGACACTACGTCTACCTCAGTTCTGCTGCGCTATTACTGAGCTTAGGGCTCCTCATCCCAGCGAGCCTGGGGTCCTGCTCCTTTAAGCATGCGTCCTGGAATTTTCATTTGTAAAACAAAGACTTAGTAGAATTTATTGAAAATAACTTTTAAATGGAAGTTTTTAAAGAAACCATTCATGATCAGATATAATAAGTAATTTATTTTTGTTGTTTCCTTTCTCTTCTCAGAGGTATGTACTCACCTGAGCCATTTTTATGGTCTCCCTCCCGGTGCTCTGCAGAGTACCTGGTATGTGACAAACTCAGCCACTACTTCTTAAACAACTTACTCAGAAAGTATTAGTTAAAATTCAGATAGTTGTGCATTGTACTGAACAGTGCACAACTATGAAGATAAGGGTCATACAGTGTTGTTTGATATGTTGCTGGTTTGGCATTTTAATTATTTTAGGAAGGAATTGTGAATACATCATTTTTAAAAAAATTTCCCCTTTGTATTCTTTTTTTTTGAAACTCACAGCATTATTTCCCAAATTTTATGTTTCAGTACACAGAAAATTATTATTTTTTTAAAGATTTATTTATTTGTGCATACAGAACTGGGGTGCAGGCCAGAAGTTCAGGGGCGATGAGAGGCTTCACCAGAGACAATGGGGAACAGAACAGGCAGATCTACGAAGTACACTGCTGAGGGGAGCAGCGGGCGGGTCAGGAGAGGTCTGCCACGCCATGTGGTCACCTCCAGGGCAGGCGGGAATCGAACTCATGCGGAAGCGGCTTTTAGATTCTCAGTGCTGTGCTTTAACCCGCTGCGCCACCAGGGAGGGCCAGAAAATTATTTTTTAAAAGCTTATTGAGGTATAAATTATATATATCACCATTACTTCCTAAATATTATGCAGAAAGATTTGAAGGGACTACTTATATCCACATAGTGTATACAAAAAGAAACCCCAGTTCCTATGGATATTTTTCTACATGAAATATTGTATGGATATTTATAAATATTGCCTTTAATACAATTCCATTTTTAAAATTAATTTATAATGTGAACTGGGACAAAACACATTTTTCCTTAAGAAAATACACTGCAGGGCCCTCCCTGGTGGTACAGTGGATTAAAGCACAGCACTATGAAGCTGTCCGCAGCCACTGCAGCAGAAGCTCTCGGAACACGTGACCCACACTACATGGCAGACCTCTCCTGCCTCCCCCGCTCTCCTCTCAGCAGTGTATTTCAGTAGATCTGCCTGTTTTTCTCCCCACTCTGTCTCTGGTGAATCTTCTCACCCCCCCAACACCTCTGGCATGTACCCCAGTTCTTGTAGGTATTAATAAATAAATCTTAAAAAAATAAAAGAAAGAAAATACACTGCATACTGAGAATCACATGAAATAAACGAATGGGATAATTTCTGGCTGAAAAATAAGATCATCTAAATTTGAGGTTCTTGCTCAAATTATTTATTTGATTTTAGATTTATACTAGTTATTTTGTTCTTAGATCTATCATGCTTGGTGAAAAAACAATTATTAGGGATTTTAAATTAGCTTTTTAAACAAAGAGAAATAAAAGGTTTCAAAATCCTAAGCACCTTTCATTTGTAACAGTGGAATCTGATTTTCCCCATAACCTAGTCTGTAGCATCTGTTCTCTGGTTAACTGCCTCTGTAGTGGCATGTAAACAGGAACAGATGATACATTCTTAGTTTAGTTGGATCATGACAGATAATTAAGGCAAATTAGTGTTAGTCATTCATTTTCCTTGCCTTGAAAAATGATAGTTCCTGTGATGTGCTCACTTATTGAAGCTTTTAGGGAAAAAATGATCAAGGCCAAAATGATCCCTTCCAATGTTTTAGAGACACAGAAGTCTCTTTATTCTGCTCGAGATTTACAACACCCCATCTTTTGACCACTGCTGCAGGGATTGACCCAGTTGCCATTGTGCTTGGCAGAAGAACTAAGAAGCTGCTGCCGCCTGGGCCTTAGGGCAAGTGGGCAGACACAACCTGAAGCACCCATGAGCTGCTGCCATCACTAATACTTTGCTGGTTCTGCTTTCTTTGTACCTGTCAAGAGAAAGTTCTGAGGATCTTCAAATAAAAGTGTTTTAATTCTCAACTGTTTCATAAAGATGTATTAGATTTTGCCTCATTCTTTAACATGTCATTTACAATGTTTTAATTTTTTTATAGACAATGTTATGTTTTTGAATAAAGGAATATAAATTTATTAGAATTGAAATGCCTCTTCTTTGAAAATGGGTTACCTGTATCTCTAAAAATCTGTAATATATATTTTTAAAGATTTATTTATTTATACATTTAGAACTTGGTACAGGCTAGAGGTGCAGGGGTGGTAAGAGGATTCCCCAGAGACAGAATGGGGAGCAGAACAGGCAGAACTGATGAAGCACACTGCTGAGGGGAGCAGCAGGTAAGACAGGAGAGGGCTGCCGTGCCATGTGGATTAGCTCCGGGCCGAGGATCGAACTCATGCTGAAGGGGCTTTAGCTTCTTAGTGCTGTGCTTTAACCCGCTGCACCACCAGGGAGGGCCTGGAAGTTTATTTCTCAAATGAGTATTTTTTCAATTTTTGTTAGGCTTTCTATATCAAAGCAAAGATTTAATAGATTTGAGGCTTCCCTCAAATTTTTCTACTGTTGAGTGTACTACTTGGTAATGCTTGTTACAGAATAAGGTTGAGAATGTGTTAAGGTCTTTCCCCTTTTTAACAACTTTGTGATTCTTTGACTTTCTGGTTTATAACAACTTGTGTCCACCTGTTTTTAAATAACTTTGTTTTTCTCTAAAATCTGAAAGTAAAGGAATATATGAGCCTAGAGCTTAAAAAGTGAATAGTGGAGTTAAGTCATAATTTTGGCTTTCAAATATGTCCCTGATAAAATATGTTTGAAAACTTTACTTTTTGAACTAACATTATATTTGTTTTAGTTAAAGATGGCGTTACTAAGACATTTTGCTTTAATAATAGATGTTATGTACCTATATTTGATATACTTCTTACTTTTGGTAAGTATACTGGGTTAGAATTATAAAATGGGATCTTTATCCATCATCCTTCAGCAGTCTTTCCTGGGAATAAGTCTTTCTTTATGGTAGGGACTTGATCATCCTATCCTTTTTCTTCCCTAAAGTCTTGTAGATTCTATCACTTGTCATTTTATGGGTTTTAGAATTAAAGTCCAAGTCTGTTTGATTTGATAGTTATCTCAGAAGGGGAAACTGTATACAAGAGCTTCAGGATTTAATGGTATTTTAAAGTTGTTACTCTGTGCCAGCTTTCAAATGACAAGCCTAGTAGAAGTCAGTTTTTATCCTAAAGGCATGCTAGAGTCTGTAATACAGCCTAATCGGTTCTGATCCAGTAGAGCCAGTGAGCAGCCTTTGGAATTTCTTATATGTGCATTTGGGAATATTTGCCTTTGACAGACTTTTGTTTTCTTAATCCTTAGATAAGTTACCTGAAAATACTAGAGCACTAGAAGGAGATGGGAAAGCAAGGCAGAAGGTAAAAAAAAGGCACAGAGAAATTAATGAAAGATGAATGAATGAATGAATGAGTAGTTTAGTGCCTTGAATGACATTTATATGTATAGACATATAATCTGATCATTAAAATATGTGCTATAGTGCACCATTAGTGTTTCAACCAAGTGCTGTAAGAGAAGAAAAGTACCTACACATCCTAGGATAATAGGCTAGGGGTGTTTGGAAGAAGTTTTATTGCAGGAAGTGACACCTGAGCTGAGTCTTAAAACATGAGCAGAGTTACCCAAGCAAATGGGGAGAGGTGTGTGAAGGTGGGAGGTCATTCTAGGAAGAGGAAACTGCATGGACAAAGGCAAGAAATGCCCCAGCATGCACCCTTTAAGGTCACTGAAACAAAATTTAGAATAGAAATCGATGGGGAAGCAAGCTGGAGAGGCACTGAGAAGCTGGATTTACAGAGTTCTGTGCATCTTGATGAGGAGCGTGTCTTTAATTTTTTAGGTAGTAGAGAGACCTTGAACGGGTATAAATAGAGGAGGACTCAGCTTACATTTTACATATATATCTGAGGGATCTCCTTTGCTCATGTTTATTGCCTTATTTTATCTCACTAACATAAAAGTTAATCATTTTTTAAAAAGACTGCATTTAGGGCCCTCCCTGGTGGCGCAGCGGGTTAAAGCACTGCACTAAGAAACTAAAGAGCCACTTCCGCATGAGTTCGATTCCCGCCTGCCCCAGAGGTGACCACATGGCGTGGCAAACCTCTCCTGGCCCGCCCACTGCTCCCCTCAGCAGTGTGCTTAGTAGATCTGCCTGTTCTGCTTCCCGCTCTGTCTCTGGTGAATCCTCTCACCCTCCGCATCTCTGGCCTGTACCCCAGTTCTGTACGAATAAATAAATAAATCTTAAAAAAAAAATTTTAAAAATATTATTAAAAAAAAGACTGCATTTAATTTTCAATCTTCAGCAAATTTATAACTCATTATGTTACAGTTATATTGGACATAAATTCCTCAGATATATTACTACTTTTCAATATCAATAATCTGACTTGGAAGGGAAAATCTGACATTTTAATGTGCTTCTGCTTTCAAGGTGCTGCCACATGATAGCAAAGCTCAAAGACTCTTTGTAATAAGTGGTGGACTTAAAAAATTTCAAGAGGGCCCTCCCTGGTGGCGCAGCGGGTTAAAACACAGCACTAAGAATCTTAAGAAGCTTAAGCCACTTCCGCATTAGTTCGAGCCCCGCCTGCCCCGGAGGAGATCCACATGGCGAGGCAGACCTCTCCTGACCACCCCCCCTCCCCCACTGCTCCCCTCAGCAGTGTATGTCCGTCGATCTGCCTGTTCTGCTCCCCACTCTGTCTCTGGTGAAGCCTCTCACCGCCCCTGAGCTTCTGGCCTGTACCCCAGCTCTGTATGCACAAATAAATCTTTTTTAAAAAAAAAAAAGGATGAACTCATGCCATTGGCAGTGACATGGAAGGAGTTGGAAGGGGTTATGTTAAGAGAAACGAGTCAGGGGAAAAAAGATAAATATTGAATGGTCGCACTTACAGGTGGAATATAGAGAAATTAAACCAAGTGTTAGGAAAAAAGACAAAACTGGCAAGCTAACCATAGATCTGATTCACACAGCAGGGGAAGGGCCAAAGCGGGAGGAAAGAGCACAAGGGACTGTGGTGACGGATCATAGGTCTATGATAGTGGGAGAACTACAGGGCTTACATTGGAGAGAGAAATGAAATATTATCCAAAAATGAACAGATGTAATAAAATCAAAAATTAAATGTTTCTATTCATATGTATTCCATCAATAAACTCTTTCCAAAGGTACAGATTTATGCCCTTTTGAGAGGTGTATGAAACTCCTTGGCCAAGGGAGTTCTAATAAGTTGACTTTTATAATATTAGATAGATAAAATCAAAGGAGCAATGTATCATAATATCTACATATACTATATTTAAAATATGATAATATAAAAGTCTATATTAAAATATGTATAAAAATGAAAGAAAATTGGAAGATTAGATCAAGAAACTAAAGTTAATTTTTACATGGAACATAAGTCCCTTCAGGAAGAATGCTACTTTATGTAAGTTTAAAATAACTTTTAATGCAATTTTCTCACTTATAAAATTATTGAAAATGAAAAAGGCAAATTAAAGCACCCCATTATTGAAATGACCTGTTAAAATTACCAAAAGTTAGGCACTTTCTTGAACATAAAACTTTCTACTCCTTCCTAATAGTTTAATTGAATACCAGGCTATATATAAACTCTGTCAGGTTTAGAATTTAACTTGGTGCTTTGTCAAAATATCTCTGTAAATGTTAGTATTTCTCACATTTGTGAAATTTTATATTCTTTAAATAAAATGACTTAAAATCATGAAGATTTTGGGGTTACATGTTTATTCTACCGTATGTACATATGTCCCACTCATCATTCACCAAATCACCTGTACCAAACTGCCACCTGCCCCCCCAACCCAAGTCCCCCCTCCCTTCACACCTCCCCCATGGCCTCCTCCACCCATTTCTTCACCCCTCCCCTCTGTTCCCTCTGGTAAACATTAAATGTTCTCACTAAGTCCAAGATTTATTCCTGCTGTATTTTGCCTTTTGGTTATGTATATTCCACAGGTAAATGGCACTGTGCAACATCTATCTTTCACTTTCAGACTTATTTCAGTTAACAAAATTACCTCAAAGGCCATCTATTATGGAACAGATGTACATATGGAGGAGTAGTATAACCTCAAATTAAAATAAAAAACAACATCAAAGTTGAAATTAACTTTGTTAAAAAACTACTGTACAGTTAAAGAAAATACAAATATACATAATACTAATGGGGAAAATACCTCACAATAATTGAGAGGAGATTATATCCAAGATATATTATAAAATTACAAATTCATATAATTCAAAACAAACAAAAAATAAAAACAAATTAACTAATGGACAAATCACCAAAACAGATATCCTGAAAGCCAAAATAATGAAAAAAATGTTCACATTTCTCTTAATAAGAAAGATGGAGAGTAAAAGTACAATGAAATAAAAGTAGGAAATGCATATATTAACAACGCCCCCAACAAGAAACGCTAAAGAGGATTTAAAGGAGAATGAACCATATTACAATGATGATGAGAAGATGGGCTGGTAATCTAGATTTAAGTTTTAAAAATTAAAAATAGAATTCCATATCACTTGCCAATTGCTTTAATTTGGTCATATACCATGTAATAGGAAAACATCACCAACAAAAATAATCCTGTGTTTTTTACAGTATACACAGCAGTATTATTTATATTGGCTAAGACATGGAAGCAGCCGAGTCTACTTCAACAGATGAATGAATCAAAAAGATGTGATACACACATACCATGGAACAATGGAATTTTACATGGCCACAAGAAAAGCAACCATATGGAGGGAATTTCAAATAATTATATGCAGCAAAACAAGTCAGAATGATAAAAACAAATATTCAACATTCATATAATAGACAATTTCACAGTGTAAAACAAGTTCAAAACTGTTGGACATCAACAAACACCCTGAGGACTTTAACAAGGTGGGGGGGGGAGGTGCAAGGGAACTAAAGGCTGGTAGTGGAGGGAACAATTCAAAAAGTAAAATTCGGCTGTTATTAGGATATCTCATTTAGTTACATGAACTATTTTTAAAACTAGTAATAATAATAGAACTTTTGCACTGTTATTCACAACCACAGTGTCACTACTATATCCAATCACAACTATGGCTGTGTGAGCCAACCATTCAAAGATGGGCTGTCTCAGCATAAGGATGAAAGCCAAAAATAGGCATTCTATACTACAATCTACTTGTGGTGGTCCTGAAGGAGGTCAGTGAGGGGAAGTCCTCCCAGTGGGGAGATAAAACCTAGTCTACTTTGTGTGGAAAGAACAGCTCCAGGTAAGTATATAAACAAGCTCATGGACAGTGGTAAACAGGTGCAGTTTGGTCAGGGCGTGGAAGGAAAACTATGAGCATATCATGGGTAAGGTGTGGATACAAAGTGTGCAGAATATTTGTCTCTCATGTTAATGTACATCCAACTATCCTCTGCCAAAAAGGTGCTTATCAACGTTCATGACTCGGTGGTGGGTTCAGCCAACCTCTCTCGCTGGCTGCTGGGGTACTGGCACATTGGGCACATGAATGGAGAACTCGTGGTTGTGGCAGGGGTGGGTGACTGGGAACGGACCCAGTAACATGAACTTCCATTCACCAAGGCTGGTCAAGCTACTGCTCCAGCCGGTCAGTCACAAGACCAACCCTTCTCTCAATAAAACACCATCCCTCATGGAGACGAACTGTAGAAAATGATACCTCTGTGGCTATCAGCTACAGCCTTGAATGTAGAAGGCACTTGGGCAAGTGGATCCCTGGAGTATGTTGTGTGCATGCGTAAGTGTGCACACCTGAGGCTGAGGCGCTAAGGGTGGAGTCACTCAGCCAGAGACCGCTATGGCTGAAAGGCTGAGAGGAAGACAAAGCAAGAGAACGCAAGAGAGAGCCCAAAGAGGTAAGATTTGCTGAGGCCTGATCCCTGGGCCCACTGCCCCCGCCTCCCTGCCTTGCCAGCCTGCGGGTTTGCCCCACAATTGCTGTAGAATGCACTTTGAAGCCTGACAAAGGCACAGAAGGGTCCAGGACTCTCGCTGATTCATCTGCCCAAATCCACAGAGAACCTGGCCTGTGCTTGCTGGCAACACACCAACCAACTACTTGGAGGTAAGCTGATGGTACCGGGCCTCTTCTACCCTGGAGAGAGTAATTCAGCTATTCTGGGGTAGTTACATATTCAGGATAGGAACTTCCCTTCTCTACCCACAGAATCCCAGCCAGGCCCTCCACCCGAGGATTTAAGAATGCTTATTTCCCTGACACTGGATCCGACAGAGAACTACCTGAAGCCAGAGGCCACGAGTCCTACCCCATGCTGAACCACTCCTAAGTCATAACATAGAAATTAAACCCTCAACCCACAGCCATAACAAGTCTTAGTAACTTGCTGAATCTGAAAATTAACACTAAATTAAACCACCGTCACACAAATTTAAGAACACTTAGCAACTAGTTCAAACTGGATCCAAACCAAACCAGAACATTATATTTTCTCACATATAAACTTTTGGGCTTATGGCCTAAGAGAAGCTGGACGCTTGGAAGTTCCCGACACTGCACATACTACTCTAGTCAGCCTCCCCATGGCCTTAGCAACCTTGACTAATTAGAAATTCCTGACTTTCCTCTGGCAGCTTAGCTGATAAATGTTTTCCAAAGTGTGCTACCACCTGAGGTTGGGGGAAGTAACTACAATTTTTAAAACTGAACTTGCATTTATATCCATTTAATTCTGATAGTGAAGAAAACATCAGCCTTTTAAAAAATTTCCACACCCAGCAAACAACATAACCCCCAGGTCATCATAAGACTAAGTGGGCGCTGGTTAATTGGGAAGGCACTTCAATTGTCATCTTATGCGGCCTCATGAGGACTCTATAGGGTGAAAATTTTAACCTCTTTAATAATAAGACAACTTCTTATTATTTCAAGAGAAATCCTTGGTTTTCTCTGCAGGTATGGCAGGTGAGAGGCAGTTAAACAAATAAACAACAACAACAAAAAAAACAGTATTCATGTGAAAACTTAGAAGTTCTTAGATTTGCTCAGACAAGGGCTGGAGGTCTGTCATCAAGCTCCATGAGGACAAGAACCACTCATCTTCGTATCTAGCGTAAAACATAGCAGAGTTTCCCAGCACTCAGAGGATCAATAATTACTGAATGAAAAAACAAATGTGAGTTCCAGGCACCATCCTGGTCCCCCGATGGGACTTTGTCCCTTTCTCCATCTTCCCAAGTATCTCAGTGTGAGAACAAGGAGTGAAAATTCTACTTCTGGTCCAAGTCCTTGACTTAGATGAATGCAAGGGATGCCAGTGGGCAGGAAAGGCAGCTTAGGAAAGGGAAGAGAGTCGTGAATTTTTAAGAAAATTACTCCAAACCTATGTGGGAGCAGGGTAGAAAAGGGGAGGCATTTAGACCATTTATTTGCAGCACATTTTACTGACAGTTAAACACAGTAGTTTGTTCTGTTTTCTGCCACTTGAGAGTTATTTAATTAAATTCACGACCTAGGATGCTAACCAGCCCCACGTCTGAAATAATTGCTTCTCTGTTGGTGAGAGGTAAAGCCGGGATTGATTTTCCCCTGGCCGATAGCTCTCCTTTCTGAGTCATGAATGTCATCTTCCCTCTCCTCTCCACGTAATTTGATCTCTGTATTTGATCCCTGTTAGTAGTACACTTCACTAAACAGATGTCTGAGTAATTAAAATCCCACATGGGCACGCCCGTCAGTGAGTTACATCTATTTAACAGTCAGCTGAGAAACGCTTCACCCTGTGCTCTTTTACCATCCTTGTGTCATATGGCACTGGCCTTGACCGGGCTTTAAATATTAGAGTTCAAGCTGTCTATGTTTGTTCTTTAAATATTAGAGTTCAAGCCGTTTATGTTTGTTCTTCTGCATTCAGGGAGCCTCTCTTTTCATTTATAATTGCATTTATTTCCTTAAAAACTTCCTGTTCTCTTTTTCCTTCAGTCACCTGGATTTTCTACATAGCTTTTCACCAGCATTCAAATTCTCACTGGGTGAGTCATCCTGTATTTCATTCATGCCAGCACCAGCAATGAAAAAAAAAATATTGTTCAGACATTAATACATACTACTTAAGTTCTATGTAAGCAAATTAAAAGTATCTGTGTGAACTTTATTATTATTGTATTTTAAAACTAGGTCAAAATTTGACCAGTAAGAAGGATCTCCTTCTTACTGGTTTAGTTACAATTTTTAGCCTTGTTACCTAAACTAACAAAGACCAGCTAAGACATCGATTAATAGCAGCATTCTTAGACAAACAGTGGCTCAGAACAGGAGTTAGGAAGGTAGGTGGACTCAACATGGCAGAATGCTGTGGGTGTGATTATTTATTTATTTTTACTGTTCATTTTCTAGCATTATTATAGACCTCAATGCTACACTGGTTTTCATTCTTGCCTTGCTCAGGATAACCTGACCTGGCCTATTCTTATCCGCTTCCTCTCCATGTGGCTTATGTTTATGGTAAATCAAGGGTTTTTTTTTGTTTGTTTTGTTTTTTTGCCACTCCAGTCCATTTAAGCGTTGTTTTCCCTCCAAGCATTCCTTATCACATGTCTATGCATGCTCTGCTATCAGCTTCTTTCATATCATTAAAGAAAAAAAAAAGATTAATTCCAATAACCCATTTCTGGTTTTTACTACCTTAGTGAAAACTGGAGAGTTTCCTGAAGCCACAAAGTTGTAAGGGTCCAATCACCACATTGTTACTATGACTAAGGAACTTGGACTCCAGCTGTGAGAACTTCAGCAAGGTATTTACCTTTTCTGTGCTTCCTTTTCCTATGTGAAAATGGAGGTCATAAGAGTACTAAATCCTGGTTTGCTGATGTAAGATTACATGAGAGAGTTCATGCCTATTATGAAGCCAGAACATGCCCAGGTCATTAAGACCTCAGCATTAAGTGCTGGCATCCGAGTGTGCTTCTCACTGAGGTCAGCAACTTTCTCACAACCCTAGTCTGTCCAAGGAGGGCTTTGGGGCCTGTCCTCATTTGAGCACTGCAGAAAGCTAGGCTATATCCCGTAGTTACAGTCTGTTACTGCTAAGGATGAAAAAGGTGTTAAGAATCCTGGCTGAGTGTGCATATGTGAAGACTGGCCTCTTTTGCTAAATTGTCTTCACTCAGGCTTGACTTCTCATCTTGTGACGTTATTTCCGGTGATTTGTTTATGTTGATATTTTTGCTTCTTTGTACTAAAGCCACAAAGATACATCCTCCTGAATCTGGAAAATGTTAAGTGTCTACCCTTGGGTTTGTAGTAAGGTTAGTAAACCTCCTCTAGAAGATACAGGGAAGCAAAAGACTCTAGGAGTACTTCTGAAGAAGAAAGTATAAAAAATGGCATTTGCACCTTGTACACAAACAAAAGAAAAACAACTTAAAAACAACATACTAAAAATGGAATGAGACTTCCAGTGAATTCTCTTCTTCAAAGTGGTTTCCTCTGAGTTTACGCAGTGGTAGATAGTTTTTGCACATAGATGTTAGGATTTCATCTTTGAAAAGACTTTTAAGACTCTGGTTTAAAAACTAACACTCATTTTATGATTCCATGACAAAATCTTTCTACCTTGCAACTTTGCCTTTAATATTGTTTATATTTTTCTGACAGAGATGATCTAAACACTTTTGCAGCTATATCAATGAGCTAATATTCCATTGTTTTCTGGTAAATCCTTTTCCATTCAAGAGGCACTTATATTCACTTATATTTTCTTTTAGTCCTTTATTGTTTCTTTTCATATTTTCCTCTTTAATCCATGTGGATTTTTTTTTAGTACATAGTATCAAATGAGTATGTAAACTTATTTTTTTCTGTAGATGATTGGCCAGTTAGATTTATTGAAAATCTGTCTTCTTCTTTGGTGATGCTTCATTCACTGGCATATAGCAGTTTTTCCCAGGGCTAGCTATTCTGAAATTTGTCTATATTTATCAGTCTGTCTTCTGTAGTTCACAATCATTGTAATTCTTGTGGGTTTATATATATTGATATCTGGTACTGAAAACCTTGTTGTTATTCTGACTTTTCTAAAGTATCCTAAATATTCCTCTTTTGCTTTTTCCTCCAAATGGAAATTATGTCAACTTGGGGAAAAATCCATTGAGCATTAAATTCTTGTTAAAATTTCAAGTAAGGGGCCCTTCCTGGTGGCACAACAGATTAGAACGCAGCACTGCAAGTGAGCCACAGCCAATTCAGAGGAATTCCATCTCTGGCCCTGGAGGAGATCCACATGGCACGGCAGCCCTCTCCTGACCCCCCTGCCCGCTGCTCCCCTCAGCAGTGTGCTTTGTCAGTCTCCTTGTTCTGCTCTCTGGTGAATCCTCTCACTTGTTCCCTCACTTCTGGCCTGTAGCCCAGTTCTGTATGAGTAAATAAATAAATCTTAAAAAAAATGAAAGGAATAGATATATTAATTTAGGAGTATAACATTTCTTAAATTATTCAAATATTTTTCTTTCATGTTCTTGCAATACACACACACACACACACACACACACACACACATACATATATATACTTCCCAAAGATTATTGCAGTATTTCTGGAAAAGTTATTAATTTCAATAGTTATTTTATGATAGCTCTTTAGTCTTGAGTTTTCTTGAGCATTTCATCTTCAAATAAAGGCATTTTTCTTCTGCTTTTCAATATTTTACTTCTTCTATTTCTTGTCTTATTATAGGATTTCAGCATAATTTTAAATAATATTGGGCATCTTTCTAATTGATTTTAATGAGAATGCCTCTACTGCCATATCATTAAGTATGGAAACATAAAATATACACAAAAGTAGGTTGACTAGTAAAATGAAGTCTCTTGTGGCTGTAATTTAGCTCCAACAACAACATCAATGTTTTTGTGTACACTAGTAGTGGGATCATAAGTTAGTCCAGACTTCTTGGATCTTAACTTGTAATCTATCCAATTATGGTTCCAACAGTTTTATTTCGAGGTTTTAATCCTGTAAGTACACCAGTTCCAAAGAGAAAGCTATCCCTGTAACTGTTTGAAACTAAAACATATCCTAAATGGTTGTGAATAGTTCAGTGAAAAATTATGGTTTATTCATGTACTAATATTCAGTTTTTATGAAAAAATTTGGTAGATCTACATCCTGATCTGGGATGATGTCTAAGCTACTTTGAAAGAAGGACGAACAATATTACAGGTCATTCCATCTTTTTTTTCAAAGGAAATCTTCATATGGTTTAATAATTATGGAAAATTTCTAGAAGGCTATATAAGAAACTTAATAGAGGCTGACTTTGGGAATATGAAGAGTGGAGATAGGAAGTTGAGGAATTAACTTTAATTGTAACCTCTTTACAGTGTGACTGTGTTTCCACTAACTAGCATTATTTTCATAAGCCCTTATTAAAATATATTAATTATTGGTTTAATGTTTATGGATTTTTTAAAACCTAGCTATTTAAGGAGTAGATTTGGAATTTTATCATCTGTAAAGATATAGGGTTTTGTTTTTCTTATGTGGCCTACATGTATAACCTGTTAAATCAATTATCTTCCTGTTAAAATATTCTGACATGTCAAAGTTAAAACCTACCTAATCAAAAAAAAAAACAAAAAACAAAAAAACAAAAAACCTACCCAATCATGTAAAAGATGACTGATTTCATTGAAATTAATTTACTAGTATTATGTGGGAGAATTTTGGCATTGAATTTCTCATCAGTTCATATTTTAAGTGTTTTATCACTTTTGCTAAAGCTTATAATAGTGTTTGATTCAGAATATTGAATTTCAACATGTTTGTAGCTTTAGAAAGGGCATTATACGAACTTTGAAATTTTAAGAATTTGCTGATTTTACAAGAACTTGCTAGTAAAGTCTCTATGGTTAAGTTTTATTTCATCATAGGTTTATATATGTATATATATATATATATTGTTATTCTACATCTTCTTGATTCAATTTGGGTAATTCATGTTTTTTTAACAAAAAAATGAGCACATAGATTATTACACATAGATTCTCCCTATCTATCATGTCTCTTCATTGGTGATTTCATTTCTATTTTGGGGAGACTTAGTGATAGTTTTGTAACAATTTTTCTATTGTCCTGCTCTCTTTTCCAGTGAATTACTTTTGTATGTGACCTATTTTTGTTTTTTGTTTTTTAGTTCACAAAACTCTGCTCTATTATTACTTAATTTCCTTCCTTTCAGTGTTTTTTAAAATTTATTTAAATTCTTTCTTGTTCAGTTTTCCCCTGCTAAACAATGTTTACTAAGCTTGACCTGATTTGAATTACTTTTGAGTATTTAAAAAAATTAAATCTACTCTAAGAAGAAGATTTGCTATCACTGGTGATATTTAAAAGAATGTGACTCAGTCCCTTAAGGCAACCTTCTTTAAAATTCTAAAAATGTTTGAGCAACAGTAAAGGAACCAACACTCATTTGTATATATAAAATCTGTACATGTGCTAGGACTTTTTCTGCCCTCATGTTTCTGGAAAAATCAAGTGTTAGGATCCAAAGAGAAGCTCTCAGTTTGCTTAATGGGATAGCCGAATACCACATGTCGGTGACCAGAGGTAATTTTAAATGCTACTGCTTTTTTGTGAAAGTATGTTTAAATGTACTGTGTGTACAGCCTGACTTCATTTCTGCTTAATTTTGGAATTAACCCCACATAAACATCTTCTGAAAGCAACAATTAAAACCTTTATATGAAGAAAGTTTTCGAAAAAAAAATCAATTCACTGTGAAGTAGATGAACATATTTGTAGCAATATAAATATTGTAACATGTAACATGTGGTGTATATAGAACATATTTAGAAAAATAATGTTTAAATGATCTTATAGGCTAGATTGCAAGCAAAAAAATTAATCTTTAAAATATGTGTCAACATATTTGCAGCTGTGACCTTTGGCAACATATGTAGCAAAAGATCATCAGATCTATGTGTTTGTAGGTTATGTAACAGTGTGAAAGTTTCCAGAAAAGGGAGGATATTGTGAAGAAAGTGAAAGTGTCCTATTTAATCTATGACTCTGACCAGCCCCATCTCAAATTACTGTTGCACAAGTTACAGATGGTTGTCAATTCAGGTGGGAGGGAGAAGAAATGTCTAACAATCCTGCAATAAATAGGAGCCCACAAAACCACTGTGGGTGTTATTAAAAATACAAACTTACTGAAGTTCTCAAATTTAAAATAATGAAAAGAAAAATTACTAAAGTATTCTTGACCAGAGGTTGCTTGAAGAGGTTTTACCATATCCTCCCCTGATGATAAGATTTTGGGAAAAAATGAACATGGCTTTATGAAAGAGCCAAAAAAAAAAAAACGTAACTTTCCCTCACCCCCAAATTAACAGCTTTATGATTTAAGTGAAACTCATTTTCTTTGTTTTGCACCTGTATTCTCTAAAGTGTCTCAAGCTTCCAAATGTTTACAGTATGTACATTCTTAGGCTCTGGGAATTTACTTTTGAAAGGAAACAACTACTAACCAATAAAAGAAAACCAAATTTTTATCTCTATCAACACCACAGGAACACATATGCAAATATATGTATTTAGTAGTGGCCTTAGCTCATTGTCTCTTAAAGTAGCACTTAAGGGCAGCACCAAAATAATTCTAATTTATTTGCTGCTATATGTGAAATTTTCACAAAAGCACAGTCCTAGTAAAGTCCTGTTTTACATAGAAAGCAGGGCCTGAGGCCATGTGTAAGGGCTAAGATTTTATAAGGAAGTGCAATCCCGGGGCAACAAGGGTAAAGGGAAATGCTAAGGGAAGCAAGTAAGGGGCACTTCACCACCTGAAGACTTCCCAAGTGCAGCTGCCAGCTCAGGTCCAAAGCACTAAGGCATCCAGGGAGGCCTCCCTGCCAGTCTCTGATTAAGCCCCCCAAAGTTGGTCTGAGAGGCTGGGTATGCAAAAGCGGGGAGGTGCACAAACTGGGTCGAGTACAGGCTTCTGAGGCCTGAGCTTTCCTAGCACTGGTGTTCACTGATTCTTGGGAGAGGAAAGGAGCCATTCAATTCACAGACAGCACACGTTTGTGCTCAGCTCAGATTTTGGAAATCGGATCCCCACCCCCCTCCCTCCACAAACCTTCTCCGCTACCCCGCACCCCACCCCATCCTTTATTCCTGCAGTCACCCCTGGCCACCACCAAACTCTTGCTTCGCCAAGACCCCCAGCAGTTTCTTCTGAAGTGTAAATGGAATGTGATAAAATCAAGTCCTTTAAAGACAACAGTGGGATCAACTGAGGCCCTGGACGTCCCTGTAACTCCCACGCGTGCCAAGACGAGAGCTTGCTCCATCGCTCCCCAAAGCCTCTCGCTGCTCCTCTGATTCCATCCTCTGGCTTGTCTCACCTGCTCCCCAGGCGACCATTTCTTGTCACTTCGCAGGACAGACGACAGTCTGTGCTTCGTCATTCCGGAGCAGAATGTTTTCTCTTCCTTCGAGTGGCTGCGGGTGTCACTTTGTGCCTTTGTCGTCCTGGTCTGCTTTGGCCTCGCTGCTGGTCTGGCGAGCACCTGGACGCTGTCACCTGGAGGTCACCACCGCTGAGTTTCACAGAGGAGCACCCGGGCTGGGGCGCGCAGGCCTGAGTTTGGGGAGCTGCTCACCGGAGCCCGACGCCTGCTGGCAGCCCGCAGGGCGCCACCTCTGCGACGCTGCCTGTCCAAGGTGCCCGCGAGCTGGAGTCACGGACCTCGAGCCGCGGGTGGGAGCGCCCAGGAGCCCGACGTCCCCGCGGACGCGCCGCGGCGGGGCCACTTTACCGGCGTTTCCCTCCGCGCGGTCGGCGCTACTTCTCGCGCGGTC
>NW_004567131.1:23660005-23664636 GCF_000260355.1 Condylura cristata
TAGTCATCTTCTCTAATCCAGGGAGAGCTGGGAGTTGTCTGTTCAGTGCTGTTCCCTGAACTCTGACAATGTGCCTGGCAAAGTACTGGGGTTTTGAAAACTGAATGAGTGAATAGAAACTAACGCGAATCATTGTAGAGAAGCGCAAAACTGAATTCCAGGTGACTCAAGGAAAATAATCTCTTCAAATCTGCTCTTTTTACTTTTAGCACTGGTCGATAAGGAATAGATGAGAAACAGTCATGCCACTTTTCCATTTACAAAGGAGAAAAATGAGAGAAATGAACTCTTAATTTGTTTTTCATTTTGTTCTAAGGTATGACTTTCTGAGGTGATCCCAGCACAAACTATTCCTCTGAGATACTTGGGTACATGCTCACCCCGTTTTGGGAGTTTGGGCATCTGATGAACAATTATGAGGCTTTGGAACATCCAGGACCCCTACAAGCACACCATCGGTGTGCCATGAGTATCTTTCTGTGCTGGGGTCTCCAAGCCATGTACACACTTAAGAGACACATCTGGGCAGTGTCTTTTACCTGGAACTCAGCTGGCTACATTTTCTGCTATCTGAACTCCCTTTCACAAAATGTCCCCATAGGATGTTGATTCACAAATGATAAGTTCTTCTTGAATAATTTGCTTTCTTTGAGAGTGAAGAAGAATCCAAATAACAGCTTCTTTTGGATGACCTGCCCTTGTCTCAGCCACCTGGTTGGAACTGTTGATTAGACAAGGGCTACACATTGACTGGGAACATTTATAATACTGGACAGAGAATAGTTTGAAAATTTGTCATAGAAATTAAGTTTGACATCTCATGTATCAGCATCTGTCATTCGGATATTTTTGCTCCTGGTATGCAAAACTGGATATGTATTTGGAGGTCATTCATTCAAAAGTACATATGGGAAGCCTATGGTTTATCCTGGCTATACGACCTACCAATGATTCTCTCAATTCTGACAGCATCATTTGGGAGACTTAAAAATTACTGTCAATATCCCTTTGCTTTCTAGAAGTTTCCAGGGCTCATGGATTGGTCAATATGAAAGGTCAAGAGTGACTTGTTTTTTGTTCACTGCTCTCAATTCTGAGAAAGTGTGGACAAGTTCCTGTAACTACTTCATAAAGTCTGTAATAAAGATGAATGGATAGTAATTATAAATAGAATTGAACCCTGGAAAGGCAGGGGGGAAGCAACTATTTCACAGCCACCTGTTGTCTCCAGTGCTTTGTTAAGTGTTCCATGAAGAGTAAGATGAAATAATAGTACTACAACCCATAGTAATATAAATGTGTCAGAATGTATTTGGGGGGATTAAAAAAAGTAACTACAATCCATTTTCTATCTTTAGTATACTTTAGCCAAAAAAGGATGCATCAAACCTTGCTCACAGATGCCCTGGACATTTATCAGAGGTAGCCAACTTCGTTGGATGGTGAAGAACCCTTAAAAAAATGTATAAGAAATGATAGAGTACTTTGGGATAAAATAATTTGTTTCTAGTTCAGCAGAAAGCAATATGCTGCTGATCTTTGGAAATTACCCATAGAATAATAGACTTGAATTGTGGAAGGAATCTGAACACAAAGTCATTTTTTTAAATGGTTACCATTATGCTAGATTTCCAAAATTTAGATTTTTCTTTAGTTTGAGGTTGTCATTTGTCCATTTTACCAGTATACTTTTCTAGTATATTTTAAAAATTATTAAGCATGTTATTAAATGAAGGCCCTGATTTGCACAAGGGGGTTGCGGTTTCTGTCTTAAAGCTGATGACTGGAAGAAACCTCTTTTTATCACAAACTTGAAATCCAGCAGCAAAATAACTCTATTGGCCCAACACTAATTTGAGGTGGAAATTGGTGTATTTGTAGAAATAATTCAAACAAAACCAATCTACTCTTGTTTGGATTACTCTGGCTGGCCGTGCTCTTTGATCATTGGTTTAAGTTGAGTTAAACAGGGCAATATAACTTGGGAAGTAAAAGGACTAAGTCAGGATTCTCCTAAGTGTTTAACTTCAGCAAGCCTATCAACCTTAACTTTGTCTAGTTCAGAGGTTCTCAACAAAAGTTCATTTTAAATGTTATATTTTGCCAGGTTTTGAAATGGAATGCCCAACCTGTAGTATTCATAACCTTTACTCAGATTATATACACAGTAAGTTTTACTTTTCTTTAAATCTTTAAAAACCAGTACTTAGAAATTTGGGAACCCAGCAAAAGAAGAAACTCATAAGATGAACCACAAGTTCTGTGTCCTCTACATCCCTGCCAACTTGACAGGTTCTAATTTAATTGGTCAGGGATTTTTAAATGCTTCTTGGACAATTCTAATCAACTGCTGGAGTTGGGACCTGGATTTAGCATCTTAACATCATACTACACAGGAAAAATTCTTAAGACTATGCCTTAGTTCCTATGACTGGTAAAGGAAAGCGTCAATGGAAAAAGAAATCTTGTTCATGAAATATGGCAAACTACCAGCATTTAGCCAGTCACAGGCTGTTAGCAACTGCCTCCAGACTTAGCTTTGCATTTGCTAAGTAAAGGATTCAATTGAATGATTTCCCAGTTCCTTCCAGTGCTATGAGTCTATGAACTCAATAAACTAAAACCTTTATTATCCACAGTGGATGGCACACAGAAATATTTACTCTCAGGATTGGTTTCCTTCGGTTCACCTTCTTATCTACTAGTATATTCTCAAGGAATGCACGTGAATTTTATCTGTGGCCTAAGCAGAACATAAAGAGGAAGGAAAGAATCAAGTGTTTATGTGCAAGGGAAAGCCATTCAAAAGATAAATTAAATGATTTTGAGGGATTATCTGCTGTTTTGGATTATCCACCTCACTGCCTCCTCCAATAGCGTTGATAATTGAAAGTTGCCTGTAGTCTGACTGCTGACTGCTGGAGGATCCATGTTGCCAAGGGAGCTGTGGCTGCATGCCAAGTATCAACCTGGCTAATTATCTTTGTCTTTGTGCTGTTCCAGCTCTCCATACGCTGTCCTCACCTGAGTGGTGTCCAGTTTCAGGAGCATGAGGAGAACAGTAAGTCCCCAAGATGAACAGTCCCCAGACCCAAGACAGAAAATATTTTGGAGAGATTTTCCACACCACCCCTCTCCCCCAGCCTTAGCTTGTTGCTTTAATTGTGCCTACACATACCTAAGGCAATAGTTAAATCGAGGAGGGTCTGTCACGTTAGACCGACTTCCCACACAGAAGGTTTCAGCAAACTGCTCTCTCTTCTCCAGCATAGGGAGGTCACCCAAAATAGCACACGAGAGGCTTGAGTGTAAGAACAAGTGACCATGTCCGTGAGGTTAAACCTTTCCAGACTGCTTTTCCATGACCAGACTTAAACCAGAGTAATTGTCCTGTGTGTTCTAGTTTGCAGTGCCATCAAGAATTCTGACAGCCATTTCTAAAACTGGCTTTAAAGAACTCCCTGCCATTCACAGGGTTGTCAGCTGGCACCAAACTTAGGTCTGTGGGACTGATGCACGGTGTGGTCTTCGCAATACCTCAGAAGGGTTGCACCAACAAGGGAGGAAACCTGCGTATGCTTCACTTTGGCTGGGCTGATCCCAGCACCAAGAGCCATGGGCTTTTTTCCCCCCACGGACTCCAAGGGCTTGTGTTATCTATGGTTCAATGAGTGGCCTCAACGTAGAGCACCCCAGTTCCAAAAACTGTGTCTAGTTTTTAATGGGTGTGCTGCCAGGGGCCAGCTCTGGGCTGCTCCCCTGGATATTCAGTCTGTGCTCCCATGCTGGTGTCTGGGCTGTGTCTCCATCATTCTGGGAAGAAACTCTAGAAGAGGCTGGTTCTCTTACCACCAGGACCTTCTCAGCCCACAGGCTGAGGCTCCTCATGTGGTAGAGGCACCAAGCGCCTGCTCCCTCTGAGATCAGCGGTAGCAATTATTTCAGCAAGAACCAGTCTGATTTATACACATTTCATACAGATCTTTTAAGAGTGGGGTCTTGTCCTGAGGCAGCTGGAAGGACAAAAATTTCCCTCTTAGAACTTTACCTGTGAAGTGGACTCCACAGTAATTTTACTATGAGCTTTGCATGTGCTCAATTGTGAATCGATTTGGGAGTTTGTCCAAATGAGCTGGAAAACAGATTTCCTATGTGTGTTGGCTTAGAGAAACCACTGTTTTAAAATTCCTGGAGCTTAGAGCTCCCTTCCAATGAGATGGTTCCAGACATTTCCTGAAGTCAATCAAAAGAAGCTGAGCCAGAGCCTCTATTAATAGAGTAGTCGAGTTTTCAGATACTCAGACATTGGTTTACAAATACATTTGTGTTTTAAATACAGATTACTCAGGGATCTAAGTCATGGATACATGGTCTCATTATGTCTGTAGATATAAATTAGTAGTTTGTCTTCTGCCTTTCTGTCAAACAACAATTTAACCTTTAAAAACGCACTTTGGGTTTAACATATACTAACAGCTTAAAAAATGACGTTTAGCGGAGTCTGAATTATTTTCTGGTTAAAACATCTGCAGACTTAAGATGACTGGATAAAAATGATGTGGTACATATACACAATGGAATATTACTCAGCAACCAAAAAAGAGAAACACATGTCTTTTGCAGCAACTTGG
>NW_004567131.1:23664921-23669181 GCF_000260355.1 Condylura cristata
AAAAAAAATGTGCAAAATGATGTAAAAATAAACTTTTGGAAAAAGAAAAAAAAACATCTGCAGACTTAAAATGAAAAGTTGTTGTTTCCTATGTTTACTCAATTTCTTTATAAATTCACCTATTGCCTTACAAATACTGTTGGAAAAATGGTGTCCAATTGGTTTTCCTGAATTATCAAAGGAATGTGAATTGAAACTAGAAATAAAGAACTTTTACCCAGGTAGTTATACTAGCAAGGAAACTAATAATTGCCAAATATTGTTCATGTGAACACCTGGAACCATATTTTAACACAGAACTGCTTTTGAATAGAAGGAAAGTTTTATGTGCAAAATTGCTCAGCACCCCACTAATTTATACTAATAAAAGAATACAGAAGACAAATCTAAATGTCCAATACAAGTGGATGGTTGAATGATGAGTCAACTTGTAATCAAAACTTGCTCTAGTGGAGAACATTGAAAATGTTGATAACATGCAGTTAAGTAAAAGGCAGCCTACAATACAGGGCCTGGACAGTGGTAACTTTTTAAAAATTCCACATGAAATGTGTTTCTGGAGACAGCCTCCACCCACACCTTCAGGGCTCCTTAGGGACTTAAGGCAAAGCCTAGGAATGGAATCTGTTCCCACTGAGCCATTTCCCCTCCACTCCCACATCACTCTGCCTCCCTCAGACCAAATGCCCTTTTGAGGCCTCTGCATGTGCTGTTCTCTCACCCAGAAAGCGCTTTCTCATTGCCATCTCAGAGTGTCCCCAGCTCCTGACAAGGGTTTTCTTTGTGATGTAGCTGATCGGTTAAGATCTTGCATGCTGCACTACTATTTCATGCACTTTATTGCTAATGTCAGGCAGGTTGCAGGACTTCGGAAGTAGAGCGCTCCTGCAAGGCAGGTGATTATGTTACGCTGTTTACCAAACATCCCCTGAAGTGTACTGATGAGTAAATCAGAGTTACATTCACCAGAAGCCTTGCTGCCATTTCCAGGGAACCTAGCAATCAGGGTTTCATAATCTGGCCAAGAATGGAATAACATCTTGTTAGAAAAATCTAAACTCCTGTTGCATAAAGAATAGTTGTGACTGAAATGTGAGTTTGCTGCCCTGGTGGTTGTGGAGTCAGAGACCTGCTGGAGAAAGGACTTGGAGCCATGCGGCAGTGCCAGGAGGCTGACTTGGCCCTACCCCATGAACCCTGCTCTGCAGGGGCTCAGTGCTTAGTCTTTCCCTCCAGACTGGACCCTGGGTCTGTCAAACAGACAAGATCTAGTTCAGTGGGAAGCAAAGCACAGCAAGTGTCTCTCAGGAAGTCGAGAAAACACCCAGTAAAAATGAAAGTGCTATATAAATTGTTCATGACTAGAAACATACAAGTTAGGAACCAGGACAAAGATGCAGGATCGCAAGGACGGAATATGTCTCAATATTATTTCTGACAAGAGCAAATCAATTTACATTTAATACATTTTTAAATAATCAGCTCACTCATATTATTTGATATTAGTAACAAGAACTGAAATTGAATCTTAATGTGGTTCATGAACCTACTCAGCAGAGTTTTATTATTTCTAAAAATGCTCCGTGTAATCACAGTACTTTATCATTAAAATTGCCAGGTTTTGTGATACCATATATTAGATTCATAATTAAAATTCTATTGTCTACTAATGCTACCACAGCATTTCCCCCAAGCAGATGCTTAAAAAAAAAAAAAAAACTTACATTCTTTCAAGGATGAGTGAATTTCCCTATAAGAAATTCCTCCCTACACATTTATTTATTAATATGATCTACCAAAGAAGAATAAAATAGTAGAAGTATGTTAATGAGGCCAATGAGCACAAATTGGGAATACTCGTCACCTTGCAAGATAGAAAAATTGTCACCCACACCGCCACCCCTTCTTTAAAGTTGTACTGACTTAAGACTTATCAAGAACTGTAGTCAGAGACATCATGGAAACAAAAACTTGATGAAATTTTTTTAAAAAGAAGACTCCTGTATGAGCAGAACAGAATAGCTACTCTACTTGCTATTCTGCCACCCACAGGGCTCCAAGGCAGGAGATTTCCACCCATTTGTCATAAGTGGGTGATAAGAGGGGTATGACGGTGTTGTAAGTTAGGTAACAGGTGTGCTCAGTGAATTTGGCAGAGGATTGACCTTAAGGGCTAGTGTGCAATATAATGCTAAGTGCTTGGTTCAAATGCCCAGAAGTCTAAAAATAAACTGATTGTTGAAAATGTGAGATAGTCCTCAGGGTATACACTAAAAAACACAAAACAAAAAAACTGAGTCTTGTTTGTGGAATTTGTAAAAAAAGAAGGGAAGAGTGAAAGAGGAAAAGAGAATGAGAGAGAGAAGAATGTAGGGTGTAGGAAGAGAATGAGCAATAAATTAAGGAAAAGGACAAAAAAAAAAAGCAATGCCCTAAGTGACTTTGTAGCTACCCAATCAAGTCTTCAATGCATTTTCTCATAGTCTGCCTTGTTTCAGCCTCATTACAACTTTGAGGGAAGCATTTTAAAAATTTATCTTCTCCCATCCTTTATGCTTCTTTGTCCCTTTCCTTCCCTCCCCTCCCCCACCTTTACTTAAGAGCTGTCAGGTGGTCAGATGTTTGCTGGCGTCCACTGGCTAAGTGCTTTACACATCCAGTTGTCTGCTAAATAAATACCTGGGGGACAGTTACACTGCTCCCAAGTCCCAGCTCTTGTAAATAACTTGTTGTGAAACACTGTGGGATCTATGAGTTTTTGTGTAGAAGGTTTCATATACTTTGGATATGTGCAAGAGTGGGGGGGGGTTGCTAGGTCATGCAGCATTTCCATTTGTTGTCTTTTAAGGTAAATCCAGGTTGCTTTTCATAAGGATGCATCCCTTACTTTACCACCAACAGTATAACAGGGTTTCCTTTGTGTGAACCTCGATAGCACTTGTGGCTGGAGACCCTTTAATGTGTGCTTTCGTGTGGGTGTGGGTTAGGGTCTAATTGTGGCTTTAACGTGCACCGATGTCACTAGGAACAATGATTATCATCCATTTTTTTGATATGTCTGTTGGCCCTTGGGATATCCTCTGGTAATTTTCTATTTATATCTGCTGCCTATTTGTTAGTTGGGCTGTTTATTTTTTATGTTTGTTGTATGTTTTTAATACATATTAGATATTAATCTATCATGAGCTATATATTATATGAGTTTTTTCTCCCATTCAATAAGATGTCTTTTTTTTAAAGATTTATTTATTTACACATATAGAACTGCGGTACAGGTCAGAGGTGGGGTGTATGTGAGGATTCACCAGAGACAAAGAAGGGAGCAGAACAGCAGATCAACAAAGTACACTGCTGAGGGGAGCAGCGGGCGGGTCAGTAAAGGTCTGCTGTGCCATATGGGTCACCTCTGTAGCTGGGGATCGAACTCATGCTGCAATGGCTGCTATAGCTTCATAGTGCTGTGCTTTAACCTGTTGTACCACCAGAGAGAGCCCCAGCAAGATGTCTTTTTAATCTTCTTTTTTCTTTTTTTCTCTGTAACTACAATTGTTCATTTTTAAAAATTCCCTTGCAATAGGGGAAATCAAAAATATTATATCTTTACCTTTTTTTTGGTTACTATATAACTTATTTCTGGAAGTTTAAATACAGCAATGCACACACACACACACAAACCCCACAATAATATAATTCTAATTTTGATGTATACAGTGGAATTTGAATGAAGTGGCCAGGACAGTAGCTCCTGAACCACAACATGGGTAGGTAAAGTGATGAAATGGAGCCGTTGGCTGGGCAGGGATATTTTATACAAATATCTTCTTTGTATTTTATTGTTGCAAGTCTAAGATCTACATCTTTCATCCATTTGGAGTGTATTTTTTATGTGGAGTTAGTAATTGATCCAACTTAATTCTTTGATGTGTGGCTTTCTAGTTTTCCCAGCACCATTTATTAAAGAGACTGTCCTTTCTCCATTTTATGGTCAGAGCTACTTTAACATAGATTAGGTGCTGGTGAGAGAAACACTTTTCAAGAAGGAAATGAATGAACAGAAAGTAAATGCCTGCTCAGCTAGATCCAGCAACATGTCATGGAGTGGGCACCCCAGTCAGGCTCTCTAAGGGCAAAGCCGAGAGGTTCTGTTTGCACTGTAGGGTTAACCCTCATGTCTCTTGCTTAGGGTCCCTCTGTCCTTGTGTCGCTGTTCAAGTCATCATATGGAATGATTTAGAGCGAGTCTCTGGAGGCAGGGGCATG
>NW_004567131.1:23669281-23671993 GCF_000260355.1 Condylura cristata
TGGTCACCTCCGGGGCAGGTGGGGATCGAACTCATGCAGAAGTGGCTTTAGCTTCTCAGTGCTGTGCTTTAACCCACTGCGCCACAAGGGAGGGCCAAGGGAAACATTTTTTAAAGCAGGATAATAAATGCATATAAGCTGAGTGACCTGCAAAGGATGATTCAGTGAACTTGTGAGTGGGCACCCCAGCCAGGCTCTATAAGGGCAAAGCCAAGAGGTTCTGTTTGCACTGTTGAATCAGTCCCTCATGTCTCTTGCTTAGGGTCCCTCTGTCCTCATGTCGCTGTTCAAGTCATCATATGGAATGATTTAGAGCGAGTCTCTGGAGGCAGGGGCATGGGCTTAATGATGCCCAGAGATCCCCGGCCACATGATGTTTTCTTCTGATTCTAAAAGCATAGCGGGCCTCTATGGAAACAGGGTCCCATGTGCAGGAAGTCGGGACTGGGCTCCGTTTCTTGTCATTGATCAGTAGCACATGTGAGGAAAGAGCATAAAAGGCGAGAAACAGATGTTCGCCAAGGTCTGTCTTGCTGATAAGAAGCTCTTGTTGCTTGTCCATCAGTGGTCCTCCTCTGGACGCAGAGGCCTTCCCAGGTGGCCCAGCTTCCAGAGTGAGGACACTGCACTGGGGACTCCTCATCCCCACCTCTGAGGGCTCCCAATTCAGTCTACACCTTTCAGTCCCTCTTGGTAGGCAGCGGGTAGAGGCTCTTTTAGGATGTAGGCTGGTTGGGAGGGGACTTATGGATGGGATTCTCCCTCTGAAACTTAGGTAACTCCTAAAAGAACCTGCTAACATTTTGGTTCTACTATCATTTACTGTGTGAAGAGTTACTGCAGCAATACAGTTCCTGCTACAGGTTAATATAAATCATGCTTTCCGGTTTGGGGAAAAAAACAACTGGACATTCAATTCCCCATCAGACAATTTATGTGTAGGAAAAGAAAGTACTTACAAATTCTGGCTTTACTGCTACTTTTTCAAACTTGTAAAGGGTTGGAACATAAAGCAGAGCAGACACTTGTCTAAGGAAGCTTTGTGTCTAGGACTAGTGTCAACAATCATCACCATATGGCTAACCTTGCTTCACTTCCACACCTCCTTCCTCTGCCCTCCCCCCACTACTGGGCTATTTTTAAACAATTTCCACCTATCACCATTTCATCTGCAAATACCTTAGTCTGAATCTCTAACAGATACTTTTCTTAACTAATGAATAATAAGAAAAATAAAGGGAGAACTCTGTAGATTCTACATTTTCCTCAAGTTGTCGAAATTAAATCTATTCCTTTCAATAACATCCCTATTTCAAGCCTTGCTTATATTTTCAGCCTAGAATGTAATAACACTACATAGCAGGCCAAGTCCCAAGTATTCTGCAGGACTCATGTAGTCCTCACAACAAGCCTGCACGTTGGTACTATTATGTCCCATATTATAGATGAGGGATATGAGGCAAGGAAGGTTAGTAACTTGGTCAACATCAAATGCTCAGGACATGTAAATTAGTAAATACCTTCTGTTTAGTTCCTAACAGCATCCATCTTCCCACTGAAATGAGAGCATAGGTTACGTCACAACGTGTGGCTCACGGAGCAGTGCTGCCTTCCTGTGCTGTCCTGTGCCACACTGCAGGCTTGACATTCGAAACTTATACAGCAGAACCAGGCCACTGTACGCAACAAGCTGGGTGACTTAAGGTTCATCCTCAAGACAACCACCTCATCTGTCTTTCCAAAATGTATTTTCAGCTCTTACCTATACAATTCCTTACTTAATGGTGGTGAATAAGTAATTGGACATGGCAACTTTAAGGGAAAAGATGTATATAATGAAACCACTTTTATCTAGATTAATGATGGCAGATTTCCTGCCACAAGAACATCACACAACATCTAAAGACAATACCTTTAATATTAAAAATCATTTGCATTCTGTTACTCCTTCCCAACCTGCTCATTTCAGTCCAGGGTTATGAGAAGCTGGTAGCTCAGGCTGCATGGGAGGAACCAGCCCTGGCAGGAGGCTCTCCCAGCACACTCACCAGCACCCCCACTCACCTGCACCCCCACTCACCTGCACCCCCACTGGCTCAGCATGGACAGTGGAGACACCAAAGAACCTCACGTGTACAAACCCACCCAGATGGTAGATGAGATGTAAATGCTGTGCTGAGAGTGGCCCCAGCCAGAATCTATTTTTCCCCTCTTTATCATTTTAAGGAAATCACATAGAATGGAACAGTCTTCTGCATTCTATTGTCTTTCCATGGAAACCCTGACAGTAAAGACCCTGAGCAGCAATGCTGTGAGGAATACCCCAAACTGGATGATGTTGCCACCCCCTGCCATGTGTGACGTGGGCAGGTGGCTCCACCCGAGTCCCTGCTGTGTGCTGTTTGTCCACCAAATCCTCACCTCGTGGAGTGACACCTGCCTTCTCTGGTCTGTTCCCTCAGCTGCTGGTTTGGCTGTTCTTTTTCTATATCTGAACACTGAAACTGGCATGTAATGTTTAGCAAGTTTTTCCAGACTTTGTGATTCCTGAATTCTTTTAACTTTTCTTTCAAATCAAGCAAATAATGAAATAGCTGGCAGTAACTAAAACACACACTCCGTAAAAACATTTACATAGTCCAGGCCCTCCCTGGTGGCGCAGCGGGTTAAAACACAGCACTGAGAAGCTAAAGCCACTTCCGCATGAGTTCG
>NW_004567131.1:23672093-23715012 GCF_000260355.1 Condylura cristata
GATCTGCCTGTTCTGCTCCCCACTCTGTCCCTGGTGAATCCTCTCACCCTCCTCATCTCTGGCCTTTACCCCAGTTCTGTATGAATAAATGAATAAATCTAAAAAAAAAAAAACATTTACATAGTCCAGAGAAAAGGCAAAATGCATTTCAAATTTCTAAATTGAGGGTCAGGGCGTTCCTGTCTGATTTCCACTGTGTCTTCTTAAACTGATACTATTCAATGTACAATTTTCCAATGACTTTATACAGTCCATTCAGTTTGTCTTAGAAAAAATTGACAATGTATTACTTTGAAGTTTACTATTTAATATACAAAACTATTAAATTTAATTGCCTTTATTAGTAATTTTAGGCTTGTAAGAAAAATACAAAACAAGAACTGAAAAGATGCAATTAACTCAATGTTATCAGAATGTTCAAGTGTGTTCAAGTCATCACAAATATTTTCTTCACATTTAGTGGTAAAGAGAAAAGATCATCCACATTTTCTGAGAGTGCTCAGAAATTAAATATTATCTCTAATGTTCCTACTGTATTTACCATATCATATGCCCCTTGTGGTTTACAAAATATAATTATTTAATAGGCTGGAAGAATATCAAATTTATACATTGAATTGATACTTGTCCTTAGATAAGTTTGTGCTTACTTCTGGATTATATTTCATATGACAAAATAACAAAAGCATCTCAAGTGATATGTGTTGGGATTTTATTATAAATGATTTTTCCAAATGTAACTGTGTTGCCTATAGAGTTCAAGCTGTTTCCTGAGAAATGGAAATAGTCCTAAGTTAGTAAGCACTATATAAAAAAATCAGAATTCTAGTAATTTGCTCAGTATTTTTTTTGCTTGATATAAAAATACATAAAAAGTGGTAACATTCAACATGTCACTCATCACCTGTTTTCTCCATTTTTGTCAAGAACTATTCTAAAAATAGCATTTTTGATAGGAAAATGTGTGTTAGTGCCAACATTGAGAAATTTCTGAGTTGATATTTCTCCCTTTAGCCTACCCAATATGGGATATAAGTTGAGCCTTTCCAATGGGGATGTTGTAAAGGGTGATAAAACATCACTATAATAAATGCTTTGGAAATACAATTGCATATGTATGCAGTGATTCAATATTCAAAAAATTTTTGATTAATATTTACTTCTCTACTTTAAAAGTAATCATGGGTGCTATTGAAGTTCGTGGACCCTTTATTTCTTAACCCAGGTCACTTGATTCATCCTAAAATCTTCTTTTTTTTAATTCAAGGAAAATACCAGGACAACTGACAAATAAATACATCAGTGCACAGGTATTAGAACTGCAAAATCAGGGTGTATGCTCATGAATGAGTAGGGTCATGCATAGCTCCTGAAGCATGTAATGGATGTCAAAGAGTTTGAGAGCAAAATATAACCCTGTTCCTGGAGCCCTGCACCCCAGGGTGCTGTCTGAGCCAATCTCCTGCTGGAAAGACTATGGTTCCCAGTGCAGTGGCAACATTCCCACAAAGCATAACCCTACCCCTGCCCTTTATCTACAGATCTTTTCTCTGCTGGATGCCAAGTAGACAGGGATGTTGGTCAAGTGTCATTATTGCCAAATGCAAACATTTTGCAAAATAAAATGCAACCGCTCATTAGAAACAGCATGTTAAAATATGCTTCTTTTTGAAGCAGTCTTCGTGTGCCTGTTCAGAGCTCTCAGTGAAGCAGTGTGTTTAATTCAAGCTCCAAAGCTAGAGGTTTGCAGAGCTCACCCTTGAGGCCTCTTTCAGAAACATTTGGAGACCTGATGGAGAAGTCAGCTAAACCGGAAGTCAGAATTGCCTTCATCAGAGAAAGAGCACACTTCTTATTATTGCTGCCATTACATTTTAAGAGAAGCATGGCGTAAGATCTTGAATTTACCTAAGAAACAACAACTAAGACTTTATTTATTGATAGAAAATTACAGTTCCTGAAATAGCTAAGGTCACTCTTTCTGGTACTTCCAAAACATTAATGTTGGTGCCTCTTCTCCCCCAACCCCCCAAAAAATGCAGGTCTAATAGGGCTCAAGTTTAGGGATTCAGGTTCCATGCAGTAACACATCTGATTTCTACATTACTGAAAACCCAATATATAATCTACTACTTGGCTGCAATAGATGTTCAAAAATTAATATCAAAAACAATATTTATCACTTGAATGCTTCCTCTCTGCTGTTTATTCTGAGTGTTATGTGCATGTCTTATTTAATCCCGACAATTTTATAAAGTTGGCATTATCCTGTTTTACTTTTGAGGTCAGAGAGTTAGATGACATGCATAAGGTCATCTGATAGTCACTGGTGGCACCAGATATGGAGCCAGCCATTTGATTTCAGAGGCCACATTTGTTAATCTCTACCGCCTGAACTAGTGTACACAAGACTTTCTGTCATGCTCTGTTCAGCTGAACTCCAGGCCAATGAGCAACAGCTGCTGAAATATGATTTGTAAACATACAAAAACCACAGATTTTTTTTTTCTAAAACCCCAATAGCCACAGTTGGCTTAACCAAATCTGGGCAAAATTTTGTTTAAATATCACACATGCTAAATTGTTTAACATTGTGTTAGCTATAATTAAGAGTAGACTCCATTAAAAAGCACTACTTCTCAAAAATTCATATTCTTTTCTTCCTCCAAATTATCATTCTGGAAGATATTTGCTAATATCACTTGGCATAGGTACAAATTTAAAAAGTTTTAGATTGGATGGACAATATATGCAAAATTACACAGATTTTAAAATCTTCTTTGGTCATGGTGAAAAAACACAACCTCTCCTTGTTGTTCTCAACACCTTTTATCCTGGTTGGTTTTCACTTGGGCCAGAACTGTGCTGACACAAAATGGCCTAACTCTAAAGCCATGTAAGCCAAAAATTTGTTCTGAAGGGCAGTTCCTGGGGTCGCCAACAGAAGCATTTCCTGACTTGCCCAGCTTTAACAGATAATAGGCAGCAGGTATGGCAATGAGAAGAAACAGAGCCTTCAATTTTAATTTTTTTTCTGATATTCTCTACCCTGATTCACCAACCATAAAATATGGCTCAATCGAATGGCACATCTTCAAACAACTAGCAACAACAAATGTTGGCGAGGATGTGGAGAAAAAGGAACTCTCCTGCATTGCTGGTGGGAATGCAAACTAGTACAACCACTATGGAAAACTGTTTGGAGGTTCCTCAAACTGCTAAACATGGAGCTTCCCTATGACCCAGCAATCCCACTCCTAGGTATCTACCCAAAAGACACAAAAACACTGATTGAAAAAGATACTTGTACCCCCATGTTTATTGCTGCTTTATTTACAATTGGAAAAACATGGAAGCAGCCCAAATGCCCAAAAGTAGATGACTGGATTAGAAAGATGTGGTACATATATACAATGGAATATTACTCAGCAACCAAAAAAGAGAAACACATGTCTTTTGCAGCAACTTGGATGGAGCTGGAAAAGATCATGCTTAGTGAGATAAGCCAGAAAGAGAAAGAAAAATACCGGATGGTTTCACTCATAGCAGGAGTATAATGGACCAGGCGAGAAAATAACAAAAATAATGAACAACCATAGACCAGAGACATTATGTGGGGGTGGAGTGGGGAATGAGATCAAAAACGGGGGGGGGGGGAAGGGAGGGAAATGCATGGGACTATGGTGGTGGCACAGGGGTGATTTGGTGATGGGAAACCCGTGGGGATTACAATTGAGATAAAAAAAAATGTGAAAAATGATGTAAAAATAAACTTTTTAATAATAAAAAAAAATATGGCTCAATCTTTAAATGACACACCACAGAAATGAAGAGGAAGCAAGTTTGCACTGAGTGTTTAAAAGATTTATTTATTTGTGCATATAAGAACTGGGGTACAGACCAGAGGTGCAGGGGGTGAGAGGGTTCACCAGAGACAGTGGGGAACAGAATAGGCAGACTGACTGAAATACACTGCTGAGGGGAGCAGCAGGTGAGACAGGAGAAGTCTGCCATGCCACATGGGTGAGCTCCCTCACAGGGGATCCATCTTGTGCTGCGGTGGCTGAGGAGAACTCCATAGTGCTGTGCTTTAAACTTTTGCACCACCAGGAAGGGCCCTGCACTGAGTGTCTTAATCACCTTTTCAAGGTTTGTACGTGCATCCAGTTCAGGCCTGCACAATCACCAATCCCCATGGTTTCCTTGTTCTTCCTTGCTGAACATCACTTCTGTTTATTAACATCCTTAATACATCTTTGGATAAAAATTAAGTATGAGCATATACTCATTTTGTTCAGACCCTCAACTATTAGTTGTAGCTATATATAAAATTAATAAATCAAAATGTGTTTTTATATCTTTTCAGCAAAAATCTCCAAGTGTGCCTGTACATTAGAAAACTAAAATAGCTCCCTTACTTTCAATTTCCTTGTAGAAATAGCACTTTAGTACTACCTTACAATCTAAATCTTAAGCATGATGAATTCTCAGAAAACTTGAAGGTAATTACAGATGAAAATAAAGTTCATTAACCACTTCCAGTGATTTTCCCCACAGTATGTAATATGAAGTAAGTAAGAACTGTAGGTACAGTTTCCTTACATATTTGTGCCAATCAAATAAGTCTCAGAACACAGGATTATCTTAATAGAATTGCTATGACTAAAAAATATTTTCAAAATACATCTTTGGGGGTTATGCCATCTGTCAAATTTTCAAAGAGCTATGGAAAGATGGAACACTTATTTTTACAATTAAGAGAATCAGTGATCTATGACAAATTGCTGAAATGTAATTGAAAAAATTCCCAGAAGAGTTGTGCATGGGCAAGTTTGTTAACTATCATTTAAAAATATTAAGAAAAAATGAAGACTCTTTTTAAATTTATTAAACCACCTTGGTAAGCTTCCCAGATGGACTCATCCCCCAACTTGTCTAATTTCTTAAGCAGAATGCCCGGACTATTCTCTTTATAGAGAAGAAAATGTTCTAGAGTAAAGAACAATCAGTAGCTTAAGTTATGTCCCAAAGAAGATTATTATACTAAATGATCATCAACTCATTAAAATAACATTAGGTTAAGGCTCTTTAACATCCTTGGAACTGAAAAAAAAATTTTAACAAGATTTATTTATTTATGCTTACAGAACTGGGGTACAGGCCAGAAGTGTGGTGGGTGGATGATGGGGTTCATTAGAGACAGAGTGGAGAACAGAAGAGGCAGATCTACTGAAATAGCTGGTGGGTCAAAAGAGGTCTGCTGTGCCATGTGGGTCAGCTCCCTGGTAGGGAGGGGATGGAACTCCTGCTGCAGTGGCTTTGGAGAGCTTTATAATGTGGTGTTTTAACCCATTCCACCACCAGGGAGAGCCTGGAACTGAAAATTTTAAAGTATTAAGTTGGAAACAAAAAATACAAATTGGAAAAATGTATGTCAAGGAAACTATGGAAATACACCTGCAATATTGGTGAATATTTCCACTATGAGTTGATGTTTGCTCTACAGAAGTAGGTTGTGTGTATGCTGTTGTAAAATTCATAAAACTATAGCTTGAGGTCTTTTCACTATGTGTAAGTTATACCTCAATTTAAAAAAATCCTCACACTTTCAAATTTATCAAAAGTAAAGGAAGTTTGGGTCTCCCTGATAGCCGTGGGCTCAAGTCTCAGCACTATCACATTGTCACAGCCGCACCCTGAGTTCCACCCCCTGCCAGGGAGCTGACCCACCTGGTGCAGCAAACTTCTCCTGTCTCACCAGCTGCATCCCACAGTATATTTCTGCTCCCCATCCTGTCTCTGGTAAACCCTCTCCACCACTGCACCTCTGGCCTATTTAACCCCAGTTCTTCTATGTGTAAATAAATATTTAAAAAAAAAGGCAAGGAAAATTTAAGAAACCATCACAGCTTAACTAAGGAGACATGAAGACTAAAAAGAATGTGATATGCTGAGTGGGATCTAAGAACAAAAAAGGAATAAATGAAATATAAATGGAGTATGAAGTTTAATTAATTAAAAATATTAAATCAGTGTTGGTTCATTATTTGTGACAAATATACCTCAGTGATTAATATGTTAAAAATAAGGGAAAGTGAGGCACAGGAAAATTCTATGCAATTGTTCTATAAGCTTAAAACCATTTTTAAATTTTAAGATAATATGTTATATATACATACTGGAAAACTATTCAACTATTAAAAAAAGATAAAATCTTGCCATGTTGGACAACATGTATGGAACTGTAGAGAATTATACTCAGCAAAATAAGCCAAAGGAAGAGATGATTTCATACATGTGGCATATAAAGAAACAAAACAAAGGAACCATGAAAACAAACTCTAGATATCTGACTGAAGAGTTGAAGCCACCGGAGCAGGAGGAAGCGGCCTGGGAGCAAAGAAGGGAGGGGCCCCCTGGACTATGCTGGAGGGCTGTTTAGTGCTCTGGTGATGTTGTGCTGTAGTAACATACATCTCAAGATGTGTGAACCTGTATCCCTAAATCATATGCAATGTTGTAAACTAGTATTTCCTCAATAAAATACTCATTAATAAATAAAAGCATAAAACAAAAAGCTAAAATCAGGCAAATCGGAATACTTTTTCAAAGACGACTTGCAGATGATGAGCAGGCACATATAAAATGCTCATCATCATTTCTTATTAGGGAAATGCAATCAAAACCCCAATGATATACAGTCCCAACCTGTGAGAATGGCCTACATCAAAGAGACTGAAGACAAGTATTGTTAAGGGGGGAGAGGAAAAAAGACCCTCCTACACTGTTGGTGGGAATGTAAACTGAGGCAACCATTTTGGAGACAGAATGGAAGTTCCTCAAAAAAACTAAAATTAGAACTACATTATGATCCAGTAGCTCCACTTCTGGGTATCTACCTGAAGAACATGAAATCTTTAGCTGGAAGAGTTATATGTACAACAGTATTTATTGCAGCAGTTTTACAATAGCTTAGATATGGAAACAACATAAGTGACATTGATTAAGAAGATGTATATATGTACAACAGAATACTATCCAGCTCTTAAATGAAAATTTGCCTCTTGCATCAAAATGAGTGGAACCCAAAGGGGATTATGCAAAGCAAAATAAGTCACGTGGAGAAAGAAAAATGCTGGGTAATTTTTCTGATCTGTGTAAAAAAAGAAACAAAACATATGAATGGACAAAGTAAAAGAAAACAAATTAGTGATGTGGACATAGACAAATAAACTAAGGTTTATAGAGGGGAAGTGGGTACATGTGGGTATGATGAATGGTGATGTGAAAAAATATTTTGGATTTTCATTAAATTTAAATATTAAAAAGAATATTTTACATCAAGAAAGTGTCCTTTTTTGAAGAAATATCAGAATTGAATAACTTTCATAATCTTATTTAGGATTGCTGGTCTTTGTATAAGTTTAGGTTTTGGTGCTTTCTATCAATATTGCAATTAGATCACATATGAAAATGTTGAAAGTCAGAAAAACATTATTGTGAATTGTAAGAAGACAAAGGAAAATCTCTGGGGTTGAAATGGACTTGGATTAACTTTAAAAATAGGTTATTTGGACATATGAAGAGGACCAGGGGTGTCATTTCAGGCAGAAGAATCATCATTAACCAAAACATTCAGATTCGGGCAGTAAGTGTGTGTTTTAGGAATGAACATTGAGTAAATTCACAGATGAACCCAGAAGCATCCTAATCTAGTGAAGTGTGTGACTAGACGTGTGAATAGAGAAAATTACTAACCTGAGTCTTTACTTACCAATAAAATGAAAGTGAAAAATAGACTATAACTCAGGATTTTTGGAAGTAACTAAAAATAAACATAGATTGCTTCTAGCTTCTGTTAATGTATACCTGAAAATAAATGTTTAAGCTCATTTAAAATAATCGAAACAAGATGTATAAAGATTATGGGAGGTGGGGGGAAAGTGAATAATATGGCCTTTACCCAACTCATTGTTACAAGGTCAAGAAAATGAAGACATCGGTATACATTATCGATTTCAAGCAATAAGTGCAAATTAGCAATAAAGAGCAAGTGTTTGCATGCACTGGATAGTATTGAGTAGATAACCCTGCTATCAAATTTACTTTTTCCATAATTCTTTAGCTGGGCTAACGTTAAAAAAAAGAAGTATATATACAGATAGCCATGGACTGAATAAACAGTAGTTTTTATTTTCAATGCAGCTTATTTCTCATTTTAAATTATTTAGAGTCACGGTTCCGTCCTGTTAAACTCCACCACCGATGATTTATACACACTATATATGGGTATATATGAAAATTCATTTCGTGCTTGCCAAAACATTGTCTTCTCAGGTGTATAGAGAGAATTGTGTCAAGAAAATTCGCTTACAAAGCCATCTGTATCTCTGTTCAATATGCCTTTAAGCTCTCATCCATAATCATAATTAAATACCGTCGATTTCCTTGTAACGCATAGAAAGTCTTTCTCATCGTTTATTGGTGTGGGTGCTGACCAATTCTGGGAGGCGGGGGTTCGGACACCCCCGACCTCAACTGTGAAACAAAGTCTGGTATTTCCATATCAGGGAGTGAGTGCCGGCCGCAGGGACTCCTGGGGTCCCCACAGGATGTAGCAGGATCTTCTCTTTGTGGCTCAAAGCTTCATCGGGGACACCCCTTGCAGCGACAGACTCCTCCTTTTTCTTTTTTCTTTCCTTTTCTTTCTTTCTTTCTTTTTTTTATTTTGAGTTAACAGTTCTGGGACAGAGGCTGGTGGAGAGGCCCAGAACCCACGTATGCCGAGATGAAGATGAGGAAGACCAGCAGCAGAAAGAGGCTGGCGGCCGCGGCGGCCACTGTAAGGAGCTCCATGCGCAGCGCAGCCTCGGGCGGCCTGGACTCCAGCGCCGCGAGTGGCGTTGCCATGGCAGCAGTGGCGCGGCCCCAGCGGAACCCAGCGTTTATTACCGGAGAATCTGGACGCCACCCCAACGGCGGGGCGGAGAGCGGCTCTGCCTCCCCGCCCCCATCACCCATGCAAGAAAAGCAAAAATCTGAGACTAGCGTGAAATTCAAATTGCAAACGCTTCGTAGGCGTTGCCGGGTGGCTGAGAGCGTGGCCGCCGCGGGTGCAGGTTGGTGCGGGACCCGCCTGCACAGCCGCTTTTGCCAGAAGCTCCCGCGAGCCCCCCAGGCTCGGGAGTTACCCGCCGCAGGGCACCCACCCTCCCCACCTTGCCACCCCTCGCCCCTCCCCCGGTCCTGGACTTCACCGAGGCTCTCGGACGGACAGCGTCCGGGGGAGAAAGGCCCCGCGTCGAAGGACATCAGAGGCCTGACGGAACATTTTTCTGCGGAACCGCCCCAAAGCCGCTTTTAATCTCTCTCCCGCAGGCACAAGGCTCTTCTGTTGGGGGAACGAGGGGAGGGGGCAGGAAATACAGGTACCCCCAATCCTAATCAATGGAACAATTCTTTACCACGCCGTCTGTCCGGTGAGCTAGGGACACACTGCAGAAGGGCATTATTGGGGTAATAAGGAGAACAACGGAGCGTCCGATACGCAGGGCAGACGCACCTAAGCGCAGCTGGATTGGCCTCGGCCTCCTCCCGTCGCAAGGAGAGCGATTCCCGAAGAATGACTTCCCACTTGCCGGCTTATGTATTTAGGAGAAATGCTTAAGGCGCACAAGCCCCATTTCCCCCACCAAACTTCCTCCCCCTAGGTCACTGGCGAAGCCTCTGGAGGGCTCATGAGCCACCCAGGTGTTTGCGCCTGTGCCTCCCTGCTGGCGCAGCGGGTTAGGACGCAGCACTGCAGGCTGGCCACAGTCGCATCAGTGAGTGTTCGATCCCAGCCCGGGAGGTGACCCACATGGCGTGGCAGACCTCTTTTGAGACCCCGCTGCTCCCCTCAGCAATGTACTTAGTCGATCTGCCTGTTCTGCTCCCCACTCTGTCTCTGGTGAATCCTCTCACCCCCACACCTCTGGCCTGTATCCCAGTTCAGTGTGCATAAATAAATCTTTTTTTTGTCCTTTTTTAATCTGCCTCTTGGGAGCGAAGGTCTTGTGTCTTTGGGCTATAAATATTAATAAGGCGAGAGGCTCGGGAGTAATTATCTCCCTTTAACTGCAACACAACCAAAAACCCACCTCCTGCCATTCACCCTACCCCCCTCAGATGGAATTGCTGGCGTTCAATAGCTGAAGGTTCCCTGGGCTCAAAATTATCCTCGTATCTGCGCCCAACATAGCGACCACATGCTGCGCCTCTCTGCAGCTTGAAATCACTCCCGGAGAGATGCGAGCTGGCGAGCTGACGCTTCCTTTCATTGGCCGCGACCATCCCCAGCTGCCTCCTGTCCCTTATTTCCTTCCATGTTACTAGGGGGCAACTCTATGCCTATTCCCATCGTGGATGGGCAGACTACTCGTGGTATAAGTAGTCTGAGGGGTTTTGCATAGAGAGGTCGCGACGGGGGATTGGCCCTGGCTTCACCTGAAGGCACCTGAGGTGGCACAGCTAGGGTGAGGCCGAGGAGTGCGGGGTAGGCTGGACCCAGGCCGGGTTGCAGGGAAGGAGGCCCAGTAGGGCCACTTTGGCTCGCAGCCGCAGGGCAGGCCTTCCAGGTGCCTGCAGAATGTGGGAACCTGCTACCTGCCGTCCAGCGCCGGCTGCCTACTGAAAAGCTACTCCCTGTGCCCCTAGGGTGCAGCCCTCGGTCTGTCAGGCTGCTCAGCAGGTTAGCACTCCCTGAGGCTTGGGGCGGAGATCCGGGTGGGGTTTGTGGGTTTCTGCCTTTTGCCGCCCTTTGTCTTCTTGAAAGCTGAAGCTGAGTGCTGGGGTTTCAGCTCCGCCCTGCGCGGGCTGTGCCCCTTGCCCAGGCCTTCCTGTGCCCTCACCCCTGTGCCTGCTCCTCTCCACCGGGCTCCCGAGTCCCCCTACCCCTCACCCACCCCCTCCCCACCCCTCACCCACCCCCTCCCCACCCCTCCCTCTCATCCCTCAGTCCACCCCTCTCCCACCCCTCATCCCAATCCCTTCCCCAGGGCTTGGTGGCTCTAAAGTCCAGAGGGCCGGCAGAACTGAAAGGAGGCTCCTCGCCATACACCAGAGGTGGGGTGCCAGCAGTGGAAGGGCTGCAAGGAACACAGGTTCTCCCAGGAATGTGGTGGAGGCCAGGAGCCTATTAAGCCCACTTCCGTTCTGGACACAGACCTGGCCTTCAGGTTAATAAAGCACCATGGTAGGTCTAGAAGAGCTGCTGAATAATTTCTTGGCCTCTTATTTCTCCTCTAATTGTGTGCCAGTAAGCAACTGCCCAGGCAGAGAAGTGCTGTCCACTCCCTAGAGATTTATTGTGATCGTTTAAAAATATTAATGTTCATTTACTTGGGATATTTTCATTAAATTGCATCCATGAGAAAGTTCAGATGGCAAAATAAAGACTTAGGTAAGAATCTACAACAGTTAAATTAGTACTGATTATATTTCCATTTAAAATGCTGACCCATCATGGGAAGCATGTGCGCAGCGGGTTAAAGCACTGCACTAAGAAGCTAAAGCCACCTCCCCATGAGCTCGATCCCTGCTTGCCCTGGAGGTGACCACATAGCGTGGCAGACCTCTCCTGACCCGCCCACTGCTCCCCTCAGCAGTGTACTTCGTGTCGATCTGCCTGTTCTGCTCTCTGTTCTATCTCTGGTGAATCCTCTCACCCTCCGCATCTCTGGCCTGTACCCAGTTCTGTATGAATAAATAAATAAATCTTTAAAAAAAAATAAAAAGAAGAAGAAGCATGTGGGATGCTTAGTGAAATAAGCCAGAAAGAAAAAGGAAAATACCGGATATTTCCACTCATAGCAGGAGTATAAAGGACCAGGGGGCAGGGGAAATAATAATGAACAACTATATACCAGAGGCATTTTACCAGGATGGAATGGGGAATGGGATAAAAAATTGGGGGGTGGGGGGAAGGGCGGTGGGGAGGGTGTGCCCGGGACTATGGTGATGGCACACGGGTGATTTGGTGATGGGAAGCCCACGGGGATTACAACTGAGATGGAAAAAGGCACAAAATGATGTAAAAATAAAATATTATATTATATATAAAAAAGAAGCATACAGGGACAACCCAGTGTATCAATGATCAGACTGTGATGCTCACCAAGTTTCGTGAAAGTTAACTGCCTATTGCAACGACATAAAGGAGACTTCAGAGGTCAGATTCTCAGACTGCACCGAAGTGAATTTTAGACAGTCTCTGCAGTGCTCTTTTGAGGAAGAGTCAGCATTTTTGGCTGAGATGATCCAAGTTCCTGGTAAAAGTCACCAGACCTTAGAGTTATGCAGGAAAAGGTCAACTCAGGCCCAGAGTTGGGCGCACACATTTTGGTGGTCAGGACAAAAGGCCACATCAGCTCTGTGATTTTTCATTTTTCCCTCCCTGCCCCCACCAGCATCTAAATCATGCATTTGGGAAAGTAAAGCAGGAATGGGCCTGGGAGGAGGTGGTGGGAGTATGCCCAGCAGCGGCATCCAGCAGGTGCTGATTAAATGCTAGAAACCCAGAGATACATGAAAGCAGTGCGTGCTTGGCCTCCTCTTAAGGGAAATTTAACTTGAGCTGTCTAGTTTAGGATTAGATCTAGTGCCCTTGTGGGGCATGTCTAGTCCATTCTTCTTTCTACGGTGGTGGGTACTTTAGACAGTGGTGGTAGGTAGGAAGCTAATGGCCTCCTGTCCCTGATAGCACGGGAAAACATCTAGAAATCTGCTAGTAGGAGTATTCTTGGATTGTTTTGGAAACTTGTCTTGACCAAGAAATATTTCACAAGACTGAGACAGACATTTAGAAATTGTTCTTTGCTAATAACAGTCTTGGAATCAATCTCTCAATCTCTTTCCTCTCCCTTTCTTTCTTTCTCTCTCAAACTCTCTCTCACTCCTCTCTCAGCATACTTGAAAATCTGTATTTTGTGTTAACCTTTTAACTTGACAGAGATCAAAGTCATGTATCAACTTGTCTCTCTGAAACCCTCAACTCTGTCTACTGTCAGTAAAAGTCTGAAAGCTGTTTTTGAATTTGGCTAGCTCAACTTCACCCTTCTCCTCCCCAAGTGAGGCAATCTGAGGACAAGACCCAGGAACCTGCTGGCTCTCCACCAGCTGTCTGAGTCTGGCCTCAAGGTTCCAGGGTGGGCCAAACAAGAGCTCTGTTGAGTGATCTTCTCTCAGCACCTGGTGTTCTGACAAGGGTCACAACATAACACCTTCCATTTTTGTAGGCCTTCAGAACTGACAGAATTCATGTTACTTCCTTACAACAACTCCTTGTCTCTGCACTCTCAGATGAAGAAACCGAAACCTAGAGAGGTTAAATGATTAGTCCAAGGCCGCAGGGAGAGAATGGGAATGTTGTGAGTATGTCCTTGGGCTCTTGTTATCACACCTGTTGCTTTAAATTAGTAGTAGAGGGAGGGAAATGCACTGGACTATGGTGATGGCACATGGGTGATTTGGTGATAAGAAGCCCACGGGGATTATAACTGAGATGAAAAAATGCACAAAATGATGTAAAAATTATTATATTATTAAAAAAATTCCTAAAAAAATTAGTAGATACTGTGGACACTAATCAGCTTTCTTCCCCAAGACATATGCAACATCAGTGGCCTATCTGTTGTACCTGGCAGGAGGCAGAGCACATCCCTGGGCTGCAGAGAGGTTAATAGGTATCAAACATGCACCTGGGTACAGGCCAGGCAACAGGGCCAGACACCAGTGGCAGCCAGGCCTTCCACTGGAGAAGCCTTCTGGCCGGAGGACATTGCTTGAGTGAGCAGGAGGCCCTTTTTCCAGACTGCAGCAGGACAGGAGGTTTCCTGTGGTGAGGGACCCCCTGCTTCTCCTCTCTCCTCACCCTGGCCTGACTCACAGGTCACAGGCCCAGGCAGCCAGCTTTGATTAGCAATGCAGACCATGAACTAAGACAACATTTTTCCTTCCTCAGAAGCTGCAGGGTGTGACATTTATTAGCACTAGACATTCAGCTATCTCAAACCTGTAATGCCTCCTGAATTTTATATAGAATAGACACACAAGGTGATAAAAACCAATTCAAATCAACACTGCTCATCTGGTTAAATCTTGTGCCTAAAATGACACTGGAGTCTAAAAGAATTGAATGTCTCTCTCTTTTGCTTGGATTTTCATATGTACTATTTACATATGTTCAGGACTTCAGTCTGGTGGCATGGAGAATATTGAACTGAGGTAGGAAGCTATGTCAGAAGAGACAAGATGGCATTTTTGGAAATAGGGCTGAAACTAAAAGATGTTTGAGGATTTGAAGGTTTTTGTAAACTGCTTATTTAAAATGTACGGAAATTAGTGCTCATCTGCTCTTCACCCAGCTGTTAGTATGATTGCTCACTCTAGCTGACATTTATGCACACTTACCGGCTACCAGACACGTACTGACTCATCTTCACTGCAACCCCACTGAGTAGTAGTGGAGCTATAGAGACCTTCTCTAAGTCACCGAGTAGCAGAGTCAGTTTAAATCCTACTCACCTGCGAGTTAGCAGGTGCCATCACTCAAACAAGGGATGCTGGTTTCACCAAATTGCATTTCCACATGTCAGATGGCTTCATTTGGAATACAAATTTACTCTTTTTGCAAGAAAACATTTAATTTTTTCTCCTCTTTCCTCCTCCCTCCTCCATATGAGAGCTGAGATTGTCATGATCAGGCCTGAAAGAAGGTGGCATGTGGCTAAAAATGGAAGGATTTGTTGTCATCAGTTGGTCTTGCAACTGGCCGTTGCACACAACTCTGAATCTGCTGGGATGAAGTGTACTAAGAAAGTACTAGCTACCAGTCAAGTTAACATTTGATGTGTCTTAGGTCAATAACAATGGTGCCTATTACACAGATTGTATTTACTGTCTACAAAGCACGCTGTCTCACTGCTCTCATTTTAGAAGTTTTCTCTTTGCCCTTGGGGCCTTATCTCTAATTGTGGAATGAAAGGCTATGTGCTTTTTAGAGACTGCAGGTTAAGCCATCCTCTGCCTCGCATAAACCCAGTGGCTTGCTGTGGCCTTGGAAGGAGGACAGTGTGAACCTGCAGACCTTGGGATAATGGGGACTCGCTTACCAGAACGTTTTCTTACAGGGGTTTCACGCCGTGACTTGTACTGTGCTCAACCTGCTATTTCTAAATGCTTCTTATCCTGCTCTTCCCTGTAGGGTAAGTGAGTTAATCAGGCTTTGTACACCACTCGCCTCTGTAGCTATCACCTGTGGCCTTGATCATGTTGATGCAGAAAGTGCTTGGGAGCCTGGGCACAAGCATACTTACCTGACCGTGGGTGCCAGGTGCATGGGTGTGCATGTGTGTGTAAGTGTGCACACCTGAGGCGAGGTTCAGTGATCTAAGGATGACTATGGGAGGATGCCTGACTACAGAAGAGACAAGAGAGCACTAGAGAGAGCCCAGAGAAAGAATGTAAAGATTTGGGGGGTGGGGGGAAGTTGGGAGGCTCAGCTGCCTGCCTGCCTCCCAGCCCCCCTCCCTGGCCTGTGCCTGTTTCTAGTTCCCTAAGAGAGCATCAAAGCCTGAAAAATCCATCCAGAGCTCCCGAACTCTCCTTTATCCATCTGCCCAAATAGATGGTGAATCTGTCCTGTGCCTGCCAGCGCCACATGGGTCACCCCCTGGCCGGCTGGGATCCAACTCGCGCTAGAGGGGCTGCAATAGCTTGATAGCTTGGTCCTTGGCCCAAGACAAATCTTTTACAGTAACACTTTAAAAAATAAAAGGTTACCATAAAAGTCTATGATGACAAATGATAACAAATTTAAATAATATGTATTACTGACACTTACTTTGGCTTCACGCTTCAGGGTGGTTGGTTGTAACCTTGCTCTCATGTTTATCTTTTTCTTAAGTCAAAGGAAATGAGAAAGTCACCACAGACGATTAGACTGAAGTCAGTGTGAAAAGTCAGAGAAACTAGATGTGAACAAAATGAAACCAAAAGTAAAACAAGGCATTGAAATTAAGAAAGAAAGAACAAGAGGGAGGGGCTAGATTAATATATAAATAGCTTTTACTTATGCCTACTAGATATTTAGACAACTGACTCTCAAGTTATTGTAATTTTAGTAGTTACTGAAAGCCTTGTTACATTTTAAAGTATTTTCCAATAGGTGTGTATTCTCCTCATTCTCCAAAACTAAAATTAGTAACAGTATTCTGTTTCTAGAGAACTTCTTTATGTTTCAAAAAATTTGCATGTTTCATTTATTCTTCATTTATTCTTCTCACATTGACAGATTTAAGACATGCTATTCTTTCTCAGAAAATGAGTAGGTGGGGTTGGGGAAGAAAAGGAAAATTACTTCTGAGTGCCAGGCACAGAATTAGGAGCTTTACATACAATTTCTTTATATATTTCCCAAATAATCCTGATTTATGGATATGATCAACTTCTTTTTACAAATCAAGAAAAGGACATCCCGGGGATTGCCCGGGGATTGGTTAGTTAGCTACTAACATTCTCAGAACACTTACTGCACTTAAAAAAATTATGTCATTGTTCTGGTGCTTTTGCTTGTACATAAAGTTTTAAAAAAAAAGGCCAATTAGACAAAGAAATTACAGTCTATCTCCAAAAAAAATCTTATCTGGTTAAAGAAACCCAAAATTTATCTTTGTATCTTGAGTTAACTTCTAAAGTGCTAGAGTTACATGGAAAGTAAATAGACACTCATAAGGTGGAAATAACTTTAAGTAAGTAGACTTAAATGATTAGTCAGGAATGTGACTTAGTCTTTTTTTCTCTACAAAGTGTGTTTAGCTCATTTAGAATGTTGAATGTTTACTAAAGTGCAGAATCATTTTGGTGTGGTCTGATTTTAACTCCACTTAATTTTAGAAATAGTTGCATTAAAATAATGTTTTAATCAGCTACAATTCCCCCACTTTAATACAAATCATTTTAATGTTTGAATAGTACTTTCAAACGAATAGTTTTAACAAGAGAGAACCTATTTTATATTTAATACCTTATTATAGAAACCCATCTTGATTTCCATAGACTTCTAAGTAAATGCCAGTGCAAATCATTCTGCTAGCTTACCATGGTATAGAAAGCCCTGCCGCTGACAGTAAAAACTAAGTTGTTTCAAATTTTTTTGGTCTTTAATTGATAATGATAATAAAATTCTCCCACACAGCGTGCACTTAATCAGTGCCTGCCAGTATGTATGTTAGGCACTTTAAGTCTCTTTTAGTTCACTTCAGGCTATAGCAGCCCTGGAAGTCAGATATTATTAACTTTATTTTCCAGACTTGGAGACAAAGGCAGAGGTGGTGGCAGACCTGGGAACTGCCGAGCTGGGATTCAAGTCCTTTCAGGATGCCCTGCCTCACCCTCAGTCACACCCTGGCCTTTAATCCTTCCTGCTGAACACCCAGAGGGGAAAAGCTCTGAGGACTGGTGCTCGCTCTGTGTCTTGTTTTCCGAAGATGTGGCCATAGGGATGACCCTTCCTGCCATGGAGAACCAGAGTCACCTTTACTTGATAACCTCAGATATTGTCACTTTAACAAGAGGCCACGGAGGCAGGTGGGCAGTCAGACCTTGTGGTAGTTTGCATAGGTATTTCTTTGATGACGAATGGAAACTTAATTTTTTTAGATGTCTGTGAATTTGTCTTTCTTCCTATATGTAAATGGCGGTCACTAGACTTTTCCCAAGTACTGATTGGTGTTGATATTTTCCTGTTGAATTTGAGAGCTCTATGTTAGTAAATCTCATCTTTCATAGCAGATTAAAATACTATCTGGTCTATGGTTGGCTTGCCAAGTTTTTAGACTTCAAAAAACATTCATGATTTAAATGTTCAGTTTTGTAGCACTTCCTGTGGGGATTTGATTAATCAGTAATGTTTATCAAAATGAATTGAAGTTGATCATTCAAAATTATTTAGGGGTGAACTACCTCAACTCTAACATTCAAGCTCAAGCTTGGGTTGAATAGGGAACATATTTCTCTCATTTTTCTATTACTGAAGTCAGAGACTCTTAAATAGGTTCATGTAACTAAAACCAGCTTACATCACCTTCATGTTTTTCTTTAAAAATGGTAATTAACATTTATTTTAAGAGAACCCGACATTGGCATCTCTGGTTTTTATTTTTTAGTTGTAAAAATATTTTAAATTAAAGGATGGGAAGGATAATTCACTTGGTCAGCATGGTATAACCCAAAAGGATAGATCATGTTATCAACTTCAATTCAAGTCTTTACCTTCCTTTTTCTGTATTTCCCAAAAATAGAAAAGAAGCACTTTCTGTCATCTTACTACAGAGACTGACTGCCTCTGGGAGCTACACGTGACTGCTTCTCCCTAATACAAAGGTCATAAAAAGGAAAGAAAAAAATCTTCTGAGGTGGAAATACCATGTACATCAGGGCTAATTTTGCCTATATTAGGCAAGGTGTAACAAGGTGTAGCCTCTATTTGCTTTTATGCTGTGCATTTTAGCACACACACACACACACACATTTTACAGCTGGTGCATGGTGGTTTTGTATCTGATTTTTTCAATCAGCTCAAAGGTAGTTACCAAGGCTCAGGAACACACCTATCAGTTGGAGGAAGAAATGATGTGATTGGATGTGATCCCCAAGCTCCTACTCCCCACCCCATAGCTGGCTCTGCCCCATCAAAAGCCACCCCCAGACTGTCCTTGCTTCTCCAGGTCCCCCAGAGCTGGCACCACCGGAGAATCAGCGCTTGGTGTAGTTTCAGACAATTCGCTTGTTAGTGGTGGAGAACACGTGCCTGTGCTCATCTTGAAAGTTTCTTTGCTGCAAATATACACAGGCTTAGAATAATCTAAGTGCTAGAAAAAGAGGTTAGGAAAACAAGAGGTTTACAGCTTGCTCCTGGGAAGGCGTCAGGCCCTTGCAGCTCTGGGGCTTGTGGCCACGTGAACACTTACATGGCCACTCTTTCTTTCCAGAAAGGGGAAGGACACAGAAGCCTCTCTTTTTCTTGGAAATCAACTTTTATCAAAGTTCTGCTAGTAAACATGAGTTTTGTACTTTTAGACTATCTGAAGGGCTTGATGGAGACTTTGGAGGCAAAGTTGAAAAAGATACAAGTGGGGAGAAGCTATGTTTTAATTCCAGTGGATAATTAAATGTTGCTCAAAGTAGGGTAGCTCCAGAAAACAGGATATACTTGAGCATGGAGTTTATTTGACCCATGTGGGATCCAGAATACCAAGAAACCAGTCCTCAAACAGGTGCACCTGCTCTCTCTCCCTTTCTCTCTCTTACTCAGTCTTTCATCTTGTTTCTTTGCCTTCCTGCTCCTACCTGACATCTTAACAGTTTTTGTCTTGAAATGGGCCAACCAATTTGAAATGTCTCTCTAAAAATCTCAGTATGGGCCCTCCCTGGTGATGCAAAGGGTTAAAGCACGCCAGCCAAAGCCGCTTCAGTGCCAGTTCGATCCCTGGTCAGGGGGTTGACTCACATGGCGCAGCAGACCTCTCTTGATGCACCTGCTGCTCCCCTCAGCAGTGTACTTAGTACATCTGCCTATTCTGCTCCCCAGTCTGTCTCTGGTGAAGCCTCTCACTGTCCTCCCACCTCCTTACCCCAGTTCTGCATGCATAAATAAATAAATCTTAAAAAAAAAAAAAACCTCAATACTCATAAAAGTGTCACACAAAGCCCTCTCCTGAGAAGAAGGAGTCAAAGAGTGTCCTCTGCTGGACAGAGCATCTTCCTTTGTAAGGAAGCCAATTTACTTTAAATACACATATCATTTACATTTTTTTAAATTCACCCTGTCTTCCTTCAGGTGGGGTGGTGGAGTCATTTGAAAGACCCAGAAAAATCACTGGAGGAAAAGGGGCAGCAACTCCTGGCTCTTCCATGGCCATTACTAGTTTTATCCAAACAGTTGATTCCATTTTAGCCTTCCACATGCCTGGAAGAACTCACTGGCAGTTCTCGGCAATTTTTGTAGTCCATCAGCACAAATTCATTTTCTCTGAGGTTAATAGATAAGAGCATTTTCTGTCCCAGGTTTTCTTCAAAACAATAAAGCTCAAGTGTCATTGTCACTTAAGATGAACACCATATTGATTTAATAGTAGCTTTGAAATGAAGTGGAAGGACCTTTGTTTAATTAATTCAGTCACTCATTCAGTAAACACTTATTACATGCCTGTCCATCCTCCCCGGCAGACATCTGCTGTCATGCTGAACTTGCTACCTCAGACAAACCAAACCTTGCCAGCACGGCTGCCATTTATTTGAGCATGGGCCATATACGTGGAGCTCTGTGCTAAGAAGGCCACAGGCACCATTTTATTTCATCTTCTGACCAGCTGTCCACATCAGTATGAAGCTCATTTTACACATCAGGATGTTGAGCCTTACATGGTTTGTCTCAGACAAGAATCAGTGGTGCCCACGTCAGCCCTACTTGACCTAACTCCAAGCTTGGGTCTAGAATCACTCAGGTCCCGGACAAGTAAGTTCTTCAAAAGACACTGGGAACAGAATAAAGCTAAGGAGGCTGAAACTGAGAAAGTCACAGAACTTGTGAACTAAAGTCATTTCTGTGGCCTTATTGTCAGGGTCCTTGCAACTGGGATCTGCTTTGTAGGTCATGTTATGCTTTGTTGCCTATTTACTTACAAAACCATCATTGCTTAATTTAAAATTGTAACAGGTATTCTAGGTCTGTAGTCATCAGTCTCTAATAGTCTCTAATATTTTGCAGCTTCCAATACTTTAGCAAATCTAACCCACATCCTCCAGGGAGCCCTTCCTGCTCACTCGGGCCCCTGTCCCATCTTGATCTTTAAACACAACCACCTACACCTCTCCCATCTTGATCTTTAAACACAATCACCTACACCTTTCACGACATTCTGCTTCTGAACTGTTTTTTTCTGCACAACAAGGGCAGGGTCTTTCTTGGATATTTTTTTTGTATCGTTCAAGTATACTTTCCTAATAAATATTTGCTAAATGTAGGAACTCCCCTTATGGCTTTTCAGCAATCACAGAGCATAAAGGCTGAATAGTTTCATGGCATGCTAAGTTCTCTGAGAAGAGCAAGACTCTGGCAGGTGGAAAGGCTGTACTAAAAATTACTGTCAGTTTGTTAATCCCCCAAAGAGCACAGTCTAATAGACATGAAGTCCATGGTTCATAAAGACCAGATAAATGTTTTATATGGAAAATAAATTAGCAAATTCACTGTCAAATTCCAAATGGCAAGGAAGCATGGAAAGTCACAGTTTAACTTCCTTAACAAACCTGTCACTGACAGCTGGATGACAGAGCCTGTCAGAGAGCCATGTGTCTCTTTAGAAGCAGATTGCTCTCTGACACGCAGCCTCCACTCCCAAGGCCAACCCCAAAGACTGGAGGAGAGGGAAATCTTACAGACCCATTTGTCATTTGACTGTACCAAAGTTTCCCTTCAAATCTACGGGTATTTTAAAGCGATGTAGATTCCCTGTTATGCAAAGGAGTACTTGCCTGGGAGTCTTTTCTGGGAAGTAAAATATATGTGAAATTACTCTGATGATATCATCTCTTGTCATTTGGGGTTTTGCTCATGGCACACACATTGAGTCAAGGCATGGTGGACTGGACTCTTTCTTTGTCATAAAGATTTCCCAAATCTGGCCTTGGCTGCCAAGCATGTCACCTTTTGATTAAAGTAAAAATTGCCACACTAAAAATATGCCAGAATATTCTGAGAGACTGATAGAGTCACAATGAGGTGAGGAAGAGAGTTTGCTCATGGAATAAATGAACTCCCTCACACATTAGTTGGGTGCCTACTGCATTAGGAGCTGCAAAGCCATGCAAAGTCCACGTAACAGCTGTCCCTGAGAAGACTGAAGTAGATCAGACCCCGCCCAGTTGTGAGGCAGTCAGGTGCCCACAGTCTTTGAAGAGTTTCTTGAATTCACTTCCAGAAGTCATCATCACTGAGTCCTAAATTCATGGTGTCTCACACTTCAAAAAACCACTTGCAAATAGGATATTGATTTTTTTGTATTGCTGAAGGATCAACACCTGGTGTCTCAGGGTGGCCCTATTTGCCAAACATAAGCCCACATTTTGTTTTTCCTGCTCCAGTGAAACATCTAGTTTGCCCACGAGTGAAAACTATTTGGGGCAAAACCCCACTCTAGAAACAAGACCTTGCTAATGGGAAAGAAAGGTTGGCATAAGAAGAATATACTTAGACTTTTAACACCGGAAACTTATATAATACAATGTTACTTCAACAAAAAAGATTAAAAGCAAACAACTGCCACCTGCCAAAAGAGAAAGAATGTAAGTATTAGTGACAGAGATCTAGGCTCCAATTCTAGCCTGTGACATCAGGTAAACTGAGCTTGGGTCTTAATTGTTGGTAGCTTGTGTCTTTCTCTAGTTTCCTGTCCCTCCTCATTCTGCCACCACCCCACCCACCACATCCTTTTACATCTCTACAATCTCTGTCTTTACTATGTTCCAGGCACTATATTAGGCTCAGGGGATGAGCTGTGAAATGAAACAAATATACAACTCACCCTCATGACTCTCCCGGCCTAATGGGTCTAATGGGCATTATTTGAATAACCTCCCTCATAAATGTAAAATTTCAATAGGGTTCGTGCCATGAAGGCAAAAGTAGGTGAGGTACTTGAGATTGCACACAAGGAGGATTTCTCCTAACCTAATAAAAATACCCAACATTCCATGGTTTAAGTATCACTTCTCTAAAACTTCCAGATTTACCTAGAAGCACCAACTGATGCTACTGTTTCCCAAGGTCATTATAAAGGCACCGTCATCACATCCCAACCAGCACGGGGACCCTAAAGGAGGAGGGCTCAAGGTGGTACCAGAATGTGGAGAGGTTTCTGAGAGTTGTATTATCTAGTCAACTATGGGGAATTCCAATACCATGCTGAAAGAAAGTTAGTCACAGAGAGAAGAGAACAGTTCTGGAAAGTTCAGATGGTACCACCCATGTTGTTTACCCAAAGTTCCAGCAGGATATTCCATTGGTTAAATCATTTTCAATTAGAAGACCTGATACAATTCAGATTACTCTACACATGTGATACTTACTAAAGGAACAATTTAAACGTGATCCAACTTCTTGTAAATGAAGAACTACTTTTTCCAAGGCAGTGTACAAATCATGACATAATGCATGCTGCAGGTAGATGGACTTTGCTTTTCTTGCTGTTGTCTGTGGAGCCTGGCGTAGTCCCTGCCCATTAAACATCTGGTCAGCTGGGCTCCTGTATCAAAATGCCAACAAAACACTAAAAGGAAGTTTATCTCTTAGTTCTGTAAGTCCAAGATGAAGAGGCTTGCAGGTATGGTATCTAGGGAGGGTTCGAGCCCTGGTTTCAGATGCCTGTTTGGACTCTACCTCACATGGTGGAAGGGCCTAGGGGGCACACTGGGTGTCTGATGAGAGTGCTAATCCTATCTGTGAGACTGGCCCTTCATGACCTAATCACCTCCAAAAGGCCCTTTCATCATACTTAAGATTAAGTTTCAATATGTGAATTTGGGACCCAAACTTTCAATCGTTAGCAGTAAGTTGAATGAATGAATCCTTCTAAATGATAGTGGGATGTCAGAATTGGCCTTTATACTGGGTTGCTTTACCCTAACAAATATTTCATCTTCCTGCAGCAGCAGAAGGGATATAGAAGATTTCATGTTTGAGTCAGGATTTGCCCAAAGCAAGGGGTTCCTGTGTCTGGGGTCCAGGTGGGTCACAGCAGGACTGGGGTCTGACTTGATCCACTCTTTGCCCATAAAAACCATTCACTCACTCGAAGATGCTTATCAATCATTCACTGAAGTGTGCAAGTACTTGGGTTAGGAGCTGTGGCACCGTGGTGGACAGGCTCAGAGAAGGGGCATTATGGGTAGGACATTCAGGCTACGTCGTGGGGAGTAGGTGTGACTGGATAGATGGAGAGAGGAGAGATGTTGCTGGTTGCTGGGTTCCTGTTCACAGAACTTAGCAGCCTGACCTGCTGTGGTAGTAGGGCCTCGGTTAACGCACAGCAGAGAACCCCTGGCCGAGAACCAGCCCCTGTGATCAAAGGACCCTTGGCCAGTGGGTGGAAGCCATGGAATGCTGAACTTTGTCTTACAGATTAGGCAGCGAAGAAACATGGGGGCAGAATTAATTAGTGAATTATTTCTGGCAGAGTACTAAAGCACTGAGCTTATATTTTAGGAAAAGATGATGAAAACCATATGAGAAAAAGGGCAGGGGTCCCTCTCTGATGCTCTCTAGCTGCGAGGCCTCCAGGAGTGTTTTATAACTTTAGCAGCCACATGGCTGCCACTCCCCAAGTCTGTCTGCTCAGGACATTCACAGACACCCTAGTCTATTTCTGATGATACGTGGTTTTCCAGATGGGAGGGCTATCTGTCTTGGCCACATCACCAAAGAATCAATGAACTGTGCAACAAGTCTAGCTTTATTGAAAAGTTAACTTTGGCACACTGATTTAGAACTTGCCAGACACCTAGGAGTTCCCAGATAACCTGGAAAATAGAATCATAGGTGGTTATCTGTAGGGCCAATGAAGATGATCAGGCTGCTTCACCACTGGCCTCTACGACCATCACCTGCAGCCCTGATCTTGTTAACGTGAAAGGCGTGTGGGTGCGGGGCCCGCGTGCCTGATGGCGGACACGAGCACGGGTGTGTGCGCATGTGTGAGTGTGCACAGCTGTGCTTGGGCGGGAGGGGATAAAAGAGGGCATCACCCTGGGAGAGTGGGGGCTCCAGTTGCTGTCTTCCTGCTGGCTTGCTTCCCCCCACTACTAAAACCTGTGACGACAATGCCAAAATTCTCTTTCAAATCGCTAGAAATGAGGTTGCAACTGTCGTGTCTGGGGTGGTTGCGAAAGAACAGCTAACTTAGCAAACTTCTCTGTAGGCAGTCTCTGGGCTTTGAGCGGGGGAACTGAAATTCTGCTCTCTGGCAAAAGTGAGGTGGACCTCTGAGGTTGGGCACAGGAACTGGAGGGGGGAGGGGGAAGGTGGTTGTGACAGGGGAAACATCCCCTGCATTTTTGACCTGTCCTCACAGAGCACGGGTTTTTCAAATCACCAAGTTCTTGGGGAATAGCCCAAGGACACAAATCATACTAGGGAAACACCAGCTTGAGGGGCCCGCCGTGGCACTTTCTGTGATGGTCCCTTCCCCAGAGGACCGTGTGGGCTTGGCCTGCTCAGGCAGCTGGGGTGTGAGGGAGGAAGGGAGGGGCGGCAGAGTTGGGGCAGGGCTGCAGCACTGCTGGCTTCTGTTTGCAAGCTGGTAGAGCAAATCTACATTCAGGAGGATGCCTAGGAGCCTGCATCTGGAGGGCTCACTCTGGGGCTGCCAAGGGTGCTGACTAGACCCTGGTGAGGCACCTGCCCGGCCCTGTATCCTGGCAAGTGACCTGTCTCTGTCCTCCTCTGAATGGGAAACAGCTGGGTTGCCTCCTTCTCCTCGTTGACTTCTGTCCTTCTGCATTTTCCCTTTAGCCTTAGCCCTTCCCCACTGGCTGGGTATCTGAGGCACCGCATCAAAAACTTGTTCCCTGCCCACTTTGTTCTCCCTTAGCTCCATGTGGAAGCAGGTTTCCTGCACAGGGTGAAGACCTTCTTGGCCATTACATCAGCTCATTAAAGTCAGAGTCCTTGCTCTAGTGAAGTATGTTCTAAATTACAGGGAGGAGTTTCATGTGTGGAAAGCAATTTCAGCAATTGCTAGAAGCAAAGATTGGAACAGAGTTAGGTCTCCAGGTAAATGAATTAATCAGCGGAGGGAGGTGTAACTATTGCCGTGTGTATAGGCAAAGGTGTTTCCTCTTCCGGAAGGGGAGGAAGTGCTGGGCAGTGGAAGTAGTTGCAGGTGCTGCATCTCAGAGACCTGACTGACCCACAGAGTGGCCTGGCGTCTCGGTGAGCTGCTCCGGGGAGAGGGTATATGTGGAATTGTGACAACTAGTTAACAAGGAGAAACAACTCAGCAGTCAAATGTGGGGGTTGCGGTCACTGGATGTGATCATTGATCACAGTTGGCAGCAGTGTCTGCAAGGGACTCTGGGGTGAAGAAAGGACACGTCTGCACATGGCCTCCTCTTGCATCAGTCCAGAGACTCTTGGTTCCTTCCTACCCTTCCCCTGGGGTCTCTTCCCAGTTTAGACAAAAAAAATCTAGGGAAAGCGTGAAAGTACAAGTGAGGAGAGAGGAAGAAGTGGTGTAAAGGACTCAGACATGTGTAAAGTAAGTGAAGAATTACTTGGTGAAATTAGACCAGGCTTCCATTTCTGACTGCTGGGAAATGCCAGTTTGTACCAGGTCGTTGAGGTTGTTAAATCAACTGTCACTGGATAGTAAAGAAAGAACCGTTTAAATTTTGGCAGCTTAATAGACTTTTTAGAAACCTCTTTTGCCAAGGTTGATCTTAACATAAATCTTGAGCAGGCATAACATGTAAAACACCACTCAGGGCCATTACAGTTATGTTAAGGTTTTATTTTCTCTCGCCAGCGGGATTTCTCTCTCTACTGGTGTTACATATGCTTGCCAAAACTGTATAAAAAGCATTCATGAAGAAAGGTTTCCAGTGCCATCAGCCAATCCAGTCCTTTTCCAAATTTGACACGGGGTCTGGGGAAGGGGAGTTGGACGGTGGTGCTGTATGAGACGAGCTGGAAGGAAGATGGGAGACTCCAGGGGCCAGAGATCCCTTGGGGAAAAGGACACACCCTTTTCTTCACAGCTGAGGCAGAAAGGAGAAGTTTGCGGTGTTTCTCAGGGACATTTATCTTTTCAAGTGTCGGGAGTTGCTTTCTGCCAATGGGGATAAGCTGCCGAAAAACCCAACCCAGCCCAATCCTGTTTGTTCGCAACAGCCAAAATGTGCTTTTTTTCACTTTTCACAAAAACAATGTTAACACCAGCCATCCCACTCCCCCCTCCTCACTTTTTTAAATCAGGAAGTGTAGAGAAGGCCATGGGGGGGGGGGAGTAAATTATCAGTAAGCAGTAGCTTTCTGAAACTTGCATCATCTACACAAACCCTGTGGCATTCAGAATAACACAAAACTGTTTTGAGCTGATAGTCATATTTGTATACTGTGACAGGGGTCATACATTCGGGTCCATCAAGATAGATAAGGATTCTGAAGTCCTCTGTGATTAGCCTGCCTGAGGACGTCTTTGTTTAGCTTGTGGCAGTGTTCATAGGACAATGGGCTGCGAGTGATATATGCAAATGTGTCCTTTTCCCATTACTGAAAGTGACCTTTGTCATTTGATTGGAATAGCAACATCAATTGCTGAGTTAATATGACTTATTGGCCTAAAGGGAGGGAACCTATTCTCCTAGCAAGATTTAAAAACTAGAAATGAAATATGTCAAACTCTAACCTTCATTATAGAGCTAGGATTCTTGTGTGAAGCTGGAGAAAACTTCAGACTCATAGGCCTTGTTTGGAAATCAGGGGAAACCACATTTCCCGGGAGCATTATCATCCTTTATTAAGTGTTTCACATCAAAGTCAAAAGAGATGACTGGAATAATACCAGGACTGATTTGATCCACACACTGGGGATTATTCAGATTATTCTAAACCCCAGTGCCATGGGCTGAGTCAAGCCAGAATCAGAATGTCCGTAAAAATCATTATTGCCAATAAATTGGCAAAGCAATCCAATACAGCTAAATACAGAAAACACATCGCCAAACTGCCCCTATAGTGAACTCCCAAGTGCTTTGGAGGTCAAGTAACCCTCACTTCAGGGCATTGAGTTTACAGTGTTTATTTACAGTTGAATAGTTGTTGTTCTAGTCATGGTTGTTTATTTGCCCTGTGATAACACTTTACCTTTAAAAAATGCCTTAAAATAACTAGATCATCTTCTCCAGTTAGAATGTATTAAGAATTTGGGGAGGGGAAGTGGGGGAGAATGTGGAGAGACAGACTAATTTGAAGACACAGAGCAATGCCAACTGTGCAGGCAAGCGCCTTCTAGTCACTGGCAAAGGAATGGGAGAGATTTTTCAGTGAGATTTCAAAGGAAAAACATTAAAATAGTGCTATTACTTAAAAGGAGAAAGCACCAGCTGTTAGAAATAGGAGACACCAGACACATTTCGTTGTGTGTGTGTGTTTTTTAAAGTTTAGGCCAGGTTTGTGACTGTGTGAACATTTATACAGGTTACATTTACTGTTTTACAGCCCTGCTCAAAGAGGTGACGTCATCCGCTTACAATAATGTTCTGTGTGAAAGAAGTATTTGGCTGGATTTCCCATCCTTAGAGTTAAATGGGTAGTGTTTAATTGCTTAGAAAGTAATCCTATTATTGCAGATTTCATGCGTAATGAATTCCTTTTCCTAATTTGAGGAATTGTGAAGGGAAAGTAAGATTTCTCTGGTAAGTTTATTTTTGAAAAAGCCCTTGACGGATATTGTAACATCTAAGCAGCCTTGTTCAGGAAGAGGATTTAGCAGCAGATTGAGGGACAGCAGAAGCTGAGCATGGGAAACCCATGTGACAGTCAAATGAGGTGATGTCTGCCTTTGGTTCTGAGCATGAAATCATCGTAAAAACACGGCTTTTTACAGTGAGCACATAAATGCATACTTTGTTTCATTAAACCCTCTCATATTTCTTAGAGGAAGTTGAGTCTTTGTGGAAATGTCCCAGCCTTAGATATTTAATAGTACAGCTGCACACCTACGAGGCATCTGGGGAAAACAGGGCATGACTTTATATCAAAACTTCTGTCTTTAGTGATGAGAGGAGGTGACTGGAAACAAAGGTGGAGGGGACAGCTGAGTCAGGTCTGGGGTGAATCGGGGCTGCAGAGCCCTGAGTTTCCACTACTCCATGTAGATGTCAATCAAGATTTGCTCTGCGGATGGATGACTGGACAGACTGAGGAAAGGTTTTGTGCTCACATACGAAGGGCAGTCAGTACCTTTTCTTGTATGACCACCCCCCCCTCACCTCCTCTAGTGCTTGGGAAACTGAGACTTCCGATTAAGTTAATTAATCTGCCCTAAATGAACCACTTCATTTTCATTTCAAAAAAGTGTTCAAAGGCCTTAATAACATTCACACCACACAGACCAATCCAACCATGATTTATGTGATTCTTCAGTGAGTCATCAAGCCCTTAAGGATATTGCGGTGCCAGGACCTCATTTATCATCCCGCAGTTCAGCAAAAGCTGCCTGAGAACTCTTGTTTTTAGATAACTTTGGTTCTTGATAGTAGGAATTTATTTTACTTACATTCTTATTCTTGCTTTTATGTTATGAAACAAGCTATTATCTAATCTATGCTTGAAATTTTGACAAGGGAATTTTGCAGTGAAGGCCACCAGCTTGACCTTTGTTGATGGGTTTGACTTTTGCTAAGTGGGATTCCCCTCAACAAGCTGCTGGAATCTCTGAGAAATGAAGCCTCAGAAAGTGAGAAGAATCAGCTGATGTAAGATACAAATGAAAAACTGAGGTTTACATTTTGTGTAGTTGGCTTCTTCTGAGTGACTTGACCATCTTTACAGTTTAATGGGATTGACATTTTTTCTTATGCTTTTTAAACTTCTCATTGCTCTTAGTTTTTAATCTCTTTTTTTTTTTAATTTATGCATACAGAACTGACGTACAGGCTAGAGGTGCAGGGGCAGTGAGAGGATTCACCAGAGACAGAGTGGGGAGCAGAACAGGCAGATCAATGAAGTACACTGCTGAGGGGAGCAGTGGGCGAGTCAGGAGAGGTCTGCTGTGCCATGCGGGTCACCTCCCTGGCCGGGGATCGAACTCACAGTGAAGTGGCTGCAGCTAGCTTGCAGTGCTGCGCTTTACCCACTGTGCTACCAGGGAGGGCCCAGTTTTTAAAATCTAATAAAACATCTATGAACCATTTACTTACAACATCCAAGAAAGTGAGAATTATTCTCCCTTATCTACTCATCCTATTCCTCTGTCTTCCCAAGACACAGGGCCCCTGAATCTCTATTCCAGTAACACTTCCCCCACCTTAACTGCATTGTCACAGATGGTCTGGACAATACTCTGAGACAGAAGGCCTGCATCTGTTTTATCTGTAGGGAAAAATCAGGATGTTAGCCATTAGAGAAGAAGGTTCAGGGAACTTGAGCAAGTAGCTAGATGATTATGAGGAAAGGTGAAGGTAAAGAAAAATATGTCTAACATGTTGTTACAACACCTTTAGATCAAATCCTAGTCCTAGCAGAAAACCCATCAGAGCTCTGTGTATATCAAGTACTGTAAAGCTGTTTTTCTGTCACCAGAGGTGAGAGTCTGTCACATCATCTGCCTGGGAGGAAATTCTCATAGAAAGGTTAGTGTGCAGGGTGAACCATCAGTAGGAACCTTGTCCTCTTCTTCTTTCCCAGAGCCTGGATTCCCAAAGCATGTCCACCCACCTATGAATGTACAAGATTTTCCTCCTTGCTGCTTTCTATAATTGCTGAATCAGATCATGATTAGACATCAGTTCATCAGGGAACAGTCTGATCTTGCTTGGTGACCTGTTCATTCCCGCTACCTGGGAAACTGTCTTATTGCAACTACAAGTCAAATAATAACCCTAAAGTGAGGACCTTCTCTTGGCATGTTAAAGTAGACACGGCTGACTGTGCTCTGAGACGTCTGATGAATATATAGGAAAGGGAGTTTGAAAGGGAGAATGATTGAGAGGGAAGGGCAATTTTCTGGTAATTTGGTCCATAAACAAGGAGTGGAAACCATGGGTGAAGACAGAGTGTTGACATCTCTTATAAGTGTGCCAGTTCTACGACATTACATTTACCTATCTTGTTAGATGATTGCATGGAAATCGATCCAATTATTTCCCCTAATTAATAAGCTAGGAATAGCTGATGAAAACCCACCACGCTGAGTGGTAAGGTAACACATAAAAGCACATTGCTGTGTGTTAAGTTCCTAAAACTAGTGCATAATATGTGCTATCTCAGTTAATCACTAGGACCATGTGAGCTGCAAAATGTTATTCCCTTTCTGTAAACATGGAAACTAAAGCTGAGAAGTCTGCCCAGGGCCATTCTGTAGAGCCAGGAAAGAAACTCAGATATAAGTGATTTCCAAGTCTGTGCTCTTTTCATGATGAGATGTGAAAGAAGAAACTCAAGGCTTCCCACTTCAAAGTGGTAATTTGTGCTAGGAAGGTACAGATCTCCTAACTAGGAGAGAACAGAAGCCCAAACCCTTAGTGTGATGGTCTCCAGGAGTTGGTCCTGCTAAGTTCTGGCAAGCTACTACAGTTACCAAATGCAGACCTATAATATTACTACTTAGTTGTTGGACTTTTGCATAATCAGTGCTTCCCACAAAACGTAACACATAGTAAGAGCTCAATACAATTTAAGTGAGATTATGATGTAAATTCTGTATAACTTAATCCCAGAGGCCTGCCTTTTCCATTCACTCTGGAGATCTTGCTTCTCTGCAGTACTTTCTGTATCAGGCCTGGGACACCTCCAATCACAGCCTTTTCCCCATCCCCCACAACCTCCCACATAGTCCTTTTTTTTTTTTTTTTCATTTGCTCCTTACAACTGCTTCCTGCACAAACATCAGGGCTGCTGTTGACATCTGATTCACACATTTCAATTGTTTTTGCCCCTGTGAGAATTCTGTTTGGGGAATAGCAAATAAATGAAAATAAGTGAGGAAATAAAAATGAGAAAGAAGAGGATGGGGGGAAAAGCTTCAACATCCTATTTTTCACAAGTAAGGTTATAAATGCCGAATTGCCATTCGCTGAGAGAATAATGAGGCAGAGAATCTAAATCTGGTACCACCACTGACCCTTGTGATTCAATTCCGCCACCAGAAGACCCAGTCAATAAACACCTGGGTATTACCTGACTTAAGACATCTGCTCTGAGGTGTTACGAATGTGGAAGTGAGAATTTAACTCACTGTGAACGTACAACTTTCTCTGTAAACACGACAACTTTAAAAGCCGCCACCATTACCCTGTTTGTCATGCTCAGGCAGCAATATCTAGCAATATCACGCATCCCTCAGGCGGAGGAAGCATGTCCTTTACAACTGAGTGGGCATTTCCATACCTTTGTTAGTTGTGTGTTCGAAGGCTGCCTGACCATTTCCCCCACACCAGAGAAGGCTCGAAGAACCAAACGTTTAATCAGCCTGGAACTACTTGTATCACCTCTTGGAGGGGACTACAGTGATGTAGGTAAAAGGCCACCCAGTAACTTCATCTCCCTACTTAGCTGAGCCTCCCTCTGATGCTGTTTTAAAGAGAGATGGTGGATACCCAAGTGAGCACAATGAAAATCCTGAAAGTCAAAATCTTCTCCCTCAGTTTCAACACCGTCACTTCTTTAAAGTGTTATGATCTAGATTGTCCTTTTTATTTGTATAAGGTTCAAGAGAATATACAAGGTAGAGGAAGTCCTGCTCCCATCTCTAACTAAGTCTTATAGCTCTTGCAGGGGCAGTCACTAAATCTAGTTTTTGGTATTTTCCCAGAGGATTATTCTGTGTGTCCTCAAGCACATCTGTCAATCTATCTTAGTGCGACCATCACCTCTATATATAGGGAGCTACAGGTATGGACTATATTTAAAGCACAAATGGAAATTATCCCTTTCAGACTACTGTATGTCACATTTTGTTTTCTCATTTTTCAGTTTTTCTTGGAGAAATCTTGAAAATCAGAAATTTTGAATATTCTCATTCTTTCAAAGTGATGAGTAGTATTCTTTTTCTGGGAGAACTTTCATTTATTTAACCTTCCTCTTCTATCAGACATTTGTTTTCCATTTTTGCTAACATAGTGCTTCAGTGAATCTGCAGACATTATTTCATATGCTTTGAGTACTTACGTGGGGTAAAATCCTGAAGAGGGACTGACATGTCAGAGTTCTAATGTCATCATCTCAGATACAGGTGCCCGGGGTGAGTGGCTCACCTTGTTCAGCACCGTGTCTTCTCCTGGCCTCTAAGTCTACACTTTGACCACATGAAGCCAATGGAAAGTGCTATGTTGTCTCAACCCTCTCTAGTTACTGTTTCTATTTTTTAGCAAATGGCCCCTTCTTACTTCTCCCCTTAACTTCGGTACATGTTCCTTTGGATCTCAAATTAGAGAATACCGGTTCCTCCTGGCAGTCTTCTGTCCTTAAGAGATGGACACACGCCTTTTTATATGTAAACCCCACATCCACGTTTTCCCATGATAGCAAAGAGCACACAGAAAACCAAACCCAAAACACATGAAAAAAATTAAAGACCGTCAGTGTGAATGTACCTAGTACAGTGTGCTCCTAAACTGTACACTAAAAATGGGTCAGATGGTAAATTTTTTTTTTAAAGATTTATTTATTCATACAGAACTGGGGTACAGGCCAGAGATGCGGAGGGTGAGAGGATTCACCAGAGATAGAGTGGGGAGCAGAACAGGCAGATCGACGAAGTACACTGCTGAGGGGAGCAGCGGGCGGGTCAGGAGAGGTCTGCCATGCCATGTGGTCACCTCCGGGGCAGGCGGGAATCGAACTCATGCGGAAGCGGCTTTAGATTCTCAGTGCTGTGCTTTAACCCGCTGCGCCACCAGGGAGGGCCCAGATGGTAAATTTTATGAGTATTTCACTATGGCTTTTAGGAAAGGGAAAAACTGGCACCCTCAAAATGAACCTGGGATGATCAGCTTTGAGAGAGCCTAGTGTATATGTTAACTATTGTGGTATAACAAGTCACCCCCAATTTAGCAGCTTAAAATAGTGAACAGTTACTGCCTCAGGGTTTCTGTGGAGAGGAATCCAGGAGCAGCTCAGCTGGGCTTGCCTGCCTACAGGTCTCTCATCAAGTTACAATTAAGTTGTCAGCCCCAGAACTCACCTGCAGACTCCACTGAGGGAGACCTCACAGCTTCTGGCAGGCCTACGTCCTCGCTGGCTGTTGGTGATAATCGGTTCCTGGCCAAGTTGGCCTCGACACAGATCAACTCATAACATGACAGCTGGATTCCATCGAGCACGTGAGCCAGTGAGAGAGGGAGAGGGAAGACAGAGCTGTTTGTACCCTAATCCTGGAAGTGACATCTCGTTGTTTAGGCTATGTTCTCCTTGTTAGAGATGAGTCACGGTTTCAGCCTACACTTGAGGGGAGGGGATTGAACAGAGGCTTATGTACCAGAAGGAGGGGATCACTGGGGTCTGCCTGGCAAGCGTAGATTTATAATGAAGAAAACTTCAGGGACTGCAGGCAAACGAGTGAGATAATTCTCAGTGCAGCAGTACAATAGTATTCAAGAAAATGAAGGAGAGTACGAACAAGAAAAGTGATATTCAGCCAAGACAGCTTTCAAATACCAAGGCTATCTAAACAGTTCTGAGCATGCAAGCTTCTCTGCAGGGGTGCTTTGCCCAAGGTGTAGTGGGGATCTTCAGAGAAGCAGAACCAGTAAGATAGGCAGGAAGAGATAATAGGAAGTGGCTTACACAATTATGGAGGCTGAGAAGTCCGACGATCAGCAAGTGGGAAGCACAGGAGAGCCAGTGGCATAATTCAGGAGGAATCTGAAGGCCTGAAAGCTAAGAGTTTCCAGGGCAGAAGGCCACGTCTCACTCAAGAAATCAGTCAGTCAGGGCTGCTTTAGTCCTTCTTCTTCCTACTTGTTCTAATGAGGCCTTTAAGCGACTGGATGATTCTTATGCTTACCTGTGTTCATTCGAATGTCTAGTTTTATTCTTAAAACACCATAAATTACCTCCAAATTTGTAGCTCAGAATAGCAAACACTACTTCTACGTATATTGTTACTTGAATTCTTTACATCAGAACCCCAATCTCTTATTATTTCCATTTACCTTATGATCTTCCAGCCTTTTATTTTCTGTCTTTTGGAATCATACTAGAAACAACTAGAAATGATGTTTATCCAAATATCAAGATGCCCTATCATCCAGTGAAATTGACACATAAAATTAACCATCACAGCAGGAAGCAGCAAACCACAGCCATGAGCCAATCTAACCTGCAGCTCGTTTCTGTAAATAAAATTCAATTGGATCATAGTCACATTCATTTATGTATTGTTTATGGCTGTTTTCACACTATAATGTCAGACTGAATATTTTTGACAGATACTCACAGAGTCTAACATATTTACTATCAGGTTTATTCCCTGAAAATCTAGGGAATAGGTTTCATAAAATAAGAGATGATTGGGGAAACTGGCAAAAAGACTGATGTCAGGACTTTCCTATGCTTTGCAGAGCTAATGTTAAAATAAGGGTGAGGGTGTATGTCAGAATAATAGATAAATGTTATATATTCTGAACAAGTAGAAATGATGCAACTCAAAATGGGATGAAAAGAGAGGAAAGTAAAACACAATTACACATTGTTATATACATATAATTATATATATTTCTAGTTAGAAAGAGATTAAGTAATAAAAGGAGAGGTTAGAGCATTATAAGTTATTGATACCAAGGCAATCAAGAGATTAAAAATGCAAAATTCAAAAATACTCAAAGAACACACTAAATAGAGAAAGAGACATAGTAAATATGATACACATTGAGAAAATGTAACATGAGATATGAGAGGATTAAGACCAAACTTTTTGGTCACAAAAATAAATACAAGCTGTAGGGGCTTTAACTTGCCAGTTCAAATTGGCTTTAAGGAAGATACAACTCTATGCTGTATAGAAGAATCTCACCTAAATACAGTGATTTCATAGAATATAAAGGGCTGGAGATTTACCATGTAAATGGAACTAATAAGAGATTGGGGTCCTGGTATCCTATAAAATTCTAGTAGCAGAAAAGCATTAAAAAAGACAGAAAATAACTTTATAATATGAATAGCCACATTTCAAAATGAATACATAACTATTATAAATATCTATGAGACAAATAGCATAGCAAGCACTATACAAAACAAACTACAGGAAATTCAAGGAGAAATAGAATTAACATCAAAAATGATGAGAACGGCATGATTCTCAGTACAAAGTAGTTTGGGTCAGGATAGGTCAGGTGGACAAAAAATTAAAGATATAAAAGATCTAGAACATGATAAAGTAGATCCTTTGACTAAATATCAACACAACTCAGATAATAGTTTTTTTTGAGTACACATCAACATTCCTGAAAAGTGATAGTATATCAGCTTTTTAGTATAGTACAATAAATCCAGAAACTGAAAACCTAAACAAAAGGCATTTCCACCTGGAAGTTGAAGAAATTTCTATTAAACAACTCTTGGGTTAAAAACAAACAAACAAACAAAAACTATAGAATTTTTGAAAAGACTGAATCAAAAGACACAATATCAATGAATATATATGAAGCAATCATCAGGAGAAAACTCTCAGTCCTAGCTACCTAAGTAAATTAAGAAATGAAAATAAATGAATTAGATTTTCAACAGAAAAAATCCAGGGAAAAAACCCCAATAAAGATAAGAGTGAAGATTGACATTGAAAAAGAAAAAATCAAATCCATGAATCAGAATTCTGCTTCTTTGAGGGAGAAAAATGTATAATACAGACCACTAGCCAATGCAATCAAGGAAGATGTGGGAACAGGAGCAGGAGGGAGACTTGTAATGCTTCTCTGCTGGTTGGACGGTAGTAGGAGGGGCCACAGGCCCAACTGCATGCAGATTCTAGATGCTGAAAAAGGCCTGAGGATGATTTTTCCTGAGGTTTCCAAAAGGAACACAGCCCTTCTCTTGGGCATATACCTGGGATTGGAATTCTTGAGTCAGATGGTAACTTACTTTTAATGATTTGAGGAACTGCCAGATTGTTTTCCCAAGTAGTTGTACTGACTTTTCCACCAGGGTTACAATTTTCCTCTATCTTTGTCAGCACTTAGTATTGTCTGTTTTTGATTATTCAGCACTTAGTATTGTCTGTTTTTGATTACATTGACCCCAGTGGGTGTGATTTGTGGTTTTGACTTGTGTTTCACTAATAACTAATACTGTTAAGCATCTTCCCAAGCAATTGTTGACTTTGTATTATATTTTTTGCAGAAACAGAAATTCTTTCCTCATTTTAAAACTTGTCCCTTGTTGACAAAAGTTCTTTATGAATTCTAGATACAAGGCTTGTTCTTCCTTTGGAACATCTTTCTTTTCCTCAACTCTGTGTATTAGATAAAACAGGAACTTCTCCCAATCTTCATGGGCTGGCCTTATATAAATGTCCACATCACTCAGCCCTGGCAGAGACTCTGCGGGCCTCTCCCAACTCCTTCCTTTCTCGGGGAGAAGCAGGCAGCTGTGGTTTTTGTCTGCATTGTGTTGGCCAGTTGGTGGAGTGGGGTGGAGACATGATGGTGTCTGTTTTCCAAACCACTGTCAGTCTTACACAGGCCACCCCAAGTCTGTTTTGATGAAGGCCAAGCCACTGGCTATTCAAAACTGATAAAATAGATAGTAGGTTTTGACTTGAAGTCCGTATTGTTGAGTAAAAGAGATCCGCTACAGGTACTTTTCCTACTAAATGTTTAAAATTTGTTCCCAACAGAGAGAAACACAGCAGAGAGAACAACAAAGGCTCCACTAGTGAGTCATCAAAGTGCTTTATTTTGTAAAGCCTGGCTCATGACTGGAGTGTCTTGTTAGCACTAGGTGATACAAGGCAAACTTCCTCACTCTGTCCCAACAGTTTATCCACAGAAAAGAATGCAAGACTCATAGACAAAAATAAAGCATTTTGTAAACTTCTAAAAGCATACATAGATTGGCCACAGAGGAAATGGTTACTCAAATAATGTATGTGTACATACATTATCTTTACTTCAGAATCTTTTATAGGACTTTTGTAGTTTGGGGTAAGGAAACCACAGAGTAATTTCAGAACACTTAAAGTGACGTGTCAGAATGAACGGTCCACATGTGTGTATGCAGGGAAATCACAGTCTCAACTCATTTAATGCATAAAATACAGATTCAGACAAGCACATCACAACGATGTGATAGGAGCACTGGTGGGGGAGAACAAATCCAGGTGGATGGGGGTACAGAAGTGGGTGGTGCCGTTTCTCGCTTCCAGAGGCACGGACTGGCCGTTGCCTCAAGATTTTGGAGTTAGACCCACATACACCTAGTGTAGTGGGCACAGCTGCAATCTTGAAGCCCTGAAGTAAAGGTACTGGAAGAGGCAGAGAGCAGGGGATATTTATTGAGTTGGAAGTAATTATGAAAGAGTGGGTTTTTTTTTCTTTTCTGAAACTGCCTACAAAAACCATCCCATTTTAAACTAAGAATTTTAAAGGCACAGCTTTAGCACAGTGTATAAGTTGTAACCTACTCTAAGCTAGTCTAATATCTTAGCCTGACGCCTTTCAGAAAATGCTGGAGAGTTGGTAAATACATGATTGATGTGGGAAATTTATAACTCGATTAAACACAATCAGCACAGTTTAGGGCAATGAACTTGCATAACCAGATTTGGGTTAAACATTGAGAAAAATCATTAGGTTGATAACTGTAACATCTGGAGGAAACAAAACAATCCTTTTCCTTCACTGTCAAAGACTGCCTGCAATGTACTTTGAATAAAACATTCACTCAAAAACATAACTGCAGGATACATTTCAAAATATGACAAACATTATTTCACCTACACTGTAAAATGACTTTACATGTAAACTTCAAAAATCACATGCTGTACATTAAATTTTTAGATTCAAAAATATCCCTGTTTTCCTAATAATGTAAACAGTAAAATTGAGGGTTTCAGTTAAAGGGATCATTCCTAACAAAATACCACTGCTTAAACAATGGTCAAATATGAACATCTTATAATTCAGATTTGCTGTCGGTAACAGAATTAAGATGTCTAATGCTTTGCTCACCTTCCCACCACGGGAGATGTAGATACCACTGCCCAAAACTATGCACTTTTCAGGTAAGCTTTATTTTTATTTTGTAGCATTAATTCCTACCTTGCAACATAAGAGTGTAACAGTGAAGAAGCTCCAGGCAAGAAAAGAGAAATAAGCGGCTTTCCTGGACGTATTTACTGAGGTGAAAATGTACAGAGACAGTCACTAAGGGCATAGGCTTCTTGCTGGAGGAGATCTGTCCCTGGACACTGAGTCCTGACAGGCTATGGAGGCAGGACCCTGAGCCAGAGCACACAGGGATGCCCGAGTGCTTCCCTCTAGTGCCAGGAGCTGGAGGAACAACTATCAAGGAGTGTCAGCGTGCGTGGCTGAAGTGTAACATTCGCAGTGAGTTTTTTTTCTTTTAATCACCACCATTATTATTATCTTCATTATTATTATCTTCATTATTATTATGAATACTGTCTCACATCTTTCAACTCCAAAAGATAAACCGATCCACAGTTTATCCCATGATGCCAACATGGTTGGTCTGGCATGCATTTCCTTCTACCCTCTCCCACCCCTGCAGGTGCACATTCATTCATTCATTCATTCATTCATTCATTCATTCATTCATTCATTCATTCATTCATTCATTCATTCATTCATTCATTCATTCATTCATTCATTCACAGCTGGAATCAGCGGGCTGTTGCCCAAAGACCCTGATTGGAGCTGATCAGTTTTCATTAATTAATTAATTTTTAAGATTCACACACACGCGTGCACACACACACAAAGTCAGAAATAGCTAGAACGATGCTGGGAAATATCAGGTAGCTGTTAAAGCAAGTAGCCCCCAAATCAGTCATCTTGGCCTGAAGATGTAAACGAGGAGGTGTGCTCCACTGAGTTTGGTTTTCATTTTTCTTACACCGAAGCCACCTCTGTCCTTCCCACGCCTGTGTCTGTCCAAGGTTGTGTGAGAGGTTACGTCAAGATGTGGCCAATAAAGTCCAAAAAGCGCTTTGAATACTGTTCTGGGTTCACGGTTGAGATCTCCGCACCAGCCTGGGCAGTTTTAAAGGAGAGAAACATTGATATAATTATTACTCAGTATGTACAACAACTTCTGATTGCAGTGGAGCATAAAGCTAATTATTTTAAAATCTGTGTGGCATCTACTCATAAAATATAACCCAAAACCTCTTGGATACTATGAGCTGAATAATCAAGGTTCTTAGGCTTCTGTGTGTGAGAACGAGGCCAAGTCGCAGAACAGTTGATGGTCTTAGTGCATATACTATGACCGCTACAAATTAAAAAAACTGAAGCAGTCATGTGTGGGCTATTTATAACAAACAGTGCATCTGTGCGCCTGTGTTGAGAAGCCACAGGGACATACTTCATTTTTCAAGAAAGTAGATTGGAGATACCATGACACACTCATCAACCTTGGTTCAAGGGGAAGTCTGAAGTCTGTGACCGAGGACGGTGACCATCTTTTGGGACAGAGGCGGGGAGGCAAAGTGCCCAGAGATGAGCGAAGCCACTGTTCCCCTTTACAGAGACCTGCCTGAAGCCAAGCCCTGGCCAGGGCTCAGCTGGGGGTTTCCTATCAGCAGAGCTCATGCTGGTGAGTGGGGCCACAGTCTTACTGGCGAGATTCCTGAGCTGCCAGAGGCAAGACCAGAGCTGTACTAAGTTACCAGGTGCTATTTTTAGACACACATGCTCATGGGGGAGCCTGTAATTGGCCTGTGTCACCAGGATCTCCATGAAGGAACCCAGGCCTTGAAGGCAGGGCATGTTTTTCCGCAGCATCTCAGCACAACATTCCTTTGCTAAGAGTAATGTCTTGTTCCTGCAATCTGCACAGTGAAAGGCCATATGGTGCATTATGGAGCCGGGGTGGTGACTGATCGGGGAGACTAAATGAAGCCATCTTTGCTATGGTACATTTACAATTCTGCGTGGCATATAATCTTACAGTAGGTTTGAAGAGGGGTGGGAACAAACACCATGCATCTCCCTCGTGTTCAGCCTGTTCACCTCGTGTGTCCCCCCTAGACCCACATCAGCTTGATCAACTGGAGAAACCAAAGCTCCAAAGTGTTTCCTCGTGGTCATACAACTGGGAACGGTGGAGATTCATCCTGTCTTTGCAATATCCCCATGGCTTCGACCAATTCCCCGTGGCATCAAAATCACTACGGAGCCTTTTAGAGTCCACTCCCAGAATGTGGATGGACTGTGAATCAGGGGATGGGCACAAGGGCGTGATGTGTTGGCATGCACGTGTTTCACGAACAGTACTCAGCAGGATGCCAACTGCCAGGGCGAACCACTGTGTACCCTCTCCTAATGACACAGGTTTTCTTATGTGCTCAGTGGACCTTGTGAGGTCCTGCTCCATGTCTTACACGTGGCAGCAACACTGGATATAGCTGCTGAGATATTTCATCTGTCTGGAATGGGCTCTGTGGGGTGCTGGACATACCTAGAAGGTCAAAATGGATCCTAACAGTCTAAGCGTAATGGGTATTCATGATTTATAGTTAACCAGGCAGGAGGGGGTTCACTAGTGGTGCAGGGGCATGGGCACTGGAACAGAATGGGGGTCCTGGCTAGTCCTGGAGGCTCTAGCTCTTCCACTGCCTACTGAGGTGCTGATGTGACCCTGGCTAGTTACCACTCAAGTTCTCTTCCTTTATTTTCTTCAACTGATGAGTAGGGGTACACCAGTATAGTTCATGAGTTTGCTGTGGGGGTTCAACAAGCTGTCATTATGTGTGGAATGGGGATAATTCTGAGCAAGCACACTAAAGGTAAGGAATTCATATTAATAAACTTTGATCTTGCACTCAAAAGACTACTGTAACAGGACTATAGGTGGCCCTTATCTCTGAATCTGAAGTATTGTAAGCCAGTGTTGGCTCAATAGGAAAAAAAAAAGGAAAACATCCAATTTTGTGTGTAAGAAATAAAATGCAGAGGTGTCTGAAGCAGAGAATAATGCCTCACATGACACTTAACTCTCTTCAGTGCTTTTACCTTTGAAGCACAAAGATATTATAAAAAATTCTAATGATGCACATGTCTTATTGTATCCCCAGTGTGTAAAAAGAACCAAGGTCAAGTTTAGAGCATCTTGCCCAGAGATGGGGAAGCAGGGAGAGGGTGGCATTATTTGCTGGCTGAGGGTCTACTGGCTGACCATGACCCCTGCAGGGAACCAGAACCTCTACAGGACGTGGAGCAGCTTGGAGAGCAGGTAGCTCCGAGCCCGAGGGGCCGGAAATACTTACGCCATGTTTAACAGTTTTTGCAGCGTGGGCAGCTTTCTTTTTTGCATCATAATGAGTCAGAATGTCAATAATTGCCATAAAGTACACCTCTTTCCTCGGCGAGTCTGCAAAGGGATGAGAGCAACAACTGTAGCACAAATAGCAACACCCAGCAAGGCCCAGGAGGCTGAGGGAGGCAGAAGCGTGGCTGGGAGTACAGTTCACGAGGCTGAGGGCTGAGGGGGGCAACGAAGATGTGGCGATGCAACTCTCAGCCCCTCAAACACTCTTAATGCACCAAATTCTCTTATCACATTAAAAAGATTTTTTTAAGAAGTATTACCACATGCTGTCAACAGCAGAGATTTGAGTGTATTTTTATTTTTTTGCTAATCTTCACTTTAACTGCTGTATATTGTTTTGGTGTCAAAAACAAAATTCTGTTTTTAAAATTTGTAACAAAACTGGCCCTCCCTGTTGGCACAGTACTGAGAAGCTAAGCCATTTCTGCATGAGTTCGATCCCCGCTTGTCCCGGAGGTGACCACATGGCATGGCAGACCTCTGCTGACCTGCCCACTGCTCCCCTCAGCAGTGTACTTTGACCATCTGCCTGTTCTGCTCCCCACTCTGTCTCTGGTGAATCCTCTCACCCCCCTGCACCTCTGGCCTGTACCCCAG
>NW_004567131.1:23715112-23753179 GCF_000260355.1 Condylura cristata
GCCTGCCCACTGCTCCCCTCAGCAGTGTACTTTGACCATCTGCCTGTTCTGCTCCCCACTCTGTCTCTGGTGAATACTCTCACCCCCCTGCACCTCTGGCCTGTACCCCAGTTCTCTATGCATAAATGAATAAACCTTTAAAAAGAATTTGTAACAAAACCAGTTGAAATAATTATGCTCCTTAGCCCTTTTCTACCATTATCTGTAACTGTTCATAATTCTCAGTGGCTCTAAAATCAGAGCTGGATATAGCACCTATCCTCTGTGATTCCTATCACCCACATATTCCCACAAATATGCTTCAATTATGAATAAGTACACTTGTTTGTATCTAATTTTCTGTGTTGAACAAATACTTTCGGTGAGTGAAATCAAAACTGAAACTCATTGGGCGGACATATCATTGTAGATTTTTTTTTTAAAAAACTGAGTTACACCTCTTATTACTCAGACCCTGAAGACATTTTTTTAAAATGTATAAGTAGCTCTGATAGAATATAATATTCCTTCAAAGATCCAATCATCCAGATATTGAGGGTGAGGCTTATTTCTACCCTAAGGAGGGGCGACAGGCAGTGATGCACCCCACGTCCTGGGCTGGCTTTGTGCGCGGAGAAGCAAATGGCCGTTAGTGATGAGAGGCCCGCCCTGCAGAAAGACGGCAGGATGTGCAGGCTGGACCATGTAGGTCCCAGCTTGGGACAGATTCATGATGTTTTAGAGTCATATAAAAGAGCAGTAACTTTGAAACATCTTCTATATATGTTGCGGCCCCTAAGTCAATTTCTTAGGACTCTGGAGAAGGAGTCTTCCAGGGCAGCATACATTTTTTTTTTTTTTAGATTTATTTATGCATATACGAACTGGGGTACAGGCCAGAGGTGCACGGAGGTGTGAAGATTCACCAGAGACAACAGGGAGCAGAACAGGCTGATTGACTTTCACACTGCTGAGGGGAGCAGTGGACCAGACAGGAGAGGTCTGCTGTGCCATGTGGGTCACCTCCTTGGCTGAGGATCAAACTCAGGCTCCAGTGGCTGAGGAGCGCTCCAGAGTGAGGTGCTTTTAATCCCTTTCACCACCAGGGAGGGCCCAGGGGGCTTTATAAGGGGTCATGGTTCTGCTCGATAACAACAAAAAAGCAAACCACGGAAAAAACGTGGCTAATAACTCCACTTACTTTCATGGCATTTAATTCCATAAACATCAATGCTGGGGTCGAATTCCCCTGGAGCCAAAGGCGGGGAGCTGTTCAGTGTATTTCCAGGGCTGTCCGGAGGGGTCCCCACTGGGTGGGCGCCGTCACTCTCCCCTTCGTCTTCCCCGTCCTCGTCACACTCCACCTCCTCTTGCTCCGCCCTCTCCACATCGTGGATTCCTACCAGCAGGCTGTAGTCCATGAGCTTCAGCTGGGTAAGAAACTGCAGGGTGGGAGATGACGTGACCAGTTAATGCCTTAAACAAACCCCGGTTGTAAAGAACACAAGTTCAGAAAAATGCAGGTGGGAGGGGTGGCATCGGAGCTTCTCGCTGTGTGATGGGCTCAGGGCCCCAAGCCTGGGCCTCCCACGTGGGGCTGGCTCAGAGCTGGTATTATTTTCCCTGAAAAGCCAGGCTGGAAGCTGAGAGGCATGCGTTTTTACACATCACAATTGAATTACACCAAAATGCAGATAGCATGACTAGCGAGAAAGATCTGGGGGCAGGGAAGAGAAAGTTGCTCACAACAATCAGAACTGGCTAATGGGACCTCTCAGTGGTTTCCAGCATATTCTCAGAACAGTCTGTGAAAGTACGCTGAAATTCAGCACGCTCACCACAGAGATTATTAAGCAGTCTGTCACAAATAATTAAAAGCCCCAGAGTCCCCACTGACCAGCAAGCGCCTGAGTCAATGCTTTGGCCAATAATGCTGGCCTGAGCTTGACAGGCCAGGAGACTGTACTTGCAGAGGGTGGCTGCCTTCTGTGGGGTAGCTCCTTGCCTGCCTCTCCTGCTAGAAAGCTGGGGGAGGGCAAGGCTCAGGCTACAGATTTGGCTACCCCTGTCTGCTGAGCTCTTTTTGGACTTTTTTTGTTGTGATTTTTTTTTTCCTCCCCCCTTTTTTTTCAGTAGCTCTACCCAGACACATGACCTTAGGTATAATATCCTAATTGGCCAATTAAAATGTGGATGGTATTATCGAAGGCAAAATGAGGCAGTCCATCTGTCGTCTGGAACTAAATGCTTCCCTCTTCCCAGCTGGCTGCCTCTGCACAGGCTCCAGTTCTATGTAGACCCTGGGCTCATGGCTCCAAAAGGTGCACCCCAGCTCCCGGGCAGCCTGGCCACCACCAACCGTGAGACAGGTGTAATCTGCTCCATCTGATCTGAGCGGAGAAAATAAATGAATCTTTATGTACAGCTATCTAAGAAAGGTGGGCAAAACTGATTTATTTAAACATGGGAGTAGCAAACCCTTTATCAGAAGAGTGCCGAATGGCCAGCAGGTGCATGAAAGGTGCTCGGTATCACTGGTCATCAGAGCCACACGAGATATCCCCTCACACTTGTTAGGAAGGCTATCAAAAACACAAGGGATACGGGGTGGCTGTGAGGACGTGGAAAACAGGGGACCCTTGTGCACTGCTGGGGGACCATAGTGATGCACCCAGTGTGGAAGACAGTTGGCAGTCCTCCAAAAAATTAAAAATCACCTTACAATCTACCAGTCCCATGTCTGGTATATATCCAAAGAACATGAAACCATTATCTTGAAGATATACCTACCCTGGCTGTTGGGTTGTAGTTATGGAAACTCCCTAGGTATCCATGCATGGGATAAATGTTGGTAAAGGAAATGTGATTCCCATTAGCTACACCATCCAGCTTAGATGTGGTCAAGTTACACCACCCAGGTTTGAGGAATCACCCTTTATGATGCTATCACCACAACAAAATCACCCAAGGAGGCATTGCTCAGATGTAGCCGAGTGGCAGCCCAGCGCCTGCCTGTATTTACATGACACGTACGGCCTTGGAGGCCATCCTGTCATTTGCAATAATATGGATGAATCTGGACAGTATTAAATGAAATAAACCAAACGGAGAAAGCCATGCCATATGGTTATCACTTACATGTGGAATCTATTTATTTTTTAAAAAGTAAAACTCTGAACTAGAAAGCAGAAGGGTGGTTGTGAGGGGTTGGGGAAGAAATGAGGGTTGGTAAAAGGTGCAATCTTGCTGATGATTTTAAGGTGTGAGGGCCCAGTGTAAAACACGATGACCAGTCAACACCAGTGTTTTATGACTGAAACCTGCAGAGACAGTTGGTCTTTAATGTTCTCACCAGAAAAATGGGTGGGGCGGGGGAGGCTAAATATATGAGATGATATATGGGTTCACTTGAGGGAGAGAATACTTTTACAATGTGTGCACAAAGCATCACGCTGCATGCTTTAAATACCGCTTGTGAATGGAGACAATAATAACACCATGAAGTGCTTGAATCCTGCAGCCAACATGGTGCTGGCGACACAGTCCACCTGTGATTTGTTACCTGCCCTGCTCCACATAGGTCTGTGGTTGTGGGAGAGAATTAAGTGCTACGGGTTCGCAGACAGGTAGCCTGGCAGGTGGCCGGCATCCGACTCTATACAGTAAACAGGCTCAGTAAGATTAAAAGCAAAAACAAACAAACAAAAAAACAAAACAAAACAAACAAAAAAACCTTGCCCTAGGATTCAAAGCTCTAAAGTGGTAAATTTAGGAATGTCTGTTCAAAGGTGTTGTTACTTGCCCTATATCATGTTGCCTATGAAAGCTGCATCAAGGGGGCTTTCCCCAAATCTTGCTTTTCACACAGGAGTAGGAAAATAGTGAATTCAACAAGATCAAGTGCTTTCTGAGCTTTCTGAGAAGCACCTCCCAAAGTTGCTAGTCGCCGGATCTCTGGTGGTGCCCGCCAGCAGCATCAGAAGCACCCAGTCCTATTTCTGACCCCAGGAGGGTACAGATACTCGGGCACCATACTCACTAGTAGCTCCACTTCTCTACCTGGGGCTCCATGCCTCCCAGAGGCTTGCAGGGGTGGAGCTCAGCCTCACACCTCTAGAGAACAAAGCGAAAGTCTTTTTCTGCCCCTCCCAGGGTTGGCATGGTGTCCCTTATCTAGGGTGTCCCCCAGGTCCTTCTCCCCACAACCCATCCTGGAAGCGGCTAGAGTTCCTGCACCTCCAGGTGGCAATATTTCCCCAGTCCAGCGTTGGCTCTGTCAGTGGGGGCTTGGGTAGGCTGGGTCCTGCTCAGTTTGTGTGGTGGCAGGGAAGGGACATCCCTGTTCCCTCTGCACTTGGGAGGTCTCTGGGAAGTGGTGGAGATCAAGTGGGGTCCAACTTCTCCCTCCATTCCACTGGAAAGGAAAGCCCTTCCGAAATACAAATTTGACTCTGTCATGCCCCTGTTTAAGACCTTTCAATGGCGTCCCATGTGTTTAAGAGCAGAAAGGAATTCTAACATGGCCTAGGGTCTTGGAAAGCTTGGCCATCCATCTCTGGGGTCTCTTAAACTCTATTCTTGCTTGCTCTTCTGGCCCTGCCACTGTTCCCCGGCCAGACTGACACTTAGGTTCCTCCTCCAATAAAGAAAAGCTTGCATTTGATATAGAAAAGTACAGCCAGCTCCCAGCACCACCACTAACCAGCAGTAAAAGGGAAAAACGCATCTTTAAGAAGCTATTCTGACATATCCAAAGAGATTGAGGAGACCAACTGCAGTTCCATCTGGCTTTGTGGCAAAGGGTGGTGACTCACTTATTCTTTAACTGAAGTATTGGACAATTTAACAAAGGTGTAGGTTTTGGAGTCAGATGGGAGATAAATCTTACTTTTCTCACTCATTGGGGTCTTGACAATGAGCCCATCTCTCAGAGTCTGCATCGTTCTAACTACAAAGTGGGATAACACACCCCAGGGTGTGCAGGAAGAGATAACGTAAGGGAGGCAACGTGAGGTGCTTGCCACAATGGAAGCTGTACGCTGACTGTCCATGGCATCGTGATCAGGGAAAAGGGCCCTCTCTTGCATCAAATATGAAACTGAAACTTGGGAGAGGGCTCCTCTGAGGTAGGCCAAGAGAAGAAATATATGGGAAAAGCGGTTGCTTTTCTAGCTTTTTTCTTCACAAACTTTATTTTGAATCTCTTCTGAAGTAGAGTGAACTGAGGTACTATGTAATGAAGCCAAAATTCTTATTAGAGAAAAATTCCTGTTGGGTCTCACCAAACTGTGGACATGAAGCTTTTGGATTGGAGGAGAGAAAGGGGTCAAGGGGCTCTCTAGTGTTTGCTTTCAGCTCATGTTAAGAACTTAATACACATTTACTCCTTTTCTGTTTATCCCTTTAAGCTTCTGACCAAATTTATTGATGTTTTTCATACGATTTCAAGGCACAAAGATTTTTAAATCTTTGTAATTGTTAGATCCCCTCCTTTTGATTTCTTAATAACTAATTACCTGCCAGACCTTTGATCTGCTTCTTTTCCCCTCAGAATATCCCACCTAATCTGATTAATTCCTCATTATGCCTAATCTTTCAGCTAGTATCTTCCTCAAAATCTTTATAAGCTTGTCACAAATTCTTCCAGAAAATCATGTGGCAAAAGAGCAGCTAATTCTCCTTAACAACAGATTTAAATGAACTTCACTTGCTAATTTTATTAATATGTTTGTTCTTACTGAAATACCACCTACCTCCCGATGCATTTGGGATAGAGAATTAAAATTCCAACCAGCCTTATTTAACAGTTAGATTTTACCACTTGTTAAAAGTCTAATCCTTCCTTGAAGCATTTATTAGAAAACAAAGTCTGAACTGTGCTCTCCCAAACACTTTAAATTTGCATTCTATGTCAGCACAAGTAGGCGTGTGGAAGCCAATGAGCTGAAATCCCAGTCTGAACTTGGTGACTGAGTGTCTGTGAACCGAACTTCGCGACACTGGGCTTGGCTTTCTCCTCTTTCAAACTGGGATAAAGTAGTAATGATACTCACCCACAGGCATTGTTTTAAAAATGAAAAGAGAACAAAGAAGGACTCGGGACTCACCTGCTCCCTAAATGTTGGGTGCCAGCGACCATTTGTGATCGGCACCTGTGGTCTTATATGCATGCCCGATGGTAGCACCTCACCCCTCTCACATTTCCAACACTGTCAGACCATAGATGTGAGGGTGGGGAGGCCCTGAGACAGGGCACTCCTGGGCATCGGAGCATGAGCACAGTTTCGTCCTGTGTGACAACTGGATCTCAGTGGGAGCCACTGAGAGGAGAATTCAGTGTCAGCTCTCCGTGGTCATGATTAGAAAGGACAAAAAACAGTCAGAAACCAACAGTGATGCTCACGCTCCATACAGCGCTTATTTTGGGAGGAAGAGATTACATAATTGAGCTATGAGCAAAGCTATCTATTAAATTAAAGAACTCTGCCTACGAACAGAAACAAGAGCTCAAAATGAGAGAAAAAGCTGCTAGATTCTTAAATGACAATGCTTTCATTTTTCAAAAGAAAAAAGATTATGGAGCTATAAGAAATTCATCTTTTGCTTCAAGCCATAAGCAGAAAAGAAACCACAAAATTAAAAAAAAAATTGTATTCCAACTAACAAGCCAGTCAGCTAAATTAGAAAAGCATGAAACTGATGAAAATACTAAACTAGATTAAATTCTAGCCTCATTATCAAGATCAGATGTCAAGCTACTTCACCATAATTACTTGTTTAGAAATTTAATGATGCTTCTGCATGAATTTCAAAACTAAAGAGACCTTTATCAACTGTTGAGAATATTTTTAATAAAAGAACACTTCATGCCCTGCCTCCATTTCAACAAAACAGAACATACAAGAGCCATGGATGGGATTAAACTATCCTAATCTTCTAATCAACAGCATTATTAGGACAACAAGAGCTAAGAGGATCCTTATGTAATTCAACTGTACATATGAACTGCTTCAGTGACATTATTTCTGGAGTCTAAATATCATAGTGATATACAGCCAACACATACAAAGATGAAAACAACTTCTTTACATTCACAAATAACCTTAGGTTATTTGCCTTATATACCATAACTGCTAAAACAAGATTATTCAGGACCAAAGATTTGCTGAGGAAAAACAAATGATAATTAATGGTTGACTGGAGAAAAATATTATATGATAAAAACAAACACTCCTATTTCCTTTTCAAAAAAAGTAGACATCTGCATCCTTCATAACTAACAATATTTATGTTCTATGTATACCATGTGGATAAAAATAAGGGGGTCAAACGGGTAAAATAAATAGGTCCTGGGAATGTAATATACAGCATGGGGATTACAGATGATAAAACTGGATTGCACATCAGCAAGTTACTAAGACATTAGATCCTGAAAGTTCCTGTTACAAGAAAAAACTGCTATGGTCATTTCATAACATGTGCACATACAGAATCATTATGCTGTACCCTGAAACTAAATTTTTTTAAAAGTAAGTTTTTAATTCAAATTAACATGACCTAAAAGTAATTATGAGATGACTTCATCAGTCTGAGTGTCTTACAATAAAAATGCTATTAGAAGATTACAAAAGAAATTGTACTGCTGGTCTGCCCTCTGGGGGACACAGTCTAACAGATGATACCCCTTCTTTGGCTCAAGTCATTTTACTTGTTTTTGTATAATGACACAAGAAAGAAAATTTCTCCACAGCCTCTCTCTACATATCAGTCTAAATCGGTACACGCAGAACAGTATCTCAAAGTAAAAATAAAACAAAAAAAGCACACACAAACAAAAGTGACATCTAAGAAAAACTTCGCAACTGTGCCAATCAGAATTCTCCTGGCATTATCCTGTAACATCATACATTTCCAGAAACAAATTTTATTTTCTGAATTTATTCCTAAAAGCATTAAATAGTGAAGTTCAATAGAAGCGCTACAATACCTTTACCACAAACAAAAGGACAGGAGAAGGTACATCTTCCCCAAACAAAACAAACAAAAGCAAACTCCTTCCTGATGGGCTGACAGCCATCTCCACGGAGCATTTTATTTCTCTCCACCCTCCCGGCGCCCACATTGCCTGAAGGGCTGCCTCCTCGGACTAACCTAGTGGTGATCGGTGGAGATATTAAAAGTGACTCGAGTCTGGGTTTACCAACAATGGGATGTGGTTCTGAAGGGAAAAAGCTCCCATTCAAATTAGTTCTTGAAATGCCGTGCTGTTGGACAGAATGAATCATCCCCTCCCACCGCCACTGCTGCGGAAGGGCAGTCAGTCAGATTGGGCTTTAATTATGGATGCCCAGCGGTCGACCCAGGCGTTGTTTGCTCTGTCCTCTAGAGCACAGAGCTGCTGAACCAGCGCACTTCTTTTTTAGACATATAAGATGAGATACCCCCGTTTATATCTGATTTTGATACGGTGAAATATATCGTTGGCGTTGGCTGCGGGTTCAAATAGGTGGTTCCGAAAGCTCCTGAAAGCCAGCAGTGTTGACAGTTTTACAACGGGGTGTTTCTTGAGAATGATTTTTCTTACCTCCACATCCTTCTTTAGTTTTTCCAGGAACACCTTCTTGTTGTTGTCATCAATATAAATCTTTTGGCCCTCATTGATGAAATCATTATCTTTTAAAGTTGGCAGTTCTTTGGCCTAAAACAAAATGAGAAAGTGAGAAAGAAGAGTGAAGAAAATCTGAAAGACGAGTATGTTTTCCAATTCTGGAGGTTAATTTTCCACCCCTGGAAATTGAATTTGCCTCATTTAATGCCGGGGTCTTAGGGCCACCCAATGTGAGGTAGTTTGGATACCGCAAGGGGGCGCCAGTGAACTACGACATCTGGGAGCGTCCCACTCGCTAGGCGGGTACACAGACGACAGCAAACAGGACGCTTTAGTAACACATGCCACGGGCTTTGTAAGAATGAGCCTGATTCCTTCCTTACATTCACTTACAGAAAATCTAACTATAGAATTTGTATTCTTAGGATTCTTTGTGAGGAACCCTCAATTATTTTACTGGTACAACAAAAAACTCCAACCGACCTCACTTTCTGGGTAGCCTTTGCTGGGTTCATGTTACAAATAACATGTTATCTTCCCTCAAGAAGAGTCCCACCCATAACCATGTTTAATTTGTGATTCAGAGAGACTATGCAGCCAGATGTCAGCCATCTCCTTCCATGCCTTTCCGCTGTGAACTTGTGTTCACTTGGATAATGTCAAAGGAAAATATCTTCTTCAGCATAAAACACACTAACATGAGAAGTTGAACCCTTCACAAGTCAGAAGGTGGCAACTGCTACCTGGGCTGCACTTACACTGCCCAATGGAAGGTACTGGGCAAGTATGAAATATGCACACATCGCAGGGAAATCTTACTATGGTGTAGTATCTGGAATAATACTGGCATATGATTTTAAAATTATCTGGACTTTTTTTAACATTAACTTATTTATGCATACAGAACTGGGGTACAGGCCAGGGGTGCAGGGGCAGTGAGAGGATTCACCAGGGAGAGAGTGGGGAGCAGAACAGGCAGATCAACAAAGTACACTGCTGAGGGGAGCAGCGGGCGAGTCAGGAGAGGTCTGCCGCGCCCTGTGGGTCACCTCCCTGGACCGGGATAGAACAGGGGCTGAAATGACTGCGGCTAACTTTGTAGTGCTGCTCTTTAACCCGTTGCACCACCAGAGAAGGCCCCTGCGTAAACTGACTGTAATAGATATCTGCCTGAGCTCTACAGCTCCTTTTATATGTGTAAGAAAAGAAAGGGAGAGATATTTTGTGTTTTTATGTGAGTGAAAGAAACCTATAAGCAGAAATGACTGAGCACAGACAAGGCAGTGGATGACGTGTTCGCTATGGGTCTGTCATACCAATCACTTTAATGAAGATGGATGCCATTCGGGTTCACCCCCACATAACTACCCCATGTGGCAGGGTGAGCCTAATCCTGCCTCATAAAACTCTGAACACCCTGTACTGTATTACGAAGCTTACTTGTGAATTTCATAGGCACTACGGGTTTATTTAGATTGGATCAAGTTCAAAAAAGGGCAACCAGATTGGTTAAAAGATTTAAGGGCTTACTGAAAGGATCAAGAGGCAATGGTGGATCCCAGCAGGGCAGCTGTTAGAGGAATCCAATACCAGTCAACAAATCCCCGGCTCCCACCCCGCTCCCCAAGTATTCACAGTAGGCAGAGCACAGGAGGGTGAGGGATTTGGAGATGTGAACCTGAGACCAGCGGTGGGTCCTGAATCTCTCCAGGCTACTTGCTAATGTGCTGAACCAGGAGAGCAGCAGCAGCTGCATCAGGCACCATGCTAAACACACGCGTGCATGATTGACATGTCCTCTCATTTACTCTTCACAACAACCTTTACTGTTATCCTCATTGCACAGAAAAGGAAACTGAATTTAGGGAGGTTACACGATTCTCACAGTCTTGGTAAGTGGAACTGGTAAGCTGGTTCCCAGTGAGAGGGGAACCCTAGCTGCCTGGAGCCATTCTGCTAAGATTGGGGAGTTCTGAGATTTCAAGAGTTCCAAGTGAGACGTTCAACTGATTGGCACTGGTCATTCCATCAGCCCATCATCATCACTGCTCTGAGCATTCAATTGTTGCAATTTAAAACGGTCATTTTAGATGGAGACTGCATATAAAGTGCTTTTTAACAACAAAATCTTCAATTAACTGTTGTTTTCAACAAAGAAGTATATGAAAAGATTAAGTCACCCACCAGTGATTCATCTTCAAGAAAAACTTATTGCTTAGTGAGTTTCGACATATCTTTGATAGGACCAGCATTTATATTAAAAACACACCATACATTTTAAAGTGAGGACAGCTGTTATGCTACCAATGAATGAACTTAATAGATACCTGGTGTAATACTGTCCACAGAGGTAACCTCTGAGAGCAGAAGTAACCGCGGTCAGCAATGGATTTTTACCTTTTGCCTTGAAACACTGGATTATTTGTGTTTAGGGGAGTTCTGAAAGCCTCAAGTTCCCTGGGTCTGTTTCTTTAATGGGTGTCTTAACACACTTTCCACTTCAATGCAAAACTAGCTGAGGTGGGAGGAAACCACCCAGGATAAAGACAATGTCTCAGAAATGCGTAATGTGGATTTCCCAGGGCTGGCTTCTAGCCACCAGTCAGCAACCTTTCTGACTTGGTGATAGGTTAAGTCTTCATTTGCTCTGTGTTAGGTTCTCCTGGCCAGTTTCCTGTAAATTGGGAGCTTCCGAGTGTGACGGGGAGTTTCAGTGCCACACACAGTACTTGCTGGAAGGTGACACAAAGCAGGAGGCATGGGAGGGACCAGCTTCTGCAGCAGTCCCTATCCCCCTCTTCAGCCCCCCCCCCCCCAGTCTGCACAGCATAGTCAAAGGCGTAAGCAGAAAGAAAGACACCCTTCCTCCTGCAACTTTGCCCCCCTCCCTGCTTCTGTTGTTTGGGTAACATCATAGTAGCTGTCCTTCAGGCTTTCATGCTAGGTGATGGCTGACCCCAGGTGATTCAGCGTAGTCCAGGTTTCTTTTTAGGACACAGACTGAAGAATATGGTTATAAGCATAGACTGCATATGAGCGCTCTGGGTTAAATCTCAGCATCAACAAATTATTAGCTGTGCACACTTGGAAAGTTACTTAACCTCTCTGTGATTAGTTTTCCACATTTCCTCATTTTTAAATGGGAGACAAAAATAGTGTTGTTAGGGAGTACAACTGAGATAAAAAAATGTACAAAATGAAGGATGTAAAATATATAAAATAACCCCCTCCAAATACAGTGTTGTGATGATTACATGTGTTCATGTAAAGAGCTGAGTCGTGTTTACCATGACACTGTTGTTATCATTGGTTCTCATCATGTTTTCAAGTCTGACTTGTGTTCCCAGAGGAGAGCTCATCACTGATGAATCCAGAGTACCATTAAAAAGAAATGTTGGCATATTTAACATTTTTATCCATGTTGTGAAGTTCTAAACCAGCTATTCAGTCTGCCCAACCCTCAGCTTCCATATCTATATCATGGGCAATTAATCATCTCTTCCTGATGAGGTTATTGTATGAAATGACACAAAATGCAGTGTTTGGTAATAAGTACTTTTCAGAGAAGTAGGTATTTTCAACTTGAGATCTCAGTAAGCGAAACCATATTTATAATTTCTCCTTTTTAGGTTAGGCACAAATATCTCACCTTTACTTTTGAAAACACTCACAGAAACCTACCTCGTACAAGTGCAAGGCCACTATGACATTTTATTGCTTCTGACGTATGGGGACATAGAGGTACATGAGATAGCTGCGTCAGAGGCAACACTGGCCAGATTCTTCTGCCTCAGCTGCTCCGATCCCTCCCTCACACCTGGGCTGTGAATTCTCCTGGCTAGAAAAACTTCTATAGCCACTGTAGATACCGTCCCTAATAGACAGCAAAACCTCACTGAAAAATCTTTCTAACTGAAGCGCAAATGAGAATTCACACACACACACACACACACACACACACACACACACACACACACACATAATTAAGTTAAATTCTTGAAGTAAAAATATTTTTATACATATGGCCAAATATAGAGATTTCCTGACTCTTGTCTCACCTTTAATTTCCTTGGGTTCATTTCCCCAGCCAGTACATTATAATGGTAGGTAATTAGAGAATGCTATTTCATTGATCTAAAGCCGAAATCTTAGCAGCCAAAAAATATAACCAAAACACAAGAAAGTAATGAACTCATTGGGAACATTTAACTTGCTATGAGCTGTAAAAAGAAAATTTTTACTATAAACACATTTCCTCCCTTTTAGTACCTATATTATTAGGTGAAAAGTGTTTGATTTCTTTTAAAGCATAGTATTACAGGCTGTCCGTCATCAAGTCTCTATTCTTTAATAGTAAGAAATATATGATGTAGTGTTCATGGGTCAGAATAACTGTATAACTCATACACAGATGGACAGGATTCTACATGAGAAAAACTTATGACTATAAATATTAATTTATTATTCCCTAGGGGTCAACAAATAATATAAATGATCTCTATGGATAGATTTGGCCAAGGGGGTTGAGATAAAAAGGGAGAAATATTCAGAACCAACCACTACAATGAGAACTCTCATTTGAATAGAGGAATGCACCTCTGTGGCCAGTCCAGCAGACAAAGACCAGGGAAGAAGGCAGTGACCAGAGAAAACGGTGGACCCCAAGGGGCAAAGAAGCCACAGACTCTGATTCTTCCCATCAGAGGAAAAAAAATAAGGCATTAAAATTTTCTTTCTAATATAAAAATAGAGAAGGTAAAAATTCCAAATTACTAAAGTCTTTTGCAGCTTCATTGAGAACCAAACCTAAATCAGAAAAAAATGTTTACCAAGAGGAATTTATTTTTAAAGGAATTTATATAGTTATACTTGCATATGATTTCCTCCTTAGGTTCTGTGATTTGATATATGGAGTTTAGGAATATTGGCTATTTTAAGGCTTAGTAAAACTGGAAACTTAATTTAGTAAGACTTAAAATATCTACCCTTTAGGTAATGCCAACATTTAAAAAATTCCCAAATATTTAAAATCTGTATTTACAGTCAAAAATATAACTTTAAATACAGAGAACTCAAACTATAGTAACACTGGACTTTATCAACATTCCACACTTACATTAAGCTGTACAAAAAGTCTATTGTGTTTTAAGTTGTCATTAACAATAGCAAAATTAAAAATACATGTATTTAAAATGCACAGAGCCAAAATCTATATAGCACAGAGCCAAGTTCTTATTTTAGCCTGGATGGAACCTTAAAAGGGAGATGAAATTTACTCCTGTCACACTTGAGTGTCTAATGTAAACAAGATTTTGGCACCAGAAGGTTTCAATGCAAAAGATAATACATCACATAGTACTCTGTGATTAAAAGACTTGTATTTCATGGGGGGGGGGGAATGAATTTTTGTTCGATGTGCTCATTTGGCAGCCCATGTGGAAACAGTCTAATTGTAAGCCTTGATGTCAAAGATTGCTGTCTGGTATTGACGGGCTGTAATGGTGACACTAGGCTCTGGGTACATAACATAAAACTATGAACTAATTACTATATCATGTTAGGTACTGCTTATGTTTCCGATTTACTTGTTATTTTAAGTTTGCCTAAATGAAAATATGCTTGTAAAAAAAATATAAAAAGAATAAAGCCCCTTTCACTGAGAGTGCCAAAAATAACTTCATAAAACTCAGAGTCTATGGGGCTGAAAATACACTCCAGGAGTATTTTTATAAAGGAGAGAATTTTAGGTAATCCTTACATTGGAAGTAGGATAAAGATAATTTGATTAAATAACATCATACAAGTGGTGTCAATTTTGGGGTAATAAGAGATGTTAGAGGTTTATAATAAAATCAGTCTGTTCTGCTTTTCAAAACATGCAAGATACAAATTTAATATATGAAAAGGGAAATAAATGAATATGGACAAAGTTCACACAGCAAAGATAGGTGTCTTCTCACAAAAATTATATATAATAATCTTCTTTAGCAGCATGAATGGGGTGTCTATACAAGTTCATGACTTGGGAAATGATCCACATGGATCATTAGAAACTTGTAAACTCATCACTGAGAATGGATGCATCATTTGTGACCAGCATCTAGATATAAGTGCTTCATGATTTTTATTTTGAATCTGTTTATGTATAAACTGCATGCAAGTCCTACAAATAGGTTTGTTACAATCTGATGGGGAAAGTCTGTTGCATGAATGTCTATGTAATCTAAGAGTCTAATCTAAGAAATGTCAAAGTCAGAAAAAATTTTGCTAAGTTCTGAATACTGAACATGGTAATTTTATTATTTTAATAATAAAATCTGCAGCACCCTGGCTTAAATCAGGCCACGTACTACTCCAACTCTTTCTGAAACCAAGTGTGTAAGAGTTGTCAGTCTTGAAAAAATTCCAATTTCTGGGGGTGCTTTGTCTATAGCAAGTTGAATTCATTCCAGTGAAATAAAGTTAATCCATGGCAACTTTGAGTCTCTATACCCCCATAACCCAGACTGACTTGAGGATTTCAATGTTGTCATCAGGGAGATGTGCTCTTGTCTTTTTCACAAGTCACTCTTACCAGCCAGGAAAAATTCCAGATGAATTTAATCTTAAAAACTCTATTTCCCACAATAACCCCTCTGGTTTACATTACAGGGTTCTCAAGACTTGCTCAGACATCTGCTGATATGATGGTTCAGAACAGTTTTTTTCCATGAGTAATAGCAATCACCTTAACCCAAATTAAAAACAGACAGAATTTCAGAGATTGTCAAGTTCAGAACTTCTTAAAGGAAGGTTCAAATGCTGAAAGGTACCTCTGCAGGAGGCCTCATTTGAAAGGAGATATCCTTAGGAACACTAAAGTATGAGAATAGATGGTAGGATCAAATCCTTTAATTTTACAAATGAGAACAAAGTCAAAGGACTTAACCCCAAACTTCCTTTAAAGGCAGACTAGGGGCAGGGAATTAGCTTCTCTCACTCTCCTCTCTGCTTTTACAAAACATCCCCAACCCAAGAGGCAGATGTCACTGGTGCTAATTTTAATGTAAGGTCCGGCTCTTTTACCGGGACAGGAAACGGCCTTCCTTCTACCTGGGTGCTGGTAGGTGTTCCTAACATGGGCCTAGAGAGGAATGATTCACTCCGTCTCAGGAGAAAAGGAATTTTAGAGGAAGGTTTAAACAGCTGAGTGTAGGGCCTAAAAACCATGGCACTCTCCCACAGTGGCAATCTCCCCATAAGGGATCAACCACAGACAATAGGAAAGGAAGCGGTTTTTAACTGATAGCCAGAGGGATTCCCAAGAGAGCACACTGCTGAGCTTTTATATCCTGGGCTCTGAGTTTGCCATCTTTGTTACCTTTTCTTTAACTGCCGCCTGACTAACTAGATAGAGGTAGCAATTAATTGTAATTTGTTACAACTGAAAGATCACAAAAGAAATGCCAAAAAGTGGTTTAGAAAAGCATTTTAAGATGTGAGGGTATTCATAATGAATGCTCCTGAACCTTCAGTCCAAATAGGTAAAATGTCAGAGATGGTGACAGCCACTTAATTGCTGGCCCAATTCACAATGCCTAAGAATCGACAAGGCTGCTTTTCTGTGGCCCATTATCAAAGTGTCAACAATGATTATTGCCAATATAGTTATACAAATGCCAATTGCAGGGCAGCTGTTTTCTTTCAAATGGGTTCCAGGGAAAAGGTTATATGTTAAAAGGAATCTTCTTATTGTGACCCTATGACTCCATTAGACAGGCTTCACTTTACCTAATAAAATCAGACGTGAGTTTTCAGAAGAAATGTGCAGAATGATGAACAAAATGCATAGTTGTGTAAACCCCAGGACTCTCACTCAAGAACATGGGCTTTTTAAAGAGTCAGGTCAAATCCCCTAGAAATCAAGTGAGTCCAGTTATGTTTTCTTTTACTTCCCAGAGCCCCTGCTGAGTAGCTTGCTTGCTGGCAGCATGGTAGGGCCGTCATTTGTAAAAAGCAGTCCACTCAGCTATAATTACTAATTTGATGTCACACTGGAATTGCAGTGCAGCTGTGAAAAGATCGACCGCCAGGGAGATTCGCATTTCTCTCTCTCATTTAGAGGAGGCTAAACTGCTGGAGCCATGAATGGAAGATGCCCTTCCATTAAAAAGGAAAGAATTAAAGAATAAAACAAGTCATAGCAGCTGTCAGAATTTGACAGCAGCTTAAAAAAAAAAAAGCACTCTTCTGCTTTTTAAAATTTTAAGACATCTGTACTTGCATATTCTGATACTTGTTGTCATGAAAGTGATCCCATTATTGCTGGAATATGACTTCTTTGTTTCCTTCGGTTCCATCTTCATTATTATAATAATGCAAATCACGCTAATTATGTGTCAAGCTGAAATCTAAGGGATGGGATTTGTCTGCACCTATACCATTAACTAGCTGATATAACAGTTTTAAAACTTGTCATTGAGAAGTTAAAAGTATGGGGCATTCAAATAAATTAAAAACTAAGAATTCAGATAACTCATTAAGACATATCAATGGAGATTCTCTAGGAAATCCACTCATTGCACCATGATTATCTTTTTGTAGAAAATATCACATGAGAGCAATGAAATAGATTATTTTGACAACATCTATAGCTTTATTTGTGATGACAAGGAGTAGCTTGCTTTTGGGAGGCGTGATAAACATTAACAGCTGATGGAAAGAAAAGCTGAAAACTGGCAGAAAAGGGAAAGCAGAGAAATTTCTTAGAACTCAAAAGAATTTAGATTTTTGTAATTGTTCAGCTCCACTGATACATTTCATCTATTATAGTTTAGTAAACATTATCCCAGTGTTGCTAGATTATAAACATACTGCTCTACCAGAGATGTTATGTTCTCTTGTGCAGGCACAGTCTTCATCAGTTACTGATTTTAATGACTGTTAGGTTCCATATCTTCAAACTATTGCCTCCTGTCCAATCCCTTGTAATTCAGAAGGGCATTGGGTGGCCTTTCACAGCCATGGCTTCTGGAAGAATCACTGCCACTAGTCCCGAGCCAGACACCAGGTGAGAGCTCGGTGCTCTTCTTCCTTGGGGCAGGTGTGCAGACAACTTGGGCTTTTACACTTAAGTGTAAGCTGCAGTGACGTAGACTTAGTTACAAAAGTGCTGGAACTCCTCAAATGGAGGAAATACAGATTATTTGCCAGCACAGTGTGAACTCAAATGATGGCACTACTTTTTAAAATACTTATGTCACGACTCAGAATACCTTCTTTAGTGCCACATTTTTAACTACAGAACAATGTTTCTGTCAATGCAGTGAATGTTTCCTTGATCTTTACCATGACTCATGGGGCTACTGTGAATTCTAGGTAATACGTCCTTTTAAAAAACGAGAGATTCCAAACACTGAAGTAGGAAATACAGCACAGTGGTCAGAAATGTGAGCTCGGTCTAGGAAGCTGGCCCATCATTTCCTAAGTATGGTCCATTAGAGGAGTTACTGAATCAGGCTACTGAAATAACTTCATCAACTCAAGGGCAGTAATAACAGCAACTCCCCCCTCCCCCATAAGGTGGCTGTAAGGGTTATGTGACCATATTCGTGTAATATCTAAAAGTGCCTGCCTGGCGTATAGTATGCACTGAGCAGATGTGAATAATTATTTACCTTTATAATTCCCAACAAGTCAAGATTAATATAAAAAAAATATGCTCCCATTAGGTAAGGTTTGCCTCTGCCACTAACTGTGGATGGTGCACTAAAATTTAAGTGTCTGCGTCTCAAAGCTGTCTTGTGTGCTGCGGAGACGCTGAACTCTGATCTCTCGGGGCCCCTTGCATCTCTGCCTTCTCTAAGGCCACCTCCAAGGGGAGTGTTCTGAGGAACAATTGGCATATACACAATGTGGGATAAAGCTTCTTAGCAGAATCCTCAGAAAAGTGAGTTTCTGCTATACAAAATGTATGATCTAGGCCTTTTCATAGAATCTACACCTATGAAGGGGCTGAACATTTTGGGGAGGCTGGCAGTGGAAGTGTGCTGAATGCTGTGGGTGTCTGAGGGAGCATGTGACTGTATGGGCAGTTCAGATAAGTAGCTGAATGTTCTGCTCCTGAGAAAACTACAGATACGTCAGAGCCAAGTGTGTGTGATTTTCCTTCACACAGTGTCTCCCTATTATGACTTAATCCGCATCTGTAGCTGCACCATTGACTTTACCTGTCTTTCCTTCTTTGGTTATCAGAGCAAACCAAACCCTGGTGACTGAGGAAATAAAAATGAGACAGAAGGGGGAAAGGCTGCTAGCAGTGACCTCAAGGGACCTGTGAGTGAAGTAAAACAGAGCAGCCAACCTCGAGCGGTAGATTCTGTCCTCGGCTCTGCACTCAGGGGCTGACTTCTTACAGTGCTCCGAAGGCTGTGTGGCCTTCAAACAATCCAGATGTTCTTCCCTAGGAGAATATCCCAATGATACTAAGCTTTTGAGTCATTGTGGACTAGAACTTACATATGTGTTTGGGTCTTGGGCACCTGGAAGAGATGTTTAATCAGTAACATGGCATGTTTCTGCGTCTTTTAGCCAAAGCTGGGGTCTTCAGGGGGACTGGTTGACATGAAGGTTGGAAGTGTAAAAATACTTTCACCAGTGCACAGTAGAAATACAAATTGACAAAGAAGTATTGTAGGGTAAATGAATTAATCAGACTTTTAATGCTATTAGCCTCTGTGGTCATCACCCGTGGCCTTGATGTGTTAATGCCCAAGGCAGGGTGCGGGGACACTGCCTGACGGTGGACTCCTGGAGCAGGTCTAAGTGTGCACACTGGAGCCTAGCAGGGAGGCGATAAACAGGCAGCATCACCCAGGCACCCAGGGAGGCTTACGGTGCTATCTCCCTGCTGGCTGGTTTCTGCTGCTGACGATTAAAACCTGTGAAGATGATACCATGGGCTCCAAAGTTCCCTTTTACACTGGTAGAATGGAGGGTGAACCCGCCTGGCCTGGGATGGCCGCACAGTAGGTACGCACCGGTGGGCCCTCCCCGGTGACACAATGGGTTGAAGCACAGCACTATGAAGTGACCACAAGGCTGCGGCTCGAGTTCTATTCCCCGCCAGGGAGGTGACCCACATGGTGCGGCAGACCTCCCCTATCTCGCCCACTGCTCCCCTCAGCAGTGTATTTCAGTACCTCTGCCTGTTCTGCTCCCCAAGCTGTCTCTGACCTACACACCAGTTCTTGTATGCATAAATAAATAAGTCTTAAAAAAAAAGTATGCACTGGGTTCTTTTTCTGTCTGGTTTCTGCTTCATGAGTGATCACTGAAAAGATGATCTGGTGGTTCTCTGTTGGTAACCTCAAAGGATAATTCCTATCCTTCATCCTATCTGATCTTGCAAAAGTACCTGATTCTGGGAAAACTCCTTCTAGATTTTGGGTGCAGATCAGAGTGCAAGTTTCCTACGAATAGGAGCATTGCTCAGTGAGGGATTTCTCATAATACTTTATTCAGAGCAGATGCTCGATGAAACTCTGAACCCATAACCCAGACTTCCCTGGCTCATCTGATCCACTGTAGGGTCCTCTCCCCTCACCTGCTCCTTAAATGATGACGCAATTTAGGGCTGATTCTCGAAGTGCCCTTGTGGTCTACACACTCTATAAACTTTTCCTGACTTTCATTATAAACGGAGATCAGTGTTAGTCAGTTTAGTTTGTATAGAATGGGATTTCTCAGTCACATTGATTTCATCATACTGATTCTTAATCATGCTGATTTAAGTTGAATCTATCTAGAATCTCGTATAAAAAACTATAAAAATCTCGTATTGTGGTTCAAATGCTACCTAATACTACCCGTGACTCAGGAAAAGATTAAAAACTGTAGTCTCCTCTTTCCTAATTCTTTAAGCAAAATAAAAGCACACGTCATTATCTTGACATTTTAGTCAGAAAGGAGTTTGAGATCCATTCAAAGCCTTTCCTCTATAGGTGGAGTTGAAGCTCCACAGTGTCTCTTTATAGATGAGAAAACTGAGGTGTTGAGGTGAGGAAAACTTACTCAAGCCAACAGCCACACCCAGCTAGTTGGTGAGCTGCGCCTGCAGTTTGGAGCTTTAGGGACTTCACCTAAGCTTCAAGACTGTGGTGCATGTGAAAGAATTCTTCAGCTCCACTTACAACTAATCGCTACCTGCCTCTGCAACTGAGAGGCAGGGGGTAGCTAATGTGAGGAGGAGGAAGGCAGTTAACACTCCTCACTGCAACGCGCTTCCCACAGGGGCAGCTAATGAGAAGATGAGAAGAACTGAGGCGTGAAGGAGAATATAAAGTAGAGCGACCCCACAAAAGGGCTGTCAGCGGAGGCCATAGTGGACTTTTAGTAGTGAACTTAGCATAGTCTTCATGATGTCAGTCTATAAATGATGGAAGGTAGAGACTTCTATTACCATCTTCTTTCAATTAAAACATGGTACCAAGAGAAGTGGGGCTGTTGGTGCACCCCCCCAGAATCGTGGTGAGAAATGGGGTACTTACCTTTTCTTTGTCACTGGCTTCTCTAGCTACAGTAGAGCCCTGAAACAAAAGAAATGATAAAATATGCATGTTGAGGCCCTGGGGTTCACATGTTTAAAATAGCTTGAGTCCCAGAGCTGAGCACAGGAAGAAGCACCCACTTGACTCTGAAGCCTCCTCCAGAGTCACTGTCCCCTCGGATGGCTGCTGGGTCAGGTCTGCTCCCTCGGTCTCCAGCCCTGCCTGCCCCTCGCCCTGCGCCGTGCTGGCCCTGCCTCTTGTCCCTCTACTGGAAATCAGAAAACGTGACAATCACTGAAATGGTACCTTATTAATACATACGGGATCAAAACCATGCTTTCCTCCTTACATCAAGTGCCAGAAATGGTTAGCCTTATGATCTTCAAAGGTAAAGTGGACCACCAGCTGGCTGAGTGTCCATGAGGGCATTAAAAATGCCTCTTTCCCTGCTTTATATCTTCCAGATGTGGGCATTCTCAGCCCTCTGACTGCCTTTCTAGAGTTACATATGAACATGTTTCCCTCACTTACTATCATTAAGCCCCCTTGGGGACTTTCTGTTCTCCCTCCCTTTGGAAATTCCCTCCCAGCGCGCTTTCTTGTACTTTTCTTGTACCAGGCCCTAAGTGGAAGAAAACAGTTGTTGGTCTCAGCACTTCTGACTCTCCTGTACTGGCTTTTAAAACGATGCTTCAGCAATCTGCCATTGTGGGAGAAAACCAGGGTCCACCTCAGATGTCAACAGCGGGCCTTTTGGGATTGAGTTCAAGCAAAGAAACTATACTTTTTTTGTGGAAGATTTAAACACAAAAGATAAAGGCGGGAAGCAACTGGCCCAGTAACTCCCAGATATGTCAATATAGTAATGACTCTATTCGTGGGACTCCTTGGTGACCCGCTATGTGTCTCTCACACAGTAATGCCAGAGATGTTGGATAAATGTTTGAAGAAGGATCATTGACTAATTTGCTGGTTTCTCTTCCCTTTCAGCACTGGACACCCACTACCACTAGGTCAGCAGAGGGTTCACTTGATCACCTTTTAAACAGACATTTATCTCTAGAATACTTGCTTTAGTCAATTATTAAGGAAAAGTAAAAGAAGCTTCTAGATTGACCATTCTTCAAGAAGTCAACATTTTTTACAGTTTTCATTCAGGCAGCTCAGGCACTGATTAGGATATGTGTTGCCTATTAATTAACTCACAGATGAGGACACCCCTTCCTGGAGAAGGGAGGGGCTGAGACCAGGTTGGTGTCTCCCTCTCTGAGTCTCTTGGGGATACGCTGGGGGGCACAATGCTGACCCACCAAATGAAGAAGGATGCTGTGAATCATTTGCAAGGAGAATTGTGGCCTGTTCCACAAGAGCAGCAGAGACTTCTGCCCAGTTAAATCAGCAGTTATTACTCACAAGAGCTATCTTCCTTCTTTAGAGACTCTTTGACATGGGTCTCCTTCCTTTACATAATGATTTCTAATAATGGCCCCAAATTAAAAAAGAACAACAACTTGGAGGTGGGGGGTTGTACACTTGAGTGTTGTCGATGCTGGAGTCAGGGGAAGAAACTATGTCTCTTTATGTCCCTAACCAAATTTTGGGTTCGTGTATATTTTCCCCCTCTTACAACGTAAGTTCCCTTAGTTTTGATTCTTAGTAGAGCTCAAATTAGCAAAGCTGCTTGGCTGGGCGATGAGCAGAGGGCTGCACGCTGTCACATCACAGAAAATGACCTTTGTTGCCAATGCTAAAAGTTGAATTTTCAAGTGAAAATGGTGATTTTCTAAGACTTGCATTTACCTCAGCTTCTCAATACTTAAGGCTTTTCTGATGAGGTCAGCAGTGATGTTAATGTGACTTACTGAGACACCTATTGAAATGTGTCATTATTTGGAAAAACATATAAATTTGTGCACTTGTATGTTCCCAATGACCCAAGCATGCTGTATTCAGACTAATGCATGTAAACAGGCCAATGGAATTTACTGAAAAGAGCATAAAGAGTTCACGGATGTGATTTCAGATTCCACTAAACTTTGAGAAATGACTACTTGCCAGGTTTTGTGTAGTATCAAAGAATTTTTCCACTATTCTGAAAAAGTTATTAAAATACCCTCCCCTTTTCTAATTACTTATTTGTATAAAGTAAGATTTTTCTTCACACACTTCAATCAAATAATATCACAAGAGAACAAAAGTAGATCTTGATATGACTTTCTAGCAGCTATTATTTGCAAGTTATTAAGTCAAGCATTAATGAGACTTGCAAAGATATAAAACAATTCTACCTATCTTACTATTTTTTTGGGGAAAATAGAGTGTGCGCTCTCTCTCACACTCTATATATAAAAGATAGCTCTTTCATAAAAAATATACTAATTATAGTGACTTATTATATATACATATTTTAATTTCTCATGTTAACTTTTAATATAAATATCAGTAGACATACTTTACTAAGGAAAAGCTTTTTGGAGTCCTTTTTGAGTGTGAAGGAATCTAAGATTAAAAAGGTTGAGACCCCCTGATGAAGAACAGAGATTGGCAAATTTTTTCCTGGGAAGGATCCAGAGGGTAAAAGTTCTAAGTTTTGTGATGCATGAGGTCTCATAAGGTAACCACTCAACTGCCATTTGAGTGCAAAAACAATGCATATAGCAAGCAGGCAGGATCCTTCTTTGCGGACCCCTACCTTGGCAATTGTCCCTCTAAGCCAGTGGCCCTTCAAGTCAGATCAGGTCACTCCATCTTCAGAACCTCCAAGAGGGTCCCCTCTCCCTCAGTGTCCTTGAGCTATGTTGCCTCAGGGTCTTTGCATTTGCAGGCTCTCATCAGGGATGTTCTTCTCTCAGATAATGCTCTCACCTATTTTAGATCTGCTCCTGTGTCACCTTCTCAGTGAATTCTCCATGAAACCTTTCCTTATATCTTAGCTAAAATTTTATCTTCCAGCCTTCCCTGAATCCTTCTATGCATAGCACCATTAATACATAAATGTTGTTAAATGACACAATACTGTAGTATATAATTTACTACTTTTACTTACTATCTTTAGCTACCAGAATGTTAGCTTCTTGAGTGTGGGTTGGTCTGTTCATCATAATATTCCCAGCATGTAAAATAATGCTTGGTACATAGCTGGTGTTCAAAAAATACTCATTGAATAAATCAGAGAAGATACCTCGAATAGGTACAAGGGTCTTCTGTTAAAGTCAGCAAATGATTCTAGTTTACCACAAAGGAGTGCTTTGTTCATTGCCTACTGGCTTTAGCATGATCAATTACAACAGAATGATTTGGATGAGCAAGCTTACTTACTTAATGAAAATAAATCTCACCTTTAGGTCATATTTCCTATATACAGATAACCGGTGACTGAAGACGTTCCTTGTAACAATCACATATATTTCGACTCCATCAACATTAAGCCGGTACATGCCCAAGAACTGGGGGAGAAGGGTGACCCCATGACACTCCACTATATACTGCATGGGAAACACAAAAAAGAAAAAAAATCCAATCAAAAGCTGCTTTTTCAGATGTGAAGTACAACTCTCCTGTGTATGGTTTCATGCACAATGAAACCATGAAGGTCTTAATCAGAGAAAACAACCATCTTTGTGATCAGGTCTATGTTTGCCACGTATATATACACAGTAAGAAAAACTCAACTTTATCTTTTTTCCATGATTCTAAGCTATTATGTAAAGTCAAATTTTGGATGTAAACATAACAGCCTCCTTCTTCTACAAAAGCCCTGATGATGATTTTGCAAGGTTGAAGCTGAGACTCTCGGCTTCTAAGATCGGCTCCTTGAGCAGTGTTGAGATGAAAGAGGAAACTGTAGAGAGAGCTCAGTGTTACCAAGCTGCGAAGGGTGGGCTCTTCTAGCTTTTTACTCCTCGTGGGATGCTAAGGTCTTGAGTAAGGGTGTGAAGGACAGGTGCCGTTCCACCCAGGAGCCTGGGTTTCTGCTCTACAACAGATGAGGTTCTCTGGCACCATGCTGGATTTCATCAGACCCACGGGCTAGTCCCAGCTTTGACCCTGTTGCCATTTAGAGTTGTAAAAAACACATGGGCTGGGAAATCTTTAATGACCGTACTCTAAAAGGCCACCAGATGGAGACACATCTCCTTGAAAGCGGATCCTTATAAAACAGGGGTCCCTCTGCAATTTCCAAAGGAAAGTTAGCTTTTACTTTCTTTAAAATGAGGGAGAAAAGATATTCAAAGCTCTTAGATATGCACGACACGACACAGGAGTGACATCTCTGGGCTGTGAATGGCATGGCTACCAGAATTTCAAAACTGAAAACACACACATTGTAAATATTCACAAAGAGGTGTCTAGATGAATGGCGACAGAGAGTGATAGAATTTGGGATGACTTTGCTTTCTTTTTTAAAATACTACTACTTGCATTTTTTTTTACAATTATAATACTATTATAAGAGAAAGCATGTAATGCTTTTTCAAGCTTATTACTGATAAGCACTATCAACAATTTTATCTCAAATATCTAAGCATACATATCCCATGGAACCATGGGCCTATTAATGCTGTAATCCAATACTAAATCCACAAGTTCTCCACAAGTTCTCCTCAGGATTTTTAGAACATGAAATGCAACTGCTACAAAATTTCAGTTTCCTTTGCTATTACACGCTCAACAAGAATAATAGGTATTCTGAATACTTGATTTGCTGCTGTTCTCAAGCAAATGAAATGCCATTAAAAGATTCACAGTTGGCCCTCCCTGGTGGCGCAGCGGGTTAAAGCACTGCACTGAGAAGCTAAAGCCACTTCCGCATGAGTTCAATCCCCGCCTGCCCCCGGAGGTGACCACATGGCGTGGCAGACCTCTCCTGACCCGCCCGCTGCTCCCCTCAGCAGTGTACTTCGTCGATCTGCCTGTTCTGTTCCCCACTCTGTCTCTGGTGAAGCCTCTCACCGCCCCTGAGCCTCTGGCCTGTACCCCAGTTCTGTATGTACAAATAAATCTTTAAAAAAAAAAAAGATTCACAGTTGACTGACAGTTGCGGCAGAGAGAAATCTAAGTGATGCACTGAGACAGATAAATATTTATATCTCCACATGATAGTGTGGACCTGGGCTATGGCTTTGGGAAATTGCTGTTATTATATTTTACTCAATTTTTTTTAGGGGCTTGAAGTGACAATTTAATAAAGCATCAAATTAATCCTTCACTATAAAGTCTTGTTTCATTTAATGTTTTTGAAAGGTTAAATTATCTGCAATCCTTATTGCGCCTCTGGCTATGTTTACAGATCACTTCAAGGGACATGCTTTACATAAAGGGAGAGAGGAATGGAAGGAAGGAAGGGAATAGGAAGAAGAAAGGAAAGAATAAGAAGGAAGGAAAGAATAGGTAGGGAGGGAGGGAGGGAGGAAAGGAGAAACTAAAAAAGGTAAGTTTGCCTCAGATTAAGGATTTGCTTCAGAATGACTAAACAAATAATACAGAACTTTCCTTGAATTGATATTTTGGGGTAACGGTCTATAAGTGTCAGTGAATAACATTACATTTTGGTCTCAATTAGTTTTGAAGTAAAAGAATGTAAGGATAATTACATTTAAGCTAATACAAATGTAAAACCTTATTGCTTTTCTTAGTAAAATCAGGCTTAAAAGGAACAAGCATTCCTCTGCAGTATTTACAAACATTCTTAGTACTGAGATCATGCAGAATATACTGGGAGCTTTTCATTCCACTTGTTACAGTATAATAAAGACCCATAAATAACACTGTTCTTAAGGATGAAATGACTTGGTAAGAAACACTTTATAAAGCACAGACAACTCTATTCTCTTCTGAACTAAAAGGCAGCGTGGCTGTTCCAAGCATCACCGTGGTTAAGAGCATTGTGGTCTTGTTGCCCGGCTGTGGGGCAACAAGCTCCTCTCGGTCTGCTGTCCTGAAACTCTGGCCCTAGCATAGGCGTTAGGAGGATAGTACCCCCAGGGAGCCCCAAAAGTGGGCCGTGGCTTGAATATCCTGCATGGTGGTTTGACTTCTCCCTCGACCCAAACCTCCTTCTCTCCTGTTCCTTACAAAGCCTTGATCCCTAGTCAGTGTCCTGACCCCAAAGTGTGGGCTTCTGCTTGAAAGGAAGCAGAAGTCAGTAGACACAAGAGGCAACAGGCAGCCAGAAATTGCAGTGTATAGGACTACAGGAAACAGAACTTGGACAGTGATGCACAAAACATTTAAAGAAATAAAAGAAGCATCTCAGCGATGTACAAACCAAACTATCAGGAATGAACAAGCATCTTAAAAAAGCAGAATGTCTAGAAGAAGAAATAAGATCAATGAAATAAGAAAAACATCACTGGACAGAGAAGAAGACAAATTAGGTCAGTTGAGAAACAGTTAGGTCTGGGCCATACAGTTGAGCCATTAAACCAGGATGGAGCAGAGATGTTTAGAGATGGGAAAGTGGGGAAAAAAGTTGAGAGATGTGAAGGACAGAGTGAGAACATCAAATTCATAGCTGTTGGAAAGAAAGGAGAAAATGGGCGAAGTGTTAGGAAGAATGATGAGATTTCTAGAAACTAGAGAGAAACTGCTGCAGGCAATCTGTGCTGCTAGGCATATTGGGCAGCTCTTGGGAACCCTGGAACAAATGGCTCCAAATGCCCTCATTAGCAAGAGATCTGTCCAGAAAGTTCTGTCAAATACAGCTTGACTGGGCACGCCCTGGACCATGGGTACCTGACAATGGCAGGTCTTCCTGAGAGAAAATCAAGAAAAGTGTCTCCAATCCAAAGAAGGATGGCTCTGCTTGGAGTCATCTGCCTTGCTTGGTCCTATCGGGCTTTCAGGATTTAGAAAGTTAACTGTCTTTTTGTATTTCCATTTTCCTTTCTTTCAGATAGTGAACAAAAAAGTCAGTTGACTCAAAGTTTCTTTTGTTTTAAAAAGCAGGTACTTCTCTGTCACTTAGAGGGGTGTTTCACTGGAATTGTCTGGAATGTTAGAGAAATAACATCTCAAGCCCCAGCCAGCTCCTCTCAACTATGAAGCCAGAATCCATGTTTTCATGAATGTTCAGGTGTTTTGTCTACAATCAAATATGAGAAGCACTGATGTAATAATGATTTTTTATCTTGCGGTATCATACTCCCTCCCTTTCCCACTTTTAACTTTTAATTTGTCTTGTATAGGGCCTACTGTCTCAGTTTTGCTTCCTTGTATGGCTCTTTCTTCCAGTACTAACACCAACACCATTGTCCTTCATGGATGGGTGAAAAGATGTACTCCAAGAATGGTGACCAAGATGTCAGGAGTCCATCCAATATACTCCATGGGAGATGCCTGCTCTGAGTGCTGGTTCCTACTGATAGGCAGCAGGAACACGCAGAATGGCTTCTCCAGATGGGCAGTTTGGAAGCACAGGAAATCAGAGGGTTAAAGTAACATAAGGCAAGAAGAAATAGAAGAACTGATCATTGCCAGCAAAGCACATAGAAAAAATTTAAGACTGAACATAAATGCTAAAACTAGTCTAGTCCTACCTATAAAGCAGAAAGAAGAGGCCTCATACATGTCCCAAATGTCTCTGAGCTCCAGTGATTAGCACAGAGACAGACAATGCCAGGAAGCACCTCTCCTGAATTCTGGGTGCTGAGGCCTGTGTCTGGTTGATTGGAATAGCCAGGCAGAGCTCAGCACCTTGTAACATACATCAACGCCTTGGCTAAAAGTGCCCGCAGAAAGAGCAGCTCCAACATTTAAATCCTACCTAGAGGAAGCCAGAGGAGCAGAGCTCCTGGGAGTCCATTTGCATTGCATCCGGCAAATGTGAAATATATGTAGTGTGGCTTCAGCACTCTGCACAGTAGGCCCACCCTTAGCCAGGGGCATGAACTCTTAGAGCTGCAGGGGACTCCTGACACCATGAGAGTACAGAGCCCATTAAGAAGTGCTTTTCCCTATATATACATACCAGTGATAAAGTTTAATTTATAAATTAGGTAAGCGATAACAACACATACTACTAATAAAATAGTATATCAAAACAATATATATAAGTCATATGCATGTGATCTCTCTCTCCCTTCCAAAATACCTTATCATATATAGTATTTTCAAGGGCAGTTAGTCTCAGAAGTGGGAACTACCAGATTGATTATTTTCTTTTAACGTTCTCCAGAATTCTATTTCTTCTTGCCTTATGTGGTGTTACAAGGAGGATATTATCATGTAGCTTGTCCTTTCTGTGGGGAACTCCTGAGAGAGAACACTGTCTGATCTTAGTTCCAAGAATAGTGACATTCCACCTTTACATAAGGTTCACTTGAATACACAATATATATCTTATTTATTCAACATTTCTTTTCCATGTGACTCCTGGGACATACAGGTCTAACTGGTGGCCCTCAAAATGGTACGGAGCCGGTCCCCGTGGTCTGAATGTTTAGGGTCAGTTCAGGCTTCATTTTGTGCTTTCACCCTTTCTTTCCTTTTTTGTTCTTTTTTCTTCAATTTATTCTGTCTTGTATTTGAAACTTCCTTGAGGTCACCTCATATCCTTTCTGGAAGTAGGTCGAGAGTAAATACATGAAAATGAATGAAAGTATGCTGTAGATGAGAAAACAGATTCAGACACTGCCCCAGTTACCAGTTCATGTTCTTTACATCAATAATTGTGCTTTTCAATCATCATGACACTTGAAATTGTATTTAAAATACTCTTTCTAACAAGAAAGAAACATACAGATATTGGGTGAGACTTTATTCTATAAAGAGTGTACCAAGGAAATAACTATTTTGTAGTAGTGAAATGAAATGCAGTCAACAGACTTATTTTGATCCCCAGGTCACTTTACGTAAGACTGATGAGATGTCAAATCTGCATATAAGTAAATATCCCAGGGATAGCATTTCCAACTGACTTTTATAAAAGCAAAAAAATTCTGAACTCAGAGTTGTCAATGGAATTGATATTTGAACCAAATTATATTTGATTAGGTAGTATCATAGCCATTTGTCAGGATACATTCCAGAGAAAGAAAATGAAATGGCAGACACTTTGAAAAGTGACTTGTTAAAAGCTCCATCCTGCAACTCTATTCTTTCACAGAAGTCAATGCCTTTGTGTTTTCACCATCACAGTCTCTTCCCTGGAACTTTAAGGTGTCCTTTATAATAGCCAAGAGCATAAGCACTGCAGAACACATTTCAAAAGAAATAGATGTTATAAAAGATTTATGAGATGTTAAATGAATTAGAGGCTGACTAATGTTTTTAGAAAACAAATTAGGGGCAGTCCTGAGTTTCCAGAAACAGGATGCAGCTCAAAGATTTTTTTATTGACTTCACTGTAAGCAAAATACAGTTGATTACATTTGCACAGACTGGAATAATAAGTAACTGCCAAGAAATAATCCATGCTTTTGGAACATAAAGCATGACCGGACAGCAAGAAAGCTGACTTTTAAGTGGATGTCTAAGAGCTCACAAATCCAAATGTACTCACTGTGAGAGACCAAACCTAATAATGCATATTAGCAATTTTAAGAATTCTTTGGTTAATGCTGGTTTAAAAAAAAAAAAAAGAAGCAGGACTAGAAGCAAGAGGGTCAATGTATGGGAATGGGGGGTAGGGTGGGTGGGTCTAATACCAGTTGTGAATAATTGCTGAGATGTTGCAAGCAATGGTCAAAGATTAAATATTCATGTCAAAGACTAAAATTTCTCAAGATACTGTTGACTACAAATTTTCAATATAGCTGTCTGTCATTGTTTATTTTATGAATTGGTGGAGACTTCCATCACCCTCTCTTGAGGGCTCAGTACTTGATGTACCTTCTCCTATTTGATCTGCAGGACTTCATAGTTGTTATATCTCCATTGTGAAAAGGAGGGTACTGAGGCTTCAAAATTTAGCTACTGCAAGGCTAGGAGGTGACAGGCCTGTGGTTGTCTGACAATGGACCAGCTACCTCACAGTGAGGCCTTTAACAGCTTGGGCTGGGACCTGGGCAACAGAGCTCTACCAGGTAAACTTGAAATGTATGCTGGAAAAGAGAGGAAGAGAGAGATTTTACTGCTCCCAAGGTAAATTTCATTTTACCCCTATGCCATGACGTAGGGATAATGGCTGAAGGGTGAAAAGAAAGAAGAAGACACTTCTTAAAACCAGAGAATTTTCTCAGAGTAAAAGGCAAATGGGAATAGGTCTTTCTGGGGCCAGGACAGGATTAGGAGGTACAAGCAGTCCGAAGTCAACACCTAATTTCTGGCATGGTCAAAGTTCAAAAAGTGTTTGAAATATTGCCAGATCTTAAGCTGAGTGATTTTAAAATCAGAATGGCACCCATGGAGGCTATTACACAGAAGTGTTACATGGTCTTCATAGCGTGAAGATTCCTAAATGCAAACTGTCAGTGATCTGCCGCGGTCATTTTTTTTTTTTTTAAGATTTATTTATTTATTTGTACAGAACTGGGGTACAGGCCAGAGATGCAGAGGGTGAGAGGATTCAACAGAGAGAGAGCGGGGAGCACAACAGGCAGATCGACGAAGTACACTGCTGAGGGGAGCAGCGGGCGGGTCAGGAGAGGTCTGCCACGCCATGTGGATCTCCTCCGGGGCAGGCGGGGATCGAACTCATGTGGAAGTGGTTTAAGTTTCTTTGTGCTGTGCTTTAACCCGCTGCGCCACCAGGGAGGGCCGCCACGGTCATTTTTAAAAACCCAGGTAGAAGAGATGTTTATGTCAAATGTGCCCTCATTTTCTAAATATCCCTAAATCTTTGGCCTTGATGGTAACTCATAAATGTGAACCTTCTCAGTCTCAGAGAAATTTAAATTACCTGGTGGTATTTCTTTAGGATGTTGTGCATTTCAGCCACATCTTCACTCGTGATGGTCTTGATAACGTATCTTTTGTCGTACGAAGTGTGGAATCGAGCTCCGCTGCGTGCCTGGGAGTCATTGGGGAGGGGGGCGCTCCTGGTCAAGGAGTTCTTCCCATCGGATTGGGGAGGGGGGAGAAGAGAGAAGAGAACAGGTTAAAGAGGGGGGTTTCTACCGCTGATGATTTTTCATTGTTAACACAAGTTTTCAGAAACATTTGTGTTGGTAAGAAACATGTGAGTTGAGTGACATTTTATAGTCATCACAACTGAAGCTGCCAAGCTTTCAAATGAAATGAAAACAGTTCAGCTCTGTACCATCTTATGCCCTGTCTAGGATTATAGCAAAGTTATCTTGTTCTTTTCCAAGTTAGACAAGAGCTCAAATGGATTGGTCTGAATAAAATCAGGGTCCAGTCATGAAAAGAAATTTACATTCATGGAACGTTCCCTTCTATGACTAGTATTTTGAGAAGAATCACATATAGAGTATTTCCTCCCACTCTGGATACACTCACATGCAACAGTTACACTATTATCATCATCTTACAAATGAAGATATGGGGGGAAGAGATGTTTAATGATGAGGTACACGGGACACAGCTAGAAAGAGACGCGCTGCAATTCCATCTCCAGTGCAGCTGACTCAGAAGCAAGTTCTCCACTAGAAACCAGGCGAACAGCAAACACTCTGCAGGTGGTATGCCGGGCAGGGGCCTGGACAGGTAGGTATGTTCTCCACAGCTCCTGAGAAGATTGTGTCTGGCCCATTTTCTACTCTTCGGCCAAAATTTTTTTTTTTGAAAATGACTAAATCTCCTGGGAGGTGGACAAGGAGAAGTCTGGGCAGGGGCTCATCTGGATTCGCTTTGAAACTAGAGACCCCCCCGGACCCCGTCTTGGGACTCAGGCTCTTTGGCCCCAGAAGCTGATTGTGGGAAGTTGCCAGTAGCAGTAGCTGACCAACATTCTATAGTCTGCCAGCAGTTGCCCCACTGGGGCTCAGGCTGTGGGCATTGGCCAGCAGGTGTGGTGGGCAGGAGTGTGCCCCCAAACGCTCCCCAGGGCAGGCAGCCCCCACTCCAGGGCTGTAGGGAGGTGCCTGGGGCCCCACACTGCAGCCCCAGCACTGCCAGCTGCAGGCAATAGAGGCCTATGGATTTGGTGCCTGGATGGTGGAGTGGGCCATCAGGTGTGGGCGATGATGACCTGTGAATGGTCCATTCAGCCAGATGATTGAACACGGTTGGGTCCAATCAGGCTTTGTCGGGTGGGAGGGGGGCCTGGAAGAGGATATAAGGCAGGGCAGGTGCCGGCTGGGCGCCCGCACTCTGACTCTGTTCCTGACTCACTCTGTTTCGCACCTAATCTGTTCCTGACCTCTGAAGAAAGAAGCATCATCCAGTAGGCAACCTCTTAAAAAAGCCAAAAAGCTTAGAGAAGCCAGAGTTTTGCAAAGGCCAGGGCCACCAGCCTCTGGTCCTGTCTCTGATGTTGCCCGAAAGGCCTGGCGTCTCTGACTGCTGCTAGTTGCTGGCGTGGGGCGGCAGCTGTTCAGACGGTGTTTCTGATAACACCGCTTCCTAGTGACCGGTGTTGACCAGCTCTCTGTCCGGTCACTTTTTGAGCTGTTAATCCAGCAACTCATTCCTGGGCCTGCTGCCTCCGACGCTGCCTGGGGCTGAGGGGGCTGCAGCATCCTCTCAGTCCTAATTGTGAGCTCCTCCAGCTCACACTAGGTCGCTCTAATCCTTCTCTGTCTTCTCCAAAAGTGGGCAAGAAAGCTCTCCTGTGAGGGTCCCTCTCCTGTACCAGGAGGGTAGAAGGCTTTCTTATCACCAGAGTCAGGGAACTCAGGGTCGAGAGGCTGAAAACACCCACCTGTCTCTTCCTCATTGACGTAGCCCAAGCCCAAACCTCCTTATCTAGTCCATTCTTCCAAAGTTGTTTCCTTTTCTAAAAACTATAAAAGCTGTCTGTTTCTGTCACTTCTTTTGAGTTGCGTTCCTTTGTGGCTTCTGTATATATGAAGCAAAATTCGTTTTTTTTCCTGTTAGTCTACCTAATGCCAGTTACTAGAGCAGCCAAGCTCACAGGAGGGAAGAGTTTGCCACCCCTACAATCTCACCCCACTGTGCTCTTAAATACTACTACTTCCTTCCCTGGCCTGATTGAGCCAGGGATTCAAAGGCCAAGGCACTTTTCTTCAACTTCCTCTCTAAAAGTGGCATTCAGAAACCTCAAGGAGACACCCAGTGTCTCTTGAGGCCAGAGGTAATGTCCCTGCACCGTGAATTTTCAAGGGAAGAGTTCTCTTTCTGTCGAGTATACTGAATCTCCTTTCTAAATGAAATCCAGCAGGATTTAGCCATGTGAGATGCCTGCACGGTGCGGTAGCTTGGGAGGCCTTCACTGGCTGGGGGAAGCAGCCAGTGAGCTCGTTCTCACATGAGTGTGCTAGGGCTGCAGGAACGCTGTTCTGAGACAGCCAGTCCTGATCCAGACCAAGTGGGCACAGCTGCTAAAAGCAGCCAGCATTGCCAGTCAACTGAAGCTGCTTTCCTTAGCTTATTAGAAAATGTGAGAAGGAAGAACAAAAAACTAATGCAATTCCCAGTGACTCCAAGTAGCAGGATTTGATGTTAAAATTCTTAAAAGAACTGAGACTAATCAGTTCTTTTAGACTGAGAATGAGTTTCAGGAACTGGTCATGTTAACAAGAGTTTGCTTCTCTCTTGCACTCTTTCTCCAAAAGAATTCTGTTACTTTCTACTAAGAATAAGAAACTCCAAGTGAATGCCTTCTTTGGGGGTTTTAAACACCAGCCAAGCAAGGCTGTTTTTGGCCAGTGGTCTTACTTTCTCCTCTCAGTCTGCAAAAGGTTATTCCAAATAAAACACTAGCAATTGTAAGGTTACAGGTGATTTTCGGAATAAGATCAAGGCAGGAACCATCAACTTTAGGGAAGCCAGGTGGGACAGACTACATAATTTGCAAAACTGGCAATGTTTTTGTGGGGGGTGGAAATGGTAAAGAATTAACTGCATTCAGCACTGAGTGCAATGACAGCTGCAGTTTATAGGTTTTCTCAAGTACATCAAACACAAAAATATAGCATTCTATCAGAGTCCCATGCAACACAGTAAAACTGAAAGCTGCATAGTCATTGATTTTTTTTTTTTCAAACTTTAATGGGCAAGTAAATCACCTGGGATCGTGTTAAAAGGCAGATTCTGCCCCAGCAGGTGTGAGGTGGGGCATGAAAGTGCATTCAATGTGGCTACAGTGTTTTGTGCTGAGTCTGGCACAAACCAAGTGTTGGAATTGCAGACAAGCCTGTATGAATGTAACTTTCCAACTCAGGTTGGTTAAAATGGGGAATTTGACATTGAAGAATAATACATTGCACTACTACACTCTAAGGCAACCTACAGATGGATAAAGGGCTAGTAATAGTGCCTTGAAACAGATGCTACCTCCTTTTCAATCTTTGCCTTTCTCTTCAGTGTCCTTAATTACATGCTAGTGCTAGGATGCTTATTGTGTCTTAATTCTGGGATGTAAAACCCAACAAATTCTTAATTTGATTCTGCCTCAACTCAGATTTTTAATCACGTGTGTAGTTCCAACATACGATATCTTCTTTAAAAGAATTAAGGCCCTTAAGTAATCAGTGAAGTAAGAATAGGCACTTTGTCAAAATTTAGAATGTACCTACCCTAATGACTAAAAAATCATGTATCAAGTTCAATGAGAGTATCAGACAAGCAGAAAATTTAGAAGAATGCATGTAATTTTTCATGAAATAAATGCTCTCTGGATTGATTCTCTAGGGCACTGAAATTCAGCTCATACTTTATTTTCACAACATTCTTGTGAGATAAGAAAAGCCAGGGGAATTTTCCTACCAGAAGATAAGGAAACTAGAGTCAAGTTACTTACCTCATGCTCCTGCCTCAATCTTCCACTGAGGTAGCCAGGGGAACTTAGAAAGATTAAGTCACCCCAAAATCTTGCTACTCCTTAGCACCACAATTGGTATGGCTTTCTGCAGCCTTTGGCTAGGTAGTGGTACCTGTGTTTGTAAAGGCTGCACTGTGTAGTGACACAGACCAGCTACTCAACACTGAGGTATGTCCGCCTCTTGGAGCCTCAGTTTCTGGGACTGCAGTGGGGCAGAGCAGTCCAGGGAAATGAAGGATCTAAATTAAATTTTTACCTCAGACCTTTTAGAACTAGAATTGTAGCTACTCGAAAAGACATAGCATAGTGCTCTGGGAACTGCTAGAAACAGACACCAGAAGGTGATTGAAGGCCTGATGAGCACAAACGTCATCTCAGCATCTTGATTAAGGACACCTAAGGCAAGATGAGAGAATGTGGTAGTGGTTCTTCGATGAAGTTGAGGAGCAGCTCCAAGTCAGTGCGTGATTCCTGAGCGGACTCTACCGCCCTCTCCATGCAGACAGATAAGCTTCAACTGTGAGCAGCTCCTTGCCGGGGATTTGCTGGGACTGAGGGGAGGAACTAAGCAACCATATAGGCCTGAAGCACTGACCATGAGTCTGTTCTCTTGATTTGCTGGCCCCAGCTCATACACTGTTGGTAGAACTGACCACACCCAGCCAGGTCCCAGGCAGTTAATTTTCTTTCTTTACCCATTTCTCTTGGAAATTCTTTTCATGTCTCTGCTTTGGGGGTCTTTGTCTAAGTTCTTCAGAGTGTGGGTGAGGACTCCCAAGCCAGGTCACCCTACCTCCCCAGCACTTCTCTGTAATAGTTCTTAGCGAAAACTGTAACCTCACGTTTCAGCTGTTCTCAGGACAACTTGGGCAGGAAAGCATCTGAGAGATGGAATTCACAGCTGTGCAATGAACATCACCATTGAGGAGCCTGAAAACGGGCTACACTCTAGCAAAACTAATTACTGAGATTCTCAGTGTGCTCAGTTCTGCCTAGGAAAAATGATCATAGGTGTGTGTAAATAAAGATCATAAACAACCTTACAGTGAGGGCAAACTTAGAGGTTCCTCTAAATCACTCAGTTTAGAAATCTAGAAAACAGACCCAGAGAGTGCAAACGACATGTCCATTGGTTCTTTACCATCTCGGTGGGGCACTGTGAACGGAGGCCCTGCTTCTCCAGGCGCTCGCTGTCAGCCTCCACCCACTGCTGCCCCCTGCCTGGCCTGAGTCAGGTGGGCACTTGATGGGGTTGTTGTTTTCCATGGTGACAAACACTTTTAATCATTTAGAGGAGCCAGCTGGCACAAAACCAAACCTGTCTTTATGTTTTCAATTCTATCACGTAAAATGTTTAAAAATATCAACAGCCTCTGTGACCTTCACTGATGTTTGTAAATGTGTGCCACCAATCCTGCCTAGCTCTAGGACTGCTTGTTACTGACTCTACCAGGGGGTGGGGTACTAGCAGGTGAGGCTGCCCTATTGGCAAGAGTGGAAACAGATGTGTCTTGTGGAACAGGCTGTCGGGCAGGAGCACCCTGTGTGGCTGAGCCCCCACCCAGAATCGGACCTTCATGAGGTACAGACAGTGCTGAAGGGTGCCTGAAGTGTCCCCGACATACCCGAGGGCTGAGAATCCTTCTCGTTTCTAACCATGTTGCACACTTGATCTGCCTGTGCCAGCTAATTCACACGTCTGGAGAACTGTTGGCTGTTTTCGTTCTCTGCACATTGTCTCTTTTCTTTTAGAGTGTCCCGAACAGTTTTGCCCCTGGCTTAAAAAAATGTCTGGGTTTTCTTGGCAAAGGATGGAAAAACGTGCTATTTACTGGCTACTGCTTTTTTCTGTTGGTTACTTCATGTTATAAGTCACTAGCTTCTTCAACTGACTTGTAAATGGAAATAACATTATCATAGCTTCTGACAGCTCAAGAAAAGGCCAAAATCAATGGCAGAGGGGGAAAAGTCTCAAATTAAGTTCCAAAATTCCTTTCCTTAGCAGTTTTACTAAGCTATACCTCAACAACTACACACAGCTATACCTCAACAACTACACACAGCTATACCTCAACAACTACACACAGCTATACCTCAACAACTACACA